>NC_090024.1:188178134-188498848 GCF_037176765.1 Anolis sagrei | reverse complement strand
CAGAATAAAACCTGTCTTCTTCCGATGTGCCATCCTTCTCTGTATAGAAAAAGAGATGGATGCTCAGGAGTTTATGGAGGATCAGCTCCAAATGTTACTACACAGAAACTCTCAGTTAGCTTAACCAGATGAGATGTAATGTTTAGCCTGTAGTATCAGAAGTATCAGTAGGTTTCTAGATGTCAGTTGCTGGGGAACATGAGATGGTGGGTGCAGTTGCACTTCTGTCCTGTTTGTGGCCTTCCTGACTATTATGTGAATGCATCTTTGGACTTGATTTTGGTCTAAACCAGTGTGACTTTTGTATGTTCTTACATTCATAACCAATGGCGACATATTTTCCAACTTCTCCAATTTGGAGAAGTCTCTTTCATTCCAATTTGGAGAAGTCTCTTTCATTCCATTTTAGAGCTGCTTTTAAAATTGTCCCAGCTTTCTCCTATTACTGCTTCCTCCCCTTGTCTTCAGTTTAATTCAATTGTGGCAGATTGAGTTCAAAGAGCAAAAATAGTTTGCACTCAATTAACTGAGCAGGAAGAGAAGGCAGGAATGTGCAGACAGTTGCCCTTCCCTGTTTACCTAGGTAAGAGCAAGCTTCTGCATCCTTTCCTAGCTTGTTATTGTTAACAACTCTTAAGCATTCTTAAACAGTTTTAGAGTTAAATTCCCAAAAGATTTAGTGCTGTTGTCATAACAGGATTACTCCGATTTCCATTGGTCTAAAAGAGCAAGGAGGAAGAAAGTTCTCAAACAGACCCAAGGCAGTGGATGAAAGAAACTGGCCTCAACATCTGCTCACTTATTTCAGGGCCTTGAGCAGCTGGTGCAAATGCCTGATCAGGCACCAACTGCTTTTGAATATGTGAACTGCTGCATCTCACTCCCACCCATTTCCCCTTATGGGTTGCATCCCTGACTACTGCTCCCCTGTGACTGTCCTCTTTGCACATGAGTGGCAGGGACGTCACTGCTAATCACTCAATGTGTACATCAAGTGTAACGAGCTGTCTGCAGAAGCATCCGGTGCAGGCAAGCTATAAAGGCAGCCCTCCTGCCTCTCAGCTCATCTTCTAGCTTGCCTGGATCTCTCTGTGACTATGGGTTGTTCTGGCAAGAGGTTCAGGCCAAGTGAGCTTAGCAAGAGAACAGCTGCCTGTTCACTTCAGCATTCCCCTTCACTTGCTGTAGGCCATGGTTTTGAGCAGAGAGATCTTTGTTCAGTGTTATCTCTCTTCTCTTTCCTTAAAAACCTGCAAAGGAGTATATGCACACCAACCAAACTACCTTGCAGGAATAGAAACATAATGGAGAGGATGTGGAGCGTACATAATGCACCCATGTCATTTTATTCCTGTGCTTTTAACAGTAAAGTTTGATCTGCAGTTGCTATTATTGTGAGTACCTGACACTTTACAAAATATAAGAGAACAACTTTCTGCCCAAGAGGGCTTACAGCCTCAAATTTGAACAAAAAACTATGGAAGGAAAAGGAAACACAGGGAAAATGGTTACCACAACATGGTAAATTCAAGGAGTTGAATCATTGGTCCTCTAGAGGTTGTACAGGTGGTCCTAGGAGCCCTAAGTAACATAGTAGATGCTGGGAGTTGTAGTCCAATGACAACTGGAAGGCTGCATAATTCCCATCTTTGTAATCTAATTCTTTTATCTCAAGGCTTTTAAAAAAGTATACATTTATAGTCACTTACAGGCATTACACCAAACACCATGGGAGACTGAACAACAAAATGTCTTGTGGAATCCTCTAGGTATACACGTTGATTATGGGACATGTATCTTAATTTTCAAGGTGCTGTAAGGAATTTATGCTTTTGCTGCAACAGGCTAGTATGTCAATCCCACTGAAAAGAGGCAATATAGTCATTGTTTTAGGTACTGTAGACCTTGAGTCAAGGGTTGGGTATGGATTTGCTGTTTAGCTTTAGGCAGCAAATTATCCTGGGCTGGCCATACCCAAACCTAATATAATATGTGAATGGAATAGAGAGGGTTACTCACTATCACAGGCATGGGCAAACTTAGGCCCTCCAGGTGTTTTGGACTTCAACTCCCACAATTCCTGACAGCCTACTGGCTTTTAGGAATTGTGGAAGCTGTAGTCCAAAACACCTGGAGGGCCCAAGTTTGCCCATGCCTGCACTATCAGGTCTAGTTAGACCCTCATTTTTACTTCCACCCTCTATTTGGGGGAGGTTGGCTCTTTTTCAGAGTATTTCAAAGAAGCCCACTATAAAGAAATTAAGCAGATGGTGAAAGCTTACTTATCATTTTATCTTGATGCCAAGAAAAGAAAAACACACACACACTCGTGAACTGGCCTTTGTAGTTGTGCCTTGAATGGTGGTTTGATCTTCAGGAATGAGTGTGTGAAGCTTTTCACAGAAAGGGAATAAACATGACCGCCTGCTAATTACTGCAGATCAAGCAACTGTGAAAAGCACAACCACAGGTTCAAAAGCTGACCACCTTACATGCCCCAAATATGCTCAATATTTTCCTTTCTATGCAGACAACCATTCTTGCAGTATGGTAGATTAATTTCATTATGCCTGCTTGTTATACATGATGTAGATCAAGACCAGGCGCTTGGGACATGGATATCAGATCAGGACTAAAGAACATTTGCCTAGATTTTGTGAGATAGGATCTGGCTTATGAGGGAAGTAAGGGCCTGATGGGGGGTATCACTACCTGCAGAAGGGAATGATACAGCTCAGTAGGATGCAGAGCTGGGTAGCAAAGTACATATGCCAGAGTCTCTTTAAGCAGCACCTGTCCACGTTCAGTCTCCTTCCAGCTGCAGCTTTCAGCTCTTCAGCTGCATGACATGCACGTCTACCCAGCTCTATATAAATGTGTTGTTATTTTCTGTCTCAGGCTCTGTAGCTGAATACTGAGAGGGGATTACTGCTGTTGGTGAATGAATGATGTAGCCTCGTGATGTGCTGTCACTATGTATGGATTCATTGCTCAGTGTGGCTTAGGGAAGAAGAAGAAGAATATGCCCGGACATCCACGGGAGTGTAACAATATGCAGGCAGATCTGGAGGAGAACTGCCTAGTGTCCTTTGGAGCATGTTCAGTGTACATAATGGAACTGATTGGGTGAATGACAAGGGAGAGGAAACTGCCATTCTCTTTGTCCCTTTTGCAATCTGATTCCTTGCTAGCACCTTATATGACCTAAAGTGAACTTATCCTCCCTCCAAGATCTTCCCTTTCTCCTTGTTTGTTCTCATATAAAAAGACTTGAGCAAGTAAACACAACTGGTGATAAATTTGAGTTCAGTCCCATCAATCTGGTGCTTTTGAGAGGTGTTGGACTTCAGCTCCCACAGTCCACAGCCAGCCTAGATATTGATTATGGGAGTTGTAGTCCAATAGCTCTGGATGCCCTATAATTGGAGTAGACTGCTGTAACTGATAAAGCTTAGTTGTAGATGTTCACCCTCTATGTCAGTGGTTCTCAACCTGTGGGTCCCCAGATGTTTTGGCCTTCGACTCCCAGAAATCCTAACAGCTGGTAAACTGGCTGGGATTTCTGTGAGTTGTAGGCCAAAACACCCAGGACCCCACAGGTTGAGAACTATGGCTCTATTTATTTACAGCATTTCTACACCGCCTTTCTCTACCCCAGAGGGGACTCAAGGCGGCTTAGAAGTAGGAAACCACATGAAACCATTAGATATGTATAGTTACAGATGTATAAACAGAGTTCTAAAATACATTGAAACAGTATAAAAACATATAAAACAATACATTAGCAGTTAATCACATGATCCTTAAATGCCTTTCCAGTTAGTCAGTGCACATCAATTCCATATCTTTATATTTCTCAAGTTCTCAAAATACTCGGTCACAAAGCCAGGTTTTTACTTTCATATGGAAGGTCAGGAGGGAGGGTGCTGGTCTAATGTCCCTGGAGAGGGAATTCCACAGCCAGGAGGCCACCTCTGAGAAGGCCCTGTCTCTCATCCCTGCCAATCATGCCTGTGAGGAAGGCAGAACCGAGAATAGGGCCTCCCCAGACATTCCTAGACTCTGAGATGGTTCAGAGGAAGATATATGTTCAGACAGGTAAACTGGGCCAGAACCATTTAGGGCTTTATAGTCTAAAGCCAGCACTTTGAATTGTGCTCAGTAGCAGACTGGCAGCCAGTGGAGCTGATGTAACAAGGGGGTGGTATGCTCCCTGTACACCGCTCCAGTGAGCAAAATGGCTCTCACCCATTGGACCAATTGAAGCTTCCGAACATTATTCAAAGGCAGCCCCATGTAGAGTGTGTTGCACTCTATGTCCAATTTATAACCAAACTTGTTATAATAAAACTTGTTCAGAAAGAGACTTTGGGCATTTTTCATGCATGTTATCATATAACATACTACTTTTTGGGGGGTCCCAAATGAGTGTTGTTAATGCAGGAGATAATTTGGAAAAGGGACCAAATGGATTTCACAGGCAGAGTGGTTTTCACTGTAGCATTTGAAACTGCTTGAAACAAAATTGTTTTTCACTTCATCTGCCAAAATAGTGTATTGATTCTCAGACTATCCAGCACCCACCATGGTGAGACACCTCATTGACAAAAGCTGTTACTGATCTCAAGCTTTATACAAATAATTGTATGGATTATGACCACCATGCAAGATGAAAGGCCACAAAAGTGTCTCATGGAAATTCAGAAATTGAGCAGTAAGATGAATACTGTTTTTTGTTGCAGAAGAAAAAGAAATGGGTTTTTAATGGTTCTGACAAGAGTGCAAGGATACATTCTTATTGGGACCAAAACACCCCAAAAACTGAGAAACTGTAATGAAATGAAGGACATTGTTTTGACTGATTTGCAGAATTGGCACCTTTTCTTCAATTAAACTGTTTGCATCCACAGCAGTTGAAAAAAATTGTTTGCCTTAGGTTAGAATTTCACCATTAATATAACCCCAAAATGTATTAATTCTTGTGTTCATTAATTATATGAGACAGTAATAAAGAATCCATCAATCATATATTTTCTATATGGTTCTTTATGCAAATGTTAATTCTTCTGAATTTCTGAACTCCTTGTTTTATGCTCATTCTACAGTGCTGGATAATAATAATGTTTAGGTGACAAGATCCAAACTACTTCTTTTATTTCATGATTAACATATCATACGTTTAATGTAAAAACTAATAGTAATAGTGCAGCTTGGAACAGGGTGATCTTCTTTGTGTCCAGATGATTCTATATTATTCTATATCAGATACTTTATAGAAGTTCCTTATATTCCTCGATAAATTAAATTTATTGAGAAGTGTAAGGACTTAACCCAGGGACTTTCCTGGATTACATGAGAAGTAGCAAATTAAAGAAAGTTGAGATGAGTTCATAAGGGAAGGAGAAAGTGAAAACAAGAGAAGAGGAGTTGGTGGCCTAGATGAGAAATGGGATTTTTAAAAATTCACATCACTGTTCGCTTTTCTACCAAACTCAAAACAATCTTGGGGAAAGGAGATGGTATTCTCCTGATTCATTCTGATAAGGATGATAGTGCAATCATTTGACTTAATTTTCATAGTAATATAGCATAAACCTAATCGTTCAATTATCTCTTCTGACAGGAACAAAATTGATTTGACTTTTTAAAAAGTTTATTAATAACAAAATGCATTATCTCTACCAATAAAATTCCTATCTCTGGTCCCCACAATGAAGAAAGAAGATGTTAATTTCATAGCGGATCACGTAATAGAAAATTCTGCAAGGTTGGTTAATCTGAATGGCATTTATTAAATAACTTTTGATCTTAGGTTGTACACATGAAACAATTTTCTGTCCACTAGGGTGACATTAGGTGAAAGTTGAACATTTTATCTTAATACTAGCGGTCCCCTGCCACGGGTTGCTATGGCCCAGTCTGGTGATCTGGAAAATAAAGTAATGAGAAAGTGTTGGTTTCTAATATATGTAATTTCTTGATGCTTGAGGGTAAACAGTATTTCTTGCTGTTTCTTTGCCAGTGTTGATGTGGAGATTGTCTAATTTGCCTACTCTGGAACATGCAACATATCATTGTCTTTTTAGGGGTCTCTTTCAAATCTTGTATCTGTCATATATGTATATGTGTGTGTGTGTGAATGGCTGAATGGCCCTTTGTCAGGAGGGCTTTGATTATGTTTTCTTGCCCTAGTGAAGGGAGTTGGACTGGATGGCCTTCAGGGAGCATTTCTCAACCTGGGAAGTCAAGACGGGGGGGGGGGGGTGTAACAGGGGGGTGTCAGAAAGGTCACTAAAGACTACCAGAAAACACATAATTTTCTGTTGGTCATGGGGGTTCTGAGTGGGATGTTTGGCCCAATTCCATCATTGGTGGGGTTTGGAATGCTCTTTTATTGTAGGTGAACTATACATCCTAGTAACTACAACTCCCAAATGTCAAGATCTATTTCCCCCAAACTCCATCTGTGTTCACATTTGGGCATATTGAGTATTCCTTTCAAGTTTGGTCCAGATCCATCATTGTTTGAGTCCACAGTGTTCTCTGGATGGAGGTGAACTACAATTCCAAAATTCAATGTCAATGCCCCCCAAACCCTTTCAATATTTTCTGTTGGTCATGGGAGTCCTGTGTGTCAAGTTTGGTTCAATTCCATTGTTGGCAGAGTTCAGAATGCTCTTTGATTATAGGTGAACTATAAATCCCAGCAACTACAACTCCCAAATAACAATATCATAAATTTTTGAGTGATGGTCACTCCTTGTGTAGTGAGACATTTTGTTGCCAAATTTGGTGTGATTTCATTCATTGGTTCTTTTGTTTTTAAGGTACTCATTATGCACAGAGCATTTATAGATAGATAGATAGATAGATAGATAGATAGATAGATAGATAGATAGATTATAGTTAATAAGCTAAATTTAACTAACAAGTAGTCACATAAGACTCTGGAATTTAAGCAACATTTAGAAACATTGCTTTTTTTGGACTACACCTCCTACAGTCCCCTAGCTAATGGATTCTATGAGCAGTCCCAAAAGTAACTTTTTATTTCTAGGATCCGTATCTGTGTAGCAAAGAGATAAAGTTTCATTTAATAGATAGGGGGTATAAAGTTATCAACATTCTTCTTTAACTAAATATTCTGTGTTTTTAAGGTATTGCAGGGACTCCAGTGACATTTAATGAGAATGGAGATGCCCCAGGACGCTATGATATCTACCAGTATCAGATCAAGAATTCCACACCTGAGTACAAAATCATCGGGAACTGGGCTGATCACCTGAACTTAAAAGTAAGCAAGTCTTTTAATTAGCAAAGGGCAGAATTGTACTCATGAAAAAGTCACTATAAAGGGTCTTAGTCAAAACGGGTTTATACTTGGTTCCTCTCATTCGTATATAGGCATCAAAGGGATCATCCAGAGAGCTTTTAAAAAGTCTTTCCCATTGGTTTTTCTATGATCTGGACTGTTCAGTATAACCTTCTAACTAAAGGTCCTTCTAAACAGCCATATGACCCAGAATATCAAGGCAGATAACCCACAATGTCTGCTTTGAACTGGGTTATCTGTGTCCATACTGCCATATAATTAAGTTCAATACAGCTGTGTGGAAGGGGCCTAAGTCATCCATGGGTAGCAAAGACAAGCCTTGAAGTATTGTGAGTGGGAAAATTTCAGAAAATGGAGATTGCATTGACAGTTTGATAGACTTCAGATCTCAATGGAAGATAATTTAGAATGCCTTTTAACATTATCATTGAATCTAGTACTTGATCTTAGCAGGTGGTTCTCTTTGGTCCTCTATTCATTCCACAAAGCTGAACTGCAGTATGGACACTTGACCTGCAGCAAGTAAAATCCAGATGATGAAACACTAGATTTCTAGATTTGTATATTTTTTTAAATTTCAGCTGCAATGATAAGTTGTTCGAGTATCATGCCCCCTTCTCTCCCTAAATGAGCCTATCAAATGGAGTGGGGCAGTGGAGACAGATTTAGATACCAGACATGGCACCAGTGAGGTGCTACAGGGTTAGAATAGCTGGTTTAGTTTTGATTGGCATTATCACTTGCAGTGAGTCTATGCTATGTGTATGCCTTGAAGTCACCTGCCAATTTACAATGACTTCATGAATTTCATAGGGTTTCCTCTATGCTATACCAGGGTGTTATTCCAGGTTATAGATGGGTGTTTAGACCTGAGATTGAAGAGGTTTTGTAGGGTCAAGGCATGTGTGCTGCAAAGGTGTAAGACTCAGTGAAGGGAGCAGTGAGTGTCAGTGGGTGCAATATAGATTGGGTTAAATGAAATAGGAGGAATTGAAGCTTAATCATCCCACACCCCTCACGTGCACACACAAACAATTTCTGAAAGGTAAATCTGAAAAGCAAATCAGGATTCAGCCTAGGCTGGATGGAGTTGCACTGCCCTGGAAAATATAGGTTTGTAGTTTGAGTGCCTTTGCACATATACAATTAATGCCAGTTGGGAAATGTCCTGGAAATGTCTGGTCAAGCCACTGTGACATCTGCCTTGATTACATCCTATTAGGATTATGGTAATATAATATACTTTTTGTAGGACTGTCATTGAAGAGTGCTCAGAGACTCCAGTTTTCCCCAGAAGCTGAAACCAGACTGACAATTGCGTATGACTACAGGGAACATGCAATTTTTTGTTCCACAAGCTTCCTTGGTTGCTGATATGTTTCCTGGCACAAGTCAAAGTGCTGGTTGTAACCTATAAAGCTGTATATTGATCAAGTTCAAGCTGTTCAGCAGACTATACCTTTCTGCCTTGGCTTTTAGATGAGGGCCCTTCACTTGGTTCAGTGGATTTGTTTTAAATAGTTTTATTCTATAGACAGTTTAATTACAATTGAACAACTTTTTAATATATTTCTACTTCTTTCTTTGTGAGAGTTCTTAACTGGATTTTTTCCTCACCCATGAAATAGAACCCAGATTTGTGTGTGTGTGTGGTGTGTATCATCATCATCATCATCATCATCATCATCATCATCATCATCATGTGGGGGGAGTGAAATCCAGCTTTGGCTTTGGCCTAGCTCGTATTGTTCTGGTTAGCATGATCCTTGCTTTCTCTCTCTCTATTTCTCTTGCTCTCTGCTGCAGATGGAGCGTCTGCATTGGCCCGGGGGTGGCAATCAAGTGCCCACCTCAATTTGTAGCCAACCATGTAGACCAGGAGAAAGGAAGAAACTGGTGAAGGGCATCCCCTGCTGCTGGCACTGTGAACGCTGTGACGGTTACCAGTATCAACAGGACGAGTTCCACTGCAAAGTGTGCCGCCTCAGCGAGCGACCCAACGAGAACCACACGGGCTGCATCCCCATCCCCATTGTCAAGCTTGAGTGGAGTTCCCCTTGGGCTGTGATGCCTGTCTTCATTGCCATTGTGGGCATCATTGCCACCCTCTTTGTGGTGGTGACATTTGTGCGCTACAATGACACTCCTATCGTCAAGGCTTCTGGGCGAGAGCTCAGCTATGTGCTGCTGACGGGCATCTTCCTCTGTTATGGCACCACCTTCCTGATGATTGCCGAGCCTGACATGGGAACCTGTTCCTTGAGGCGTATCTTCCTGGGGCTGGGCATGAGCATCAGTTATGCTGCCTTGCTGACCAAAACCAACCGCATTTACCGTATCTTTGAGCAGGGCAAAAAGTCAGTCAGTGCCCCACGCTTAATCAGCCCTGCCTCCCAGTTGGCCATTACCTTCAGCCTCATCTCTCTGCAGCTCTTGGGGGTCTGCATCTGGTTCATTGTGGACCCTTCTCACTCCATCATCGACTATGAGGACCAACGGACTACAGACCCCCGCTTTGCCCGGGGAATTCTCAAGTGTGACATTTCTGACCTGTCCCTCATCTGTTTGCTTGGGTACAGCATGCTCCTCATGGTGACCTGCACTGTGTATGCTATAAAGACCCGTGGGGTTCCTGAGACCTTTAATGAAGCCAAGCCCATTGGGTTCACCATGTACACTACCTGCATCGTCTGGTTAGCCTTCATTCCCATCTTCTTTGGGACATCACAGTCAGCAGAGAAGGTAATGGAGATGGGGAGAGGGCAAAGGGGGAGATAATGTACAGGCCTGTTCTCTTTTTTTCTCAGATGCACTGTGATGAGGTATATCTGGTATGTGTGAATTTGGAATTGTAGTATTTCTGCACCTGTTTGGGATTTTCCTGTATTATTCTCCCTTACTTTCCCCTGCTTTTGTTTGCCATTGCTTTCCTCTCTTCCATGGATACTTCTCTTCATTTTGTTCTCTAAACCTCTTTCTGTTTTGTTTCTATTCCCAACTCATTATGATTTCTTCTCTCTTTTCCTCTCTCCTTAGCATTTGCTTCTTCTGGTGGATAGATATTGTGGAAAGGATATCTCTTAACAGAATTGTGGTGCATATCCTGATAGTAGAACATTCTGTATTTTTATCATTATAGTGCATAAATATGCCATTCAATATCAGCCACACAGTACAATGTCCTAGGAACCAAAACTTTCTACAGCTTTGTTATGTTTTTCAAAGCCAGAGTTATAACTCCTATAACTGAGCTATATTATTAAAAAGACATCCTGGTGAGTTCTCAAAAACTTGAAGAAGACTCTAAGGTTTAACGATTAAGAGGTTAGGGCTTTGAGGCCAGCAAACTTAGAATAAAATCATACTGGACAAGCAAACATTTGCAATTTTCTCTATTTTGCTCTTTTTAGTACAGAATATATGCTTTCTTTGTATGGAAAACACAAAGATGTACCTTGTCATATGGAGAAAACATAGAGAATCAAACTGTAGCAGAAAGATAAAAAGAGTAAGGGAAGGAGTAACACATATTCTTGGGTCCTGAAGCTCCTTGCTCCTGGAGTCCTGTTGCATATTTAGATTTCCAGTTCTCTCATTCCAGCTTCTTGAAGAATAACAAATTGAGTCTTTGTTGTTGCTACTATCAAAGATGCGGAGGGATTGTGATGAAATAATTTGGCTGCTTTTCAGACTTCCCCTGGGTTATTTTGGGTTTTACTGTTAGCAGCAGCAGCAGCTCCAAAATGCATTTATGAAAGTGTAAATGATGTGGTGTGTGAGACTGGATGCAGCAGAGAAGGGAAGCAACATGGCTGAAGGACAGGTGCTGTGTTTGACTGCAGCAACTGGAGGGACATCTCTGTACAAGCTGTTAACTGTTGTGATCATTCAGATTGCTCAAAATGGCACTACACTCTTGGTAAGAGCTACTGGCATCTGCAAGGCTGCTGAAAATCAGTGCCAAAGTTGTAACTGCTGTAGCCATCTGCAGTTTCTAATGGTTTCATTACTCATGGAGGAAAGAGTAAGTTATATGAAGGCATGGCCTAGGGGCCTTAAGCTTGAAAAGCCTGCATGCTGTGGGGTTCTTGTCTGGCATTTAGTGAACTTGTTGGAAGATCTGAAGTGAATACTGGATAGCATTTCCTAGATTTTTTTATTGCTCTGGAAAGAGTCATGAAAGAAATTGCAGTGCTCCTTTTGCCCCACAATGTGTTGTTAAGCTAGCCATCATGTATAAACATTTTCTGTGTGTCCCCATGTAGTTTCGTGTGCTCCTCCTTGCATCCCAGCCACCCATCACTAATAATGAACATACTGTTTCTGACAGGAATGCTCACAACATTACATCATTTGGTATGGTATCCCCTCTCTTTCCACAGAAGGTCATATCTGCTTTGTTAACAATTCTGATGCCATCAAAGTGATTGCAAATCTGTTGCTTATGGAATAATTTCACCTTCTCCCTGGTACGAACTCCTAACTATCTGTTAGTACACATGTAAGATGTATGGTAGTTTACATGTGTGCTCTATATGACACATGGGGGGGATGTTAATATGCTGATGAATGTTAAACACATGACATTAACAATATGTTTGAGAACTAGATCCTGTTCAGTTTTCTTTTCAGCAACCTCCCCACAACTGGAAAATACCTGAATTAAAGAATTAAAAAGTAGTCATTAATCATTATCCATTTTGTAGATGAGGAGTATCCATAGAGGGAATATTAGATGAAGGAATCTTGTCTTATTATTCACATTTGGCTTTGCAAAATAAAAGCTTGGTGATATCCTCTCTGCTGAGCTTCCTGTCTCCAGTGGACTTGACAGAATGTTAGTCTTACAGCTGCAACTTTAGCAGTTTAATGACTCAGTGGACAATGAATGTTCACATGACTCTTCAAAGTCTCAGTTTGCTTAGCCTGAAAAATCAAGCCATTTCATGCCAGGTTGTCCATACCCATAGTCCACCAAGAGAAAGAAAGGAAATAGAAAAGAAGAGACCAATGCAGAAGACAACTGGGGGGAAAGCTTCTCTAGTGGCAATATTTCTTATTAGGCCAAGGCATTCTCAGGGAAAAATCTTTTTTCAGGGACACTGATAGAGCAAAACAGCACTTCTGGTGGAAATGATACAGGGCAGTTATAAAAGAGGCTTCTTTGTTTGACTAATGCCCCTGTCAGCCAGGCTGGCTCATGACATTTGTCTGCATGAAGCGAAGAATCTTTATTGTATTGTACAGAAGCAAATAGGAGTGACAGTTGGATTTCATTTCAGTGCTACTGATGGGACACTTTCTTCCTCTACTTCCCAGGGCAGCATGGTGGCTTGGAGGTGGGGGTGGGGGGTGGGGGTGGGTAAAGGAAGGTTGTGCAGGGCATGCTGTTCTAACTTTTAGCAGAGGGAATTCCCAGGGAGGCCCAAGGGGAATACCCAAGGGCTACTCCTGCAATTCAGTATCCTACCTGTGTCAGTTAGACCACACTTTTAGACCAAAGTTAAGCTCTGCCTAATGGTAGGTCTGGCCTTTCTTGTCATTTTTGGGACTTAATTGTGCAAGGTGATAAAATGCGGTTCAAGTTCAACATACACTACATCTACATTGACTCATGAGCTGTAGTTTGAAGGCACCTGAGTTAGAAGCTTCTAGTATGAGGTTGTCTGCTGAAGACACTGATTCAATACCTCCTAGCTTCAAACACCCCAAGAAGAAAGTTAGTTCAAAATGCAGTTTGCTCAATTTCACACACAAACACACTTTTCAGCACACTTGTGAGCTTTTCCTGGAGATCCACAGTAAATAAAGATGATAAAGATTGTATCAGCCCCCTGCCTGAGCCCAGAACTGTGTTGCTATTTCAGGCTACTGGTTGTCTGTTTGATGGTTGTTTTATATTGTGTTATGCCATTGTTGTTTTAATTTGCTTGTTGCTGTTTTATGAATTTTAAAGTGTTATTTTAACTATGTTGATTGGGCTTGTCCCCATGTAAGCCACCCCGAGCCCCTTCGGGGAGATGGAGGTGGGGTACAAAAATAAAGTTGTTATTATAATACTATCATTACAATACATGATGTAGTGCTTTGAAGCTTCCATAGGCAGCAGTATTAAAGCCTCAGGAATTTTGTTTAACTGGGACTATAGCATCATTTCTCCCATGCTGCACTCTCCTGTTCTCTCAAAATTTAGTTATAGACCCCACAGTCATTGGAGGGGAAGTGACTTTTCCCACCAACAATGCACTGTTGCAAGCTATCCATGTTCTGATGTATTTTGGAGAAATTTGTTCTTGAGTGGGTAAGACCTATTAGCATTATGAAAAGAAGCCCTGCTTGTTCTTCATAGTATAGGTCAAGATAGTGGCCTGCATTTTTTATTTTCTTTGTGGATTATGCAGCAAAAATGTGATGAATGACTGCATTTCAAATTTTACTGGTAATTGTATTGTTGTATCCTTGGTCTGTAGCACCTCTGTTGTTCTATATCTTGCAAATGTTTTTGTACTGATTAATTGGATGATAAGTTATTTAGGGAAATGCCTTGTCCTGTACCTGTTGTGTACACACATGCACACATGGGGTTTATAAAGTCATCCAGCACTAGTCAGCTGCATGACATTAATTCAGTCTTTCAACCTCTTCATACAGTTATTTTGGGCTGTGCTGTTGTGCCGGTAATCACCAGCAAAAGGTAAGGTACGTGGGACAGCTCGTGGTGCCCTATGTGTCCTCCCTCCTCCCCTCATCACTTGGGGGGGGGGGGGGATGGAAGAGGATTATTTGCACCCTTTCCCTCCCCCATCAGATGGCAAAAATGGCAGCAATATACATTGCCCTGCCATCCATTCTGCCATCAAACAGGGAAATGGAAGGGAAAGTGCAGGTAGCTCTGTCTAAGCTACCCAAACTATGCTTTCCTCCCCATAGTGGAGGAGAAGGCACTTTTCAGCACTTCTCCTCCACTTTGAGAGGAACATGGGCAGGGCCTGCCGTGTATCGTGTTATGGCGCACAGTAGGCCCTGTCCTTGCAGCACATAAAAACAACAAAATGGGGCAAAAATGTCCAGTATTTTATTTATTTATTTATTTATTATTCAAACTTATATGCCGCCACTCCCCTGGGGCTCAGAGTGGCTTACAAGGACAGGCTAAAATCTAACACAATTTAAAAACAATGAAGAGGTCCCTAATTTTTCTGCTAACTCTGGCACTCCCTGTGTGTTCAGTCAAAAACTCTGGCCAAGAAGAAGATTCTTCTCTCCCTTGTTGAATTCTGGACTTCCTCACTCAAGCACTGTTGCTGGGATTTTAATTAACACTTGGTTGTATTGGCAACATGCAGCCCCTGTGACAGATTCCAATGCAAAAGGGACAGGAGGTTCATGCTATAGAAGTACTAGCAAATGAAATAATTCCATCATTCTGGGCACAAGCTCTCTAGGGCCATGTCTTTAGTGGCAGATCAGGTTGTGCTAGAATGTGACCCAGAGGAATCATATTAGCTAATCCAATGTTAAACACAACTTGGCAGGCAGTAGGGAAAGGAAGTGGATTAGGCATGATTCACAGCTGGTGTAGGTCAGCCTTAATACCATAAAATGTGATGCCTCTTTTGGCCCCAGTAAGAATCTGTCTTTTCATGCTCTATCAGCAACACAAGGAAAGGCATTATTTTGGGCCCTGTGCATTCCTAAGCTAATGTTTCTTGACATCTGTATAAATCTAATATAAATGCAGGTTTATGAAAGAGGATGCAACCTCAGTAGTAACCTCTATTTGTATCAGAGGAATGGGTTCTACAATTCCCAGAATCACCAGCCAGCATATTTGTGTTGATGGACTTTTAAGGGGCTTCCATGAGAACTCAATAGAAATGGGAAAAAAAGTTGTATTGCTGTTTTTTATTCATTCAGTCACTTCGAACTTTTTGTGATCTCATGGACCAGCCCATGCCAGAGCTCCCTGTCGGCTGTTGCCACCTCCAGCTACTTCAGAGTTGTATGGCTCTTACCAAAGCCTTTGAATATATGAACATGTCTGATACTGGTGGGGTAGACCGAGGCCCCACATTTTCTCTGATTGCAACAGATCATTGGGTGATTATTTTTTCCCCATTGATTTCCCTAAATGATTGCTGCTATCCCCAGATCAACACTTGGGTTGATTTATGCCAACAGGTTAGCCCTGGTGAAGCTGCAGTAAAGGCATATTAGGGCAAAATACAAGGCTTTTCCTTTTTCCAATATGACATTTTGTTTTCTGTTTTGGGAAAAAGCCAGGATAGATATGCCTTCATTTTTCATCTTGTTTTGCTGTTGAATTGCAAGTGAATTGAATGGTGGTCTCTGAAACTAGCAGATATTTGTGAAAAATAACCAATTTTACTAGTACACTTTATAATATGTGGCTTTTCGGATTCTGTGTACAAGTTTGAAATGAAATGTTTTCAATGGATCTGTGTGTATGTGTGTGTGTTTCTGGATGTCTGTTATACTTTAGGAGTGTCGTTTTATGAACAGTGTGGGTGAGAAACGATCTCCAAAATGAAAAATAGAGTGTGATATAGTAATTATCTGTTTCTCTGTGGTATCTCTGCCGCTTTTCTATATTGTCTATGTGACACTCAGCAATCTGATGTTTTCAAAGAAATTGCACTCTAAATATGCCCCTGATGTACTCAGCTTTTACAGATTCAACTGCAGTTTTAGGAATATCTCAGTCATTAAGAGTCATTCATGTCACTCAAGAAAAGAAGGTTTTCAGAGGATATTAAAAGGAATGTGTGTGCGAAGAATTCAGGTCTCCCTTGAAGCAGTTGTGCCCAGGGATTCCCAATCCTCAATATGTAAGCCTTCCCATTATTCATGGCTTCATATTTCAAACAATGGCGAATATAGAAGTGTCAACTAGAAACAGAAATAACATTAACTGTTATACTTTTCCTGGCTGAAAAATGACTTTCTTGACACTTGGGAAAAAATCAGTCAGAAAGAATAATACAGTAAAGAAAGTTATGTTAAATTTTAGCCTAGCATTTGCATATCCTAAAATGTTTCAGGAAATTACCATATATCCGTGTGTTTAGGTCGACCTACTGTATAAGTTAAGGGCAGTTTGAGGCCAAAATTATGGATTTTGATAGAACCCTTGGATTAGTTGAGGGGCATTCCATGGAGAGAGAGAAACACTGGCATTGCCTCCGGTGACAAGCCACCCTCGCCTGCTGCTATTTTCTCTCCTGTGGATAAATCAACCCATGTTTTTGGAGTCAATTTTTGACTAAAATTTATAGATTTCTGCATAAAATGTAGAAATCTTATTAATTTCCAGAGCAGTTTGCACAAAAAACTCTTTCCATAATGTCACATGTGGTTCTGTGCAAGATTATTGTTTTCTATCTTGTACAATAAATTTTGTGCAAAAATACTCAAGAGTCTTTACCTCAAAATATAGCCAATTGGCTTTGTATTGCAAGATTACTGGATTTTGAGCATAGGTTTTGTTGTGCAAAATGACAACTTTCTAGGGGTGTGCTAAACCTTGTTTTTAATTAATTTTTCGGATCGAATTCATTGGATTTGTGCATATGAAGCGATATTAAGAAACACAAGGGGCAGCTATGCAGAAACACCTAAAATTCGAAACACTGACCTATGATGTTCAGATGAGTTAGGTAAGTCTCATAAACAGCTCCAGGTCCCTATTGCGGGTGCCACTTCTCCTACAAAAGGGCTGGGTTTTGTTCCCTACAAGGGCTCCAAGGAGGATAATGGGGCTGGGGTGGAGGAAGAAGCTCTGCTTCTTCCCCATAGGAAGCAGAAGGAGGAAGGAGGCATGCCTGGCTGGGTGGCCAGGCAAGGAAGAAGCCCCTCTGCACATGGCTGGCCCAGAGAGAGAGGCAGAGACCACACTCACATTGAGGCTTTAATGCAGGAAGTCAGCTGAATTCTGGAAAATGTAGTTTAGGACAGGGCCTTTTGAATTCTTTTGTGCTGTTGACCTGGAGGCAATGCAGCACCCGCCTTTTAAAAGTAATTTCTCCAACTTGGAGAGAGAAAACCCATTGATCTGGATGCAATACAGCGCCTCTGTTTTAAAAGAAATTTCTCCAACTTGGAGAGCAAAACCTCAAGCTATTTAACGTGGAAAGCGAATAGAATTCTGGAAAATGTAGTTTAGGGCAGAGCCTTTTGAATTTTCTGCCACTTGAGTCCTCACCTTCCCAAACTTCACTTCCCAGAATTCTGTTTACCATCTTGTCCTGCCGCCTCCTCCTCTTCAATATACATTCTCTAAAGGGATTTTAAGATATAAAAGGATTGTTGGGAGTTGAATCACGCCTGCGAGGAGGCAAAGTTATGAGGTAGTAACTCCAAAGTTTATTTGGTAGTTTTCCTATTATTGGTGTTGTTGTTATTTCAAAGGCTGGATGGGCATCTGTAGGGGGTGGTTTGACTGCTTTTCCTGCCTGGCAGAAGGGGATTGGACTCCCCCACTGCACTATTACTTAACAAAAAGTAATGAAGAATTTGTTATATCATTATAATTATGATACAGACTCCTAGCAATATTTTAGAAACACTTTAGAAATGATTATCCGCATCCCCTTAATTTAGTAATGAGTATTGAAACTTTTTTTTCATTGGTCATATAGGCCTACTAGTTTTTGCAAGACATTCTTCGCTGTCTGGAATCCGTGGCTGCTTCTACAAACACCTGCAGTTGTCTGGAAACTATTTTGTGCAAAACCTCCCAATACTGATGTGAGAAAATCACATGTATTTCTGCGCAGAATTATTTCCCCAAAACACTTTGGGGTGTGACTACAGGGTGAGAATTGGTTTTCTCTTCAGCAGAGAGCATGTGAAAATGAAACAATTGAATATTAACAACTATACTGTCAAAACGGGTATGGACTTTAGTGATAGGAGAAGTAAGTTGAATACTCTTTCTTCTGCATTACAAAATTTAAATACCATAGTGTTTGTGTGCAAAATTGCTATGAAATAAATTGCAATATTCATTAATTTGTCTTGATCAAATTCAGGAGCTGTAGCTATTCCTAGAACACACAGGATTGGATGGCTTTGGTGGATCTCTTCCAGCATTATGATTCTATGTGTGTGTTCTATATCATGTCCCTGGCTTTGTGGACTGATGCTGGCTTTGAGTACTACCTCCGGCTGAGCCACTGGCTGTGTGTGTAAATCAAGCTGAGAAGGCCAAGGTGGTGCATTGTTGGATCTGGATATTAACTCCAATCCAGGTTTGTGATTTCAGCTGCTGAGCCAGGGCCCGGGAGCAATATTGGCGCCAAGAGGAGTGTGCTGGGGAGGAGAATGAAAATAAAATAAATGGAGCAGGGTATCCACTTTGATGGAATGGCAGAGGAGATGTTAACAAGAAAGCAGGTTCCCTCCGAAATAATTTTCCAAAACAAAGGCTCCCTGAAAGCTAATTTAATGTGCTCAGTATACTGTGGGTAATAAAGATGGAAATGATAATGACTGTAGATTATGCGGAAGGTTGCTCACCTCCTCATTGCCGCTTGTCATGGGATAATTTAGGGCTGCCGGAAGCTAGCTGTCAAGTTTCAATTTGACAAGAAGCTTTGCCTCACTTTGAGGCCTTGTAATATACAGCATTCCTCCTCTATTAGGCTGCTAACAAGCTGATTAGAGGCTATCGTAGCAATGTTCTCAGCACTCTCTGGAGCCAACACTACAGCCCAACTTCCTAAGAGTGTCTGATCTTTAGATGTGTCTGCAGTACATTAGAACAGCCGTTTGGTCCAAGTTTGCTTGCTATTGGTTCATTGCATGTCAATTGCGGGATTCATAGTTAGAGGAAAAAATGGAATTATCTGAGTTCTCTAGCAGGGAATTTTCAATCCACATTTCATGAGATAGAACCTTGAAACTTAAAGATATAGGAGGCTGCTGTAACATACTCTCCAACATTTCACAAATGGACACCCACCAGGACACGTGTGACTAAGCAACCTCTGAATGTGATCAAGATGGTAAAATTTACTCACAAGAAAGAATGCACTAGAGGAGAGGCTACAGCAGCTTGGTTTCTATTGAGCCTGCTGGGAATGCAAGAATCTGCCCTTCCTCTCCCCACTATTGCACTTATTGAGTGCAAATTACATTTGCCCTTTGAACTCAATTTGCAGCAATTGAAGAGAACAGGATTACAGTAGACTCTCAATGAATCCAGCAGCTATGTGGATAGGTAGATGCCAGATAAATGTAGTCTCTGGTTGCTTCAGTTACTATTAAAATAGGCCTAACTAAAACTCTACCTCATACTACCATAATACCCCTTACTAAGCCTCTCATCCAGAATATGGCAGGAGGTATCTCTCTGCCTAAATGCTTACTTGCAAGGCATATTTATCGAGCATAGCCCATAACAATATGGTGGATCAGGCGTAAACAAACTTTGGCCCTCCAGGTGTTTTGGATTTCAACTTCCAGAAATCCCAGCCAGTTTACCTGCTATTAGAATTGGGAGAGTTGAAGTCCAAAACACCTGGAGGGCCGAAGTTTGCCCATGCCCCTAGTAGATGATGGTGGTAGTAAACTTCAGTCATTTCTTTTTGACAACTCCAAATGTCTCATTAATAAGCCTTAAGACTGAGACAGAAGAAGAACATTCAAATGGCTCTTAAGGAGGCCAGATAGCAACCTAACCAGTGGTGTTGAGGGAATATAGCAGCAGGAACAGATTACGAAATTAAATGCATTTAATTACCAGTGAAGGGACAGCTGTTCTCCAATTGAGGGAAAAGGGAGAACCATCTTGAACTGAAGGACACAATAGGGAGCATAAAATAAATTGCCTCTTTGCAGAGATCTGTAGTTCTTTGAGTGAGGTGATAATGTTTAGAAAATGTGGAAGTTCATAGAAATTATAGTATAAGAATATAAATTGTAGTGTAAAAAGTTCATTGGTTTGACACTTGAAAGTGATTTCATCTTTTAATGAGAAACTGGTTGAAGAAGAACATGAACAAAAAGGAAATACTGAAATACTGACACTATGAAATTTGCAGTACAATTTTCCCCATTCCAAAAATATAAACTCATTGCATATACTAGGGGAGAGTGCATTCTATGTGTATGCTAGTAAAAATAAAATACAATAATGTATTTTAATAAGGGCAATTGTGTGCAAACGAGCATCTGGTAAGTGTGTCAAAGACCAGAAATACATAAAAATGCAAGCAAATAAAGACTAAAAAAAGTGCACACTGATATAAAACAGGAGATAATGCTTTTAAGACAAAAAAAGAAGGCAAAACTGATAGAAATACAAATTGCCAGTATATGAATTATTTAGCTTTTGTGTCCAGAGACTGGGAACACATTGTGTAATGAGGGGTAGGAAACATGTTGGCTCTCCATGTGTTATGGAGCTGCAATGTCCAGTATACCTCACTATTGTCTATGGAGATTAGATTTGTTGGGAGCTGAAGTTCAGCAGGCCACACAATTTGCAGCCCTGCTGTCATGGAGTCAAAATTACTTTACAAACACTTGAGCTCTGTGTTAGAATGAAGTATCTGAAGTTGTTTCAGATGGGAGAACATACTTCAATTAAAACTATTAAAGCTGAGCTCCCACTGATGGACCCAGCTTCTGCCGATCTGGCAGTTCGAAAACATGCAAATGTGAGTAGATCAATGGGTAATGCTTCTGTGGGAAAGTAACAGTGCTCCATGTAGTCATTCTGGCCACATGGCCTTGGAGATGTCTACAGACAATACCAGGTCTTCAGATTAGAAATGGAGATGAGCACCACACACGACTAGACTTAATGTCAGGAGAAAACTTTACCTTTATTTTGCCCATCTCCAAGTTATCTCAGATAAGGGATAATACAACTACATTCAATTAATTAAATAAGCATGCAACCCTGCCATCCACTGTCCCCTACCCCCAGTAAGAAATATTACTGAAGTTTGAGAGAGGAAGCCAAAACAACACATCTTTTGCAAGAGTGAAGGGTTTTTAGAACCCAGGAAAGTAAAAAAATTGCCATTCAAACAAGTAGATTTTCCAAGTTCTGAGAATTTGACAAAATTGGACAGAGGGAATTCAACAGAATTCAGCAGAAAATAGATGGGCGGAATGTAGTAAGGAGCTACTGGTCTTTGAATTGACTGGATTAAACTGAAATGCGGAAAGTATGTAGAAAAAACTAAAGATGGAAGAGTACCACTGAAAACTTTCTTAAGAATTCAGATTAATTTAGAATAATCTCAGCCAGCTATGGCCATTTGAGAAACACGGATAAGATGAGTAGAAGCCTCTGGAGTTAAATTTCTTTGCCGGATGCTCACTTTCACCAAAATGTTGCATAATGCCTCCTCCTTCCCCAGGTCTGAGAAAGATAGTTTTTCCTTTGCGGTTGCTTTTGAAGGGGAATGTGAAATATTAAGGCAGGGACTACATCTATTTTTATGATTATATTCATAGAGTGAAAATGGGGGCAAAGAACTCATCCGAGACCTCCAGCTGCATCCAAACTGCAAAGATTATTTTGTTCCCTGGCCAGATCGTAAGATATCCGCAGGTTGTGTGTATATATTGTGTTGCCAAAAGCCAAAATTGCTCCCTTCATTTCTTTCTGTTTTAGTGCACAAGGATGGTTTGATCTGTGCGCCTGAGTGAAATTGCCTTATTGTTTACTCCTGAGGGAGCAGCTGATGAGATCTCTGTGTTATTTTATTAATTTTTCCCCCGCCCTCTGTCTACGGCTGTACACGGAGGCAGCAGATTATTCTAACAAGTCCCCCAAGCCCTTTCACAAAGGAACCTCTTATCCTAACAGATCCCGGTGGATTACAGAAATAGCAATAACAGAGGCTCGAAAGAAAGAGACAGTTTCCTGGGCCGATAAGGCAGAAGCCACAAAGCAGCATCATTGTTTCTGCACTGTTTATCGCCTGTGCTTTCAGAGATAGGGCAAGGAGGAGGGAAATATCCCTTTTGTTTCTTCCACGGAAACATTTGGCGATAATAAATAATGAAAAGGATAATTGGGCACTTTGCCCAGGTGAACAGGACCTTGTGATGTTCTAATGGAAGAAGGGAGAGACAGACAGTCTAGCAATGGCAATATAGATTTTTAACTCCAAGGAGAAGGTAGAGGCACATCCACAGGAGAACAGCTGGAACACAATGTGAAAGATTGATTTTAATCAAGAAAAGCACAGAGTCCAGATTTCCTTAACACATGCTGTCCAAACTGGTCTATATTTATTATTTACCATTGTATCCAAATATTCAAAAACCTGTCATGCTAACTGGGAATAATGGGAGCTGATGTGCAATGCATATGAAGGGTGCCAGGTTATGGATAGCCAGGCACTAATCTATGTATTTGGATACCATGCATTCAGGTATCTGTTTCAAACCCCAACACACATACACATTTTTGTCTGCCACATCTGCATAAACAAGAAAATGATACATTGTCTAAAGTTTAGACTCTAAACAGTGCTGTTAAGAATTGAATACTGGCCTCAAAGATGGAAATGCTTTCAATAACACACACAACAGGAAAACAATTAGGAAATGAAAAGAGCCATAGCATAGTAAGACGAACTCACTTTGCCTGAAAACCACCCCAAGTTACTTCCTGATATTATTGGAAAAAAAACATGGCCCAAAATCATGGAGGGTTGCTGCCAGCCAGCATTAAGTTGGACCACTGGGATGACTTGGAGTGGGAGTCATCTTGAGTTCTAGTAAAACAAGCAGAAATATGACAGAGAGTGATGTGGGCAGGAATTGAGGAAAGTTACATGACCTTCAGAAGCTGAAAATAACTAAGGGCCTCATAAGACAGGGTACATTTAGTGTCTAGGACTCTTTCACCCTTTCTTGGAAATGGAGCCACATGGAAATGGACATCACACAATGCCATATGATTTCTAGTGCAGGTTCTGCCCCCAACCATGGTGAAAGCATTGTTGGAGGCTTCCCCCACAACATGGGAGCCTGCCGATGTTCCAACTGAGCCAGCATGGGTCCTCTGCAGAATGACAACACTTCCCACAGATTCGCCCCACTGTGATGCCACACAAAGTGGGATACTTCACCTGGCCTTTCTGATGAGGCCCCAAGACTTATTTGTTCTGTTCTGTTGAACAAGAGAGAAGAGTGATGCATTGGGAGAGCCCGGGAAGTAGTGCAGTAGAGATATAAAGCCAGATCTTTAAAAAGCTACTTTTTTGGATTACAAGACCCATTATATACCAATCAGTCTGGAACTTTCAGACTGATTAAGGGAGCAAAATGTATTTCACTGGGAACCAATCACTGGCCATGCCAAGATTCTGGGAATTATCATTCCAAAATGCACAATTACATATCAGCTGATTTAACTGTCTTCCCAGAGCATCCCCCGGAGCCCTTAGTGGCACAGTGGGTTAAACCCCTGTGCCAGCAGGACTGAAGACCGACAGGTTGCAGGTTCGAATCCGGGGAGGGGTGGATGAGCTCCCTCTATCAGCTCCAGCTCCTCATGCGGGGACATGAGAGAAGCCTCCCACAAGGATGATAAAAACATCAAATCATCCGGGTGTCCCCTGGGCAACGTCCTTGCAGACGGCCAATTCTCTCACACTAGAAACGACTTGCAATTTCTCAAGTCGCTCCTGTCATGACAAAAAAAAAAAGAGCATCCCCCAGAGCATCTTGCTTGGTCAACATGAGCTAAAAGCTCTAACAAGGAAAGATACTCCAATATTGAAGTGTCTCTCAGTCTTAAAGCTTGTAAACAGAATAAAGGAGCAGGATTTTTATCTATGTTTGTGAAATCTGGACAGTGAAGAAAACTGATAGGAAGAAAATCAATGTGGTGCTGGAGAAAAGTTCAACTGACACTATGTTGAACTTAAAAAGACAAATGATTGGATATCCGTGTATAACTTTATAATGTGTTTGCTCACTTTGTTGTGATTTTTCTTTTCCAGAAATAAAAATTAATGGTAAAGAAAACCCTGTTGAATTAATTCAGTTTGACACCATTGGTTCAATGCTATGGAATCCTGGGAGTTGTAGTTTGATGAAGCCTTTTGGCAAATAATTACAACTCCTATGATTCCATATTATTGAACCATCACAGTTGAAATGTCATCAAACTGCATTATTTCTGCAGTTTAGATGCACTCATAGTGTCATAATCAAGGTTGAACTCTCCCTACAAGCTAAGACGACTGAACTGAGGCTGTTACACTTTGGCTGTATCATGAGAAGTCACTAAAAAAGGACCATAATGCTTGATAAGGTGGAGTAGAAAAAGAAGAAGACCACATTCCAGATGGATAGACTCAACCAAGGAAACTACAGCCAAGTATGCAGGAGCTGAACAGAGCTATTGAAGATAGAGTGATTTAGAAATTTCTCATTTGTAGGGTTGCCTTGCCACAAGTTGAAGTTGACTTGACAATGGTTAACAATGACAAATACCTTTTCCTGTGACTCAATAACATTTGGAAGGGAGGAGCATCATCTATTTTCTAGTGTAAGTGACCGCACTGAGGACATTACATCTAAGCAGGCTTAACAGGCAGGCCTCCTTCTGGAGAAAGCAGCCCCTGTCCTTGAAACATTGTTGATGTCTAACTAATGGTTGATTATTCTGTGGAAGTGTGTTTAAAACAGAAGGCACTGGTAAGCGCTGCTGTGGGAACTCGCGACAGTGACTGCTTCCCACACACAAACCCATTAGCATCCACTCTATGCCTCCCTTTTTTCTCTCCTCCTCCAGCTCTCTCATTAAGATGAACTTCTTGCCTCTCAGCTTTTATCCACATCCCGGAGCCTGTGTGACAGAAGGTCCCCAAATGCAGCCGTTTCAATAGCACATTAGTAGTGATAATTTTTTCCTGTTTTTAAAAAATTAAATTAAATTTTATTAGGCAACACCAGGAAGTCATTTTTTCCTCAGCAAGAATTAGATTTGCTATACAGAAACAGGCACTTTAAAGTAGCAGCACAATATTAACAGGTGCCATTACACTCGAGTCAGTAGGAAATTATCAGTTTAAAATGTTTGAGTGACAACTAAAACACCAAAAGCCAAATACATCTGATTTGCCTCATCCCATTGTGTTTCATGCATACATACAAAGAGATATATTGAAATTTCCTTTCATCAGCTCTTTTACCTAGATTGCAAAGTTCCTCATTACCTGGCCATATTTCTGAACCCGTGGAAAACAAGGATGTTATTCTTCACTAATATAATTCCTGAAGGAAGCAACCAATAATTGTAGCAATTTTCATCCCACCGCAGGAAATTATTCAAAAACAGTGCCATTTTGATGACTATAGTGTTCACAACTCAGGATGTATTTTATGCAAAATTAGCATGTGTTTGTTTAGCATAGAAAACAGCAATATTTTTCTTTTTCTTTTATTTTCTTTTGCAGGAAACAATTTTGCCTGATATCCTACATCACAGACTTAAGCTGCATATACACTGAAGACTAAATGCAGCTTGTCACCACTTTTAACTGTCATGGCTCACTGCTAGGTGTCAAACTGCATTGATTCTGTAGTGTAGATATGTCCATAGTTACAAATAGGTAATTATGTATCATCTCCTGACCTAGCCTCCATAAACCTATCTTAAAATGACCAAGATGTGTTCTTCTGACTGTTACCAGCAATCTTGGTGGGAAGGAATTGTGACAGGAAATTTTAATATCACAGATCACAGGCAGAATGGGGCTGTAAATGTTATCCTGTTGTGCCAAGGGATTAGATGTCTATAGGTTGGTGTGGCTGCTAGAGATTAAACTAGGTTTATGAGGGAGCATTGTGACCTTAGTCTCACAATTGTGAACATTAATATAGAACCATTACCAATGCATATATCTAGCTTATGCATTCCTAACCACTCAACAGAATTTCAGCCATTATTGCTCTGCCAGAAAATGCTGTTCCAGCATGTGAAATATGTGTTATATACCAACATTTTTAATCTGGAATTCTTCTCGGGAAACATGTCTTTCTACTAGTTCCCAAATATTTTTGAATATTTTCCCTTTTTTAAAGTAATAAATCTTGAATCAAAAAGCCTGATCAAGGCAGTCTCCAATGCGATATAGCTACAGAAAGTCCAAACATTCAGGCAATTGTGTTGATCCATATCAAAGAACCAGTTGAAGAGTTTCCATCTCCACTAGATGCAGGGTTTTTTGTAAACCCCTGGTGGTGCAGTGTGCTAAACTGTTGAGCTGCTGAACTTGCTCACAGAAAGGTTGGCGGTTCGAATCTGGGTGTGGGGTGAGCTTCTGCTGTTATCCCCAGCTTCTGCCAACCTAGCAGTTTGAAAACATGCAAATGTGAGTAGATCAATAGGTACCGCTACTGTGGGAAGATAACAGTGCTCCATGAAGTCATGCTGGCCACATGACTTTGGAGGTGTCTATGGACAATGCCGGCTCTTCGGCTTAGGAACTGGAGATGAGCACTACCCCCAGAGTTGGACACAACTAGACTTAATGTCAAGTGAAGCCTTTACCTTTACCTTAATGAATCTTAGTTCTCTAGTAAAGACAAGCATTTCCAAATGGTTGTATTGTAATATAGATAATTGTAATATAGATATTCTATTGTTGTTCAGAATGTAACTCACCTCTTCCAGTAATAAGGGAATGATAATGAGGGTCAGTTGGCACAGAGAAACTAAAGGCCATGGTAAATGACATCTTCAATAATTAGAAAGTCCAAGTATTTCAGCCCTGGGACCTCTAGTTCTACTATCATCCTATTCTGAAGCAGGAGAGAATTCTCCCCCCCCCCCCCATTTTTTTTAAAACACACCACAAAACTGCACTTGCAGTTTGTTACAGTTTTTAGCTCCTTTTGTGGGGTGGTGGAGGTTGGGGGGGCATTTTCCCTGTCCTTCCTCCATCACAAATGAATGCACACACATAACTAAATTGTGCAAGTAAATAAAGGGAGGGGGGAATATTGTATGTGCACCTACATTATTATTTTGCGTTTGCTGTTTTGCCATTTTGTATAATGTGTGCTGTATTAACTATTTGCACATACACTGTAAAACACTACCTAAAATAATCTTGCAATCAGATGTTTGTATGTTGTTTTTACACAAGGATCATAAACACAAGGAGAACAAAAACTGCAAATGAGAACATAAGAGGAGACATGTTTGGTCCAATAAAATCATTTCAGTGGTCATTCCTATCTGGGTTCTCCAAAAGTACATTGCCCCTCTCATTTCAAGGGTAATATATAATGATCATAATTAGCAAAAATTTATACCCTCTAGTCTTATCTGCAAGATTTTCAAAAAGAAGAGCTGGAAGGACAGAAAACTACAATAAATGCTGTATCTTCCAACTCAAAAAACTAAGTTTTGGAAATGAACTTTTAAAACTGGAATTTGTGAATAGGAAGAACACTAGACTATTGAGAAAATCACAGAACAGTAAGGAACGAAATGAGAGAAATGCTTATTGATACTCTAAAGCAGGCATCCTCAAATTGTGGCCCTCCAGCTGTTTGGGCATCCAACACCCAGAAGTTCTAACAAGCTTGTCCAGTTGTCAGAAATTCTGGGATTTGAGGGCCAGAATTAGAGGATGCCTTCTCTAAATGATATATACTGTATTGTCCCTATACAAGGCCTGTGGAATCTGTGGGTGTTGCTGGACTACAGGTCCTGTTGTCCTTGATCCTTGTCCCTCCTGGCTGGGGCTAATTGGAGCTGCTCCAACAACACCTGGAGGAAAACAGAATTTCTCATTATTTCACATCGAATAATGTGATAGTTGCTACATATTTCTAGCTTGGAGCAATTCATATCCCTGTTATCTGCATATGAAAAGAATGATGCCCAAGTGTTCATAAAATGGTTTCCCTTATGACACACTCTCATTAGTTTTAATTGCTTACCAGGTTTATGCGCAATGGCAGAATCCCAACATTTTAAAAGTCATTTCACTGTAGGAGCTGTTGGTGCTTTCAGTCATTGTGCAATGCAAAGTCTTCCTGCAGATCGCATCTGCATAATTAATTTCTTATGAGCCAGATGTGGGATCTTTTTCCTCTCCTTCCTCCATTCAGACGCAAGCTGAGTGAAAATCAGAAGTGACCAGTAACTGACTGAATACTTTAACACCCTTCTGTAATTTATATTTATGATCGCTGGCTTAGAATCTACATTCCCAGAAGCTTTACCAAACAACTGATAGGAAGTTTGAATGATGCATTGAATGCAAAAGAAGCATAATGCCACCTAAGTCCAAGCTTCCTTTGCTTTCCTAATTAGCTAGGCACAATCATTTGCTAATATTCCCTCATTAAATATGCTATATTGGCTACTTATTTTCATTATGCATAATTAAATAATATCTCCCGGTCTGCTCCTCCCTGCCTAAGGAAATTGGGAGAAGGTCCTGGTTGTCTCTCCAGTTGTATGTTCCTAAGGAACTCCCAGACCAGGAGAGCACCATGTGGACTCCATTTCCCAGTGCCTTGATCCATAATGGCTCCAAAATGTGTCAGTTAGGTAGCTTCCAGGCTGCAAAGATAGGAATTGCAACAAGGTTCTTGCTTCTGATTGTGATAGACTCACTCGCTGGAGCAAGGGCACTGAAAAGGAAATTCTGCTACAACCCGACTGGCGGCTGAACAGACCTCCTTTGCTTGATGCAGCTGCTGGCCTTTATAATGGGCTGGGGGGTGGGGTGTATTTATCATTGTGGCAATTGTGTCAGAATTGCGACCCTACAAGGTTACTGAATATGGAGCAATTGCAGAGCCATCACTGCATTGTGGAATACCAGCCAACATTTTAATGTTGCTGATGATGCAAACATATATATGCTAACATTTCCAATTTGGCACAGGGATGAAAGAATTTGAAGAGGCACATAATTTCTTTTAGGGAGCATTTCAGTGTGATGAAACACGCTTTCTCATCAAGTTGAGAAAATTTTCAGCTGTTCTTTATATCCCTAATTTGATATGCCCATGTAAGCAACCTCCCTGAGACAAATTTAAACAGGACCAACAATAGTTTCTTTTTTAAAAAAATCCAGAAAAATGGATTCTGGTGCACTTGACAAATGTGCTTCCATTAACTACAGAAACTACAGAACGTTGTTTGCCCTAAGAACAGAATAGCTACTGCAGTGGAAGAGTTTCAGATTGTTTTCTGTACTCTTAGATGAGCTTTGGTATATGGCAGATTTCATCACCTTTGTCTTGGCTTGGCATATCACAATTCATAACTCTCTAGATTAGGGAGGATGTCATACCTTCCCCAGTGCACAAACCATAGAAGACAGACTGAAACTGAAGTTGTAGCTCTTGTTTCCAATTGAGGTGTGCACTGAAGTGGATCAGTGATGTACCAAAAGTGCGACTTTCCTGCAGAAAAACTGGAGATGTACCTTTTTTTTTTTGCTGTGTTTTCAGGAGCATGGGAAATGATTCATCAGCACATTTCCCACCAATTCTGATTTCAATTATTATGCCCTGAATCCATTATTATGCTATGCATGTCTCTCCTTGAATGCGGCATTCTTCATGCCAGTCTGCTCCTTCCCATTATCACAAACTTAACACAATAGATACTAACAAGCACATTAACATATCTAATGAAATCTTGATACATAAAGACAGAATATTGAAGATTGAGTTTGCTTATTCATGATTATAGTATTCAAAGGAGGTTATAGTTTCCACCTCTTTATCACAACAATCCTGCAAGGTAGGTTAAAATAGAGATACCTGAGACAATTCCTTTTGTTTCAACGCGGCTTTCTTTCAAGATGCCTAAAATTGTATAATTTGGCTGCTATTATGGCAAAGGTTAAGTATCCCTTATTCAAAATGCTTGGGACTAGCAGTGTTTGGGAATTTGTATCCCTCCTTCCCCGATTTTGGAAGCCTCTATTTGCATATATGTACAAAACCTTAAGATGGGACACAAGTCTACACACAAAAATTGTTTGTTTCACATAGAACTTATAAATTCATTTGATGGTAAATTAATCCACAGTATTTTGAATAATTTTGTGCATGAAATAAACGGTTATGTACAATAAACCATCAGAAAGCTACCCAGATGGACAAAAAATCGGGTGCCCTGACAAATTTGTGAACATCCTGCAGCTCCTTCATGATGACATGATGGCAACAGTCTTGGACAGCAATGGCTCCCAAAGTGACCAATTTAAGGTGGAATCAGGTGTCAAACAGGGATGTGTTATTGCCCCAACCTTATTTTCCATATTCATTAGTATGATACTTCATCTTGTTGATGGGAAGCTTCCCACAGGAGTTGAAATCATCTATTGGACAGATAACAAGCTATTTAACTTCAGCAGACTGAAAGCCAAAACCAAGGTCACAACATCTGTTATAGAACTCCAATATGCTGATGAAAATGTCTGTATGCATTTTCAGAAGAAGATCTACAAGCCACTCTAAACATCTTTGCAGAAGCATACGAGAAGCTTGGCCTCTCATTGAACATTGAGAAAACCAATGTGCTCTTCCAGCAGTCACCAGCCAATACCTCTGCAATGCCAGAAATACAGCTTAATGGGGTAAGATTAGAAAATGTTGACCACTTCCACTACTTTGGCAGCCACCTCTCCACAAAAGTCAACATTGACACTGAAATACAACACCACCTGAGCTCTGTGGGTGCAACATTTTTCCGAATGAAGAAGAGAGTGTTTGAGGACATACATAGGGAGACCAAGGTACTTGTTTATAAAGCCATTGTCCTCTCAATCCTGCTATATGCCTGTGAAACGTGGACTGTCTACAGACATCATACGCAACTCCTAGAATCATTCCATCAGTGCTGCCTCCGAAAAATCCTGCAAATCTCTTAGGAAGACAGGCAGACAAATGTCAGCGTGCTGGAAGAAGCAAAGACCACCAGTATTGAAGCAATGGTCCTCCACCATCAACTCCACTGGACTGGCCATGTTGTCCGAATGCCTGATCACCGTCTCCCAAAGCAGTTACTCTATTCCAAACTCAAGAACTGGTGAACAAGAAAAGTGATTTAAAGATGGGGTTAATGCCAATCTTAAAAACTGTGGCATAGACACCAAGAACTGGGACACCCTGGCCCTTGAGCACTCTAACTGGAGGTCAGCTGTGACGAGCAGTGCTGCAGAATTCGAAGAGGCAGAAATGGATGGCGAAAGGAAGAAATGTGCCAAGAGGAATGCACAACAAGCTAACCCTGACTGGGACCGCCTTCTGACTGGAAAACAATGTCCTCACTGTGGGAAAACATGCGGATCAAGAATAGGGCTCTACAGCCATCTACAGACCCACCACCAAGACACCACATCTGGAAGACCAACATCCTCGAGCTACGAGGACTCACCTAAGTAAATAACCCAGATGGATAATTTTGGATTTTGGAATTCTGAAGAAGGGATGCTCAACCTGTGTCTGCAAACCAGGAGAAGCTTATCTGCTAAATGTCAGTCTGCTACACATCTTTTAAAGTCATATAGGAATGCCAACAGAAATCTTTATTGGCAAACCTGTGGTGCGCAAGAGAGGCAAAGAAGTGACAACACTCTCATTCTAGAGAGAGAGAGAGAGAGAGAGAGAGAGAGAGAGAGAGAGAGAGAGAGAGACCCTACACAGCTAGGCTATTATGAGTAGAGGCATGAGATGCTATGTGCCCAGACTGGTCGCATGTCATGTGCCCCATGACCTTGATTTACTCAGTTGGCATCATGCAATTTGATTTGAATCTCCATTTCAATGAACCACAATATCCACTTAAGAATTAAACTAAATCTCCAAGTTATAAATCTGCAAACATCCAAATCACAAGTTATCAGATTTCCCAGAGGACAAGATCCGCACCAAAAAAGCAAAGGCACCAAGGCAAAGTGAGAGAAGCTTATAACCTCCTGAGATCAGTGCATATTGATTTTTTTTGTTTAACTAAGACTTTGAATTAACAGTTTAACATGCACACCAGATATAAAGTAGAAGTGAAACAAAACACATTTTAAAATAAAGCATTATGTTTTATGCTTAATATTTGTCCTAAATAACATGGAAGATTTTTTAGTTCCTTGGATATAAACAGCCCAAAGAAAGGAACAAGTAGAAGTCCAAGTTTCTCCCTGCAATATTGCAGTCATGGTGAGAAGACTTTGGGTTGGCAAGATCCATTTTATTTCACCTTAGGGTGCTGAGAACCATCAACTAGAAGAAGAGGCAAAATAGTGACCCAGGAGGACATAGATCATTGCCTAAAGCATCTCATGAACCAGGCTTTAAGATGACCTCCATGCAGAAGTACAAATTTGCAAAAAATCAAATTCTTAACAGCCCAAGTGTCAGATGTTAAAATGAAACAGCACGGTGAGATTTCCTAAGAAATGCATGTTTGGCAATTAGAACTGCATATCAGTGCTGTGTTTATCTTTAAATCATCCTTCATAAAAAAAAAAATCTAAATGCAAGATAAAGAGGTGAGGAAAGGATTATGATATGATAAACATAACTCTTTTATCCCTTGAGAGACACTGTTAATAAATGTGCTAAGGGGAGCCTTCCATTTGACCCTAAATTAGATCTTTTTAGAAAGCAAAACAAATGGATGTTGGAGATCTTTGCCCTGTAGCAAGTCACCCAGAACTCTGACAGATGATGAAGGTGGTAATGGCTACAGACATATTCTGCCTTTTTTGTCTTAAAAGAGACTATCTGTTTTTGTCCATTCTTGCAGAATGTAATGCAAGCAGCATTGCTTTCAGTAATGCCAGACTGAAGGTAAGAAAGGTGAATGAAAACTAGCTAGCTGTTACAGAATAATGTGAGAAGATAAACTAAAGGCTTTAGGAGCTCGGGGCCCCACCTAAACTGCCGTATATTGCAGTTCCAGAATGCAGTTGAATGGCATTGAACTGGTTTTGTGTCTACACTGCTACATAATCCAGTTCAATGCAGTTTAACTGTATTCTCAAACTGCAATATAAGACAGTGTAGTTGTGGCCTGGGTGGCCCTTCAGTTTAAGACTCTTAAATGTGAATCACACAAACAAAAACAACCAAAAATTGAACGGTTGCTAAAATAATGTTGTATTTTCAATACATTACAGACTGTTGGGAAAGTCATATTCAGGTTTATTCTAGCAGGAGAAGGTGCATCAGAGATGATTTATTAGTGTCTTAGAATGTCAGCAAACTATGATGGCAGCTTGGTAATGGAGACAATCTGGTTCATGCAGATACATACTTAAAAGAGGATAATATTTAACCAGTACAATGCAGTGTATTTGTAACTCTCCATGATTAGTAGGTACATTGCTGAAGACTGTCTGGAGAGGAAAGAGTTCCAGATGGCTCAAGTAAAACAGCAAGCCATTTGTTACAAAGAAAGGCACATATAATATTCCCATTCAAATAAATCCAGTGAATCTGTCCCATCCGACTGGGTAAGAGATTCTCTTTTGAAACTCAATATTGTTCTAATTTGCCCCTGTTCCATATGCATCCAAATAAAATTACCTTATAATAATTGAAGGAACTATGTGGAAAATGTTTTAGAGCCATTACAACTGAGTTAGAAGTGCTAATTTATTGCAGAGTAAAATTATTTTTGGACAATATTTTATAGAAGTATGTAAAAAGAAAGTGGTATGTAATGTTGATAAAATATCCAACTGTTATAAATTGGCCTTTTTACACTTTGCCCCTTTGGTTTACCTGAGACTAGATTGAACAGGAAAAAAGCCTGGAAGAATAATAATCTATTTTCCCTCTAATACAGCATCGATGACAAAATCATCCAACCAACTCTCTCCAGCAATGTTTGCAATTGTTCTTAGCCTTCCTAGTGGATTCGTTGTCACCAAAAGCCTGATTGGTGCCTGGCAGGGGGAGATAATGCTGCAGTCATCTCAACATGAATCTTCTTTTGTAAGCAATGCAATTAGCAATTTGTTGTCCCTCTTTCATGAAGAGGATGAGATGGCGGAGACAAGGCAGATTGCCTGGGCATATAGAAGTGTGCTGGGACTCATCTGTATCTGTCAAGGAGTTCTGGGGAATGATGGAAAACCTGAGCAGATTCCTTTCCCAAGGATATTCAGGCAGTAGCAGTACATGGCTGCCATATCAGTGGGGTGATGACTCTGCTTTGGGATTTAATCGGAATTTAAGGTGAGTGATATAACATGTTGATCCATGGCCCTTCACTAGGCATAGCACTTTGAACAGCTTCTTTAAAGCTCAGGTGAAAATCCTGAGTATTGGAATCCACTAACTGTCACTGTAACCAGCATCCACACTTTCTTCACTGTCTGACAATCTGCTGAGCCAATGCCACTATCAACAGAGATATTGTAATATCCATGCATTCTATTTGAAGAGATCTGCAGTAGTTTCTAGCTTCATCCCAAGGACAAGGACATTAGCAGCTCTGTCAGTTCTCAAACCGAAGGCAAGAGAAGTAACTCTTGAAAATGCAGGCTGCCTTGTTAGTAGTCTGATATCACATTACCCAAATGGCAAACCTCTGCAGGAGAATGCACTGCCTAGCCATTCTCTGCATTACCCTTATCAGCTTTTTGAAGCACTTTCTCTCTATATTTTTAGGGAAGGAGTAAGATAGAAAATGAATGAATAGAATTCACTCTCTAAATATTCGTGTGCATACATTTTCTGAACTAAAAAAAATGAAAAGTCCAGTGTTGCTTCATTTGTGCCATGTTGCTGGTAGGTTAGAGTAAGGGGACTGCAATTGCATGAAGCTACCACATTCTTGAACAGAGCATGAGTGAACAGGGATAGGTATTTATTTTAACATTATTTTGAATTCCAGAATAGTCCTTTAATTGCTGTTCAGATCTGTCTCAAGATTCCCTGTCTGTAATCTGAATTTTTGTATGATTTCCAAGTCTTATTTCCTTTCTCTGCCAGAGTGGTTATGCTTGTTGCTCATGAAGAGGACAAAGGTGTTGGCATATTAGCATATGGCAGTGTGCATGTAGAGATGAAAGTGATAGCCATGTTTAAATATTTGAAAGGATGTCACATTGAGTAGGGGGCAAGTTTGTTTTCTGCTGCTCTGGAGGCTAGGACACAGAGTAATGGATTCAAATTGCAGGAAGAAAGATTCCACCAAAACATTAGGAATAACTTCTTGATGGCAAAAGCCATTTGACAGTGGAATATGCTGCCTTGTAGCATGATGGAGTCTCCTTTTCTGGAAGTTTTTAAGTAAAGGCAGGATGGCCATATGTAGGTGGTGCTTTGATTGTATGTTCCTGCATGGCAAAGGGTTGGACTGAGTGGCCCTTGTGGTCTCTTCCAACTCTATGTGTCTATTATTCCAGCAGGAGTGGGAAACTACATGGGGTAGGATGAGACACAGACCACATTTTACCCATGTGCCCCAATATTTTGCAACACCCCAAAAGTGGTATCTCATCACTTCTATGATCTTATTTGGCTGTCTTTCAGCCATAAAATGGGTTTGAGAAGGGAGGTGATGATTGAGTGAAGCCAGATTGCTGTTTGGCTTTTTGATAGAGATGCAATTCTTCATTATTTTTGCTCTGAAAAGGAGCAAAGGGCAATTTTCTCCCTGCTGTGAAAAAACTACAATTTTTGAAGATAGTGTGCAACTTGGGGTGTATTTTCTGCAAAAAAATATATGCATGTATTAAAATCATTATTATAATTTAAATAGAAAAAATGCATAAAATCAACATAGGTATGCCTACCCAGTCTATTGTCTAACTGCTGGCAATTGATGAATGGGTAATTTCAAGGTCCCTGGCTCTACCTCTTTGTGGTTCTTTACATTTTAACTAGACATGGGCTGTGCAGTCCCTTAAATAGAAAATAGGATCATTTCAAACAGGCAATATTCATCTGACAGCCCATCAAATAGAAAAACCACACTCTTTAAAGTAAGATCTCTCCTTCTCAATGTCTCTGTGAGTTTCTGTGTCTGGCTATATCTGTGTGAGAGGGTGCAGCTATACTGTAGAATTGATGCGGTTTGACACCACTTTAACTGTCACGGCTCAATGCTATGAAATCCTGGGAGTTGTAGTCTGGTGATGCATCAGCACTCTTTTGTACAGAAGGCTAAACATGTCATAAAATGACAACTCCCAGCATTCCATAGCATTGAGCCATAGCAGTTGGCTCAATGTTTTGGAACCCTGGGAGCTGACATGGAAGCTACTAGCAGCCTCAACCCCCTTCCACACCTTATTCTGTTATGCAGAATTCAGTAGTGCTAGGGAAAGCGAGTTTTTTCCAACAAGAATTACAAGTCAAGTAGCTTTTGGAATCTATATATCTATATATCCCATAGGGTCTTCAAATGGAATGTACAGCTCACCTTTCTGTTAAGGAGTTGGACTGGATAGCCCTTGTGATCTCTTCCAACTCTGTGCTTCTATTGTTCTTTCCTTGCTTACTGTCAGTTGAGTTGATGGTTCACACTGTGCTCTCCTCATATTTGTAATATTTTTACAACACCCTAAAATTAGCATTTCTAGTCCGAGATATGTAATCCAGCGTCATTGCTCCTTGTCAGGGAATGGGGAAGCGGAGCTGTACTGACTAAAATCTTATCTTTTTACAGTGATAAAAGGTAGCAAAAGAACACAAGACACATGATTCAAATTGATGGCCTTCTGTTTTAAGAGAGTCTCCCTGGGGTTCTGGATTTATAATTTCAAAGTCTGCCTTCTGTCCTAGAACCCCACTGGTTTTGAGAGCGCCCGAATATACTTAAGTCAATGTGATAAAAATGAAGCACTCCATGTAATCTGGACTGCTAAATGCAAAGGACAATTTCCCTGAAAATGTTTTAATGTGATTATGTGCTCTACCATGCAGTCACACTGATTGCATGATGCCATCAGAAATGATACAGTGCCCATTTCCTAATATCAGCAATTGTGCCTGCTGTGACCCATCCTGGCTGGGGGAATCAAGTATTTGTAATAAAAAAAGGTAACTTTCCCAGGCCCTGATATTAAATCACCTGCTAAAAGATGTAGTTCCTACTTTGTGTTCCCATGCTTGTCTCATGTTCCGAGGAATCTTTTCACAATGTGTTGTCTTTCTGAAGTTCAGCAGTGGCAGTAAACTGGCAAACTATAGTAAAGCTGGTACAGCAAATGTCACATTCACTCATACCTTCGAATAAAATTGTTCATATAGACTCTAGCAACGAGTCTGAAAAAAATTGTTCCAGAAAAGATCAGGATAGGTTGGGTCTAACAATTTCTAAAGGATTCACCTAGCTCCATGTTAAGAAACTAGTGAAGGTAATGCTAAAGATTATGAGGTAAGATGGAGGCAAATGGCCACTGTAAACACATTTGCAGATTCAAACATGCCCTACAAGGGTGGCTGGCATTTGCGTGTTTCAATTTTAAGGAGTACCCATGACGAAGCTGGGCAAAGGAGGTTTTTGTAGTCATTTCTCCATTGTTAAAATTGCTACACCTCCTGGAATGAAATATAGAAATGGCAAATACTATGAAGTAAGATGCAGAACTATATGTGTCACTGCTCATTGTACATTAATGTGTGATTAAGCTACTGATTCAAGAGGAGGGGGGAAAGATTTAGGAATGAATGAAGAGGCTGACTTGTTATTTAGGGTGTCAGAGGATCACCCAGCCCTGCCACCTTTCTGTGATTGGACAAAATAAAGAGAGTTTCCTTTCCTGGCACTATCTGATTTACACATCCCCCACTTCTGAGATGCCTGCCAGGTCCTTTCCATAGAAAAATGGATTATTCTACAGTCAGATTAATGGGCTTTCATTTTGCAAAACATCTGTCACCGTTAGTCCTGGACAGTGAGCGTGAAATTAGTTTTGACTGCAGAAAGACTACGTCAGTATGTAATATGTGACTAACATTACAACGTCTCAGGAAGCAAGCTGGTGAATGAGAATTACCTGTTGAATGGAGAAAGGTTTTCTGCATACATATAGCAAGAGGAGGGACAAGATGGGAAATCCAAAGGAAAGGGCTAAGGAGAGAAAGGAGCTTTACACCCATGTGTTTGTTCCCTGTTCAGATCTATGTGATCATAATGTATCTCTACCCTTTTTTGTTCATAGTACTACACAGAACCAATACAAGAGTGGAAACAGAGTGGTCAGTATACAGAGACTGGTTGTGATATTTGTGTTTGTTGAGATGCCTGTGAAAGAGGGAAAAGGAAAGGTACAGTACAGCCAAGACACACTTAAGATTGCAACCAAGGGAACTCTATACAAAAACATCACCTGGATAATAGCGTGTCACACACCCCATTGCAACACAATCATGAATCATAAGCATTGTCCAGAGCCATTTAACGGGACAGCAACTTTTAATCAGTAAACAAAACAGTCAAAGCTTAATTGGTGATTACTAGGCTGAATTGAGGAGGGCAAATGTAATTCAGTGAAGCTGCATATAAGGAATAAAAACGAAGACTAAAATTTTGGCCTCTCTTTCTACCTGTGAATTGGAGCTTATGTTCAAGTACTTCTTGTATCTTCTTCTCTATGTAAAAAAAGAATCTAATTATGTGCACATTTATTTAATTTAACAATTAATTAATCAGTTTAAAAGACAGTGATTCATCCAATAAGTAGAATTTAATCAATTGACAACTCTACTGTTTAAGTTTACCAATGGAGAATTGAAAGAATCTTTAAACCATTTAAAGATGCACAGCTGAAGAATCCAGTCTTTGGTGACTTGCAAATTGTCTTCATATTTAAATTAGCAAGAGTGATAGATATTTATTTAATCAATATTTATTTATGTGTTTACTGAAAATGTCTATATCTTAATTTCCCCCAGAGACCTCAAAGCAGCTAACAGCATGACATCACAACCATTTTAGAACAATTCTAAAATATGAAAATAAAACTGGGGTTCTCAGGATAGCATCCAAAGTAGCCACTATGTCTACTAGACCATATTGAAATTCTTATTAGGCTGTTTGCCTAATTCTGGTGAATGGTGTGATGAGTTTTAATTAATATCTTGATATCCATTCATTAGACACATATTTTCTAGTGTTGATAGGGAGTCGAACAATTTTTGCACTCAAAATGATAGATTCCTGATATTTTCTGTCCTCATTTTGCTCCAGGTCAGAGGTTCTTAACCTATTATTTACCATGAATCCTCTTTAAATATTTTTTTTGCTACTCACTGCCAAGACTTAACTTAAGATTTAAAACAGTTTGAGATATTGTAATGAAACTATGTACAAATGATTACTGTCACTGGCAAAATACTCTTGATCTTTGACATCAATGTGTGTTCTTTCTTTCAACTGTAAAAACTCATAACATTTCTTCAAACCTTCACAAATGCCTTGTGATGATATTGTGGACACCTGAGGGTACACAGGCCACCAGTCAAAAACTACTCCTTTAGGCAATAATTCCCAGTGGGTTGTTGTAGGTTTTTTCAGGCTATATGGCCATGTTCTAGAGGCATTCTCTAGAATGCCTCTAGAACATGGCCATATAGCCCTAAAAAACCTACAACGACCCAGTAATTCCAGCCATGAAAGCCTTCGACAATAATTCCCAGTCCTGGCAAGAAGAGAGAAATGTGCAAGCAGTTTATACTTTATGGCATCAGGTTTCCAAACTGAACCTGGTTCCTTTTGTCTTTCAGATGTATATCCAGACCACGACGTTGACCATCTCGGTGAGCCTAAGCGCCTCTGTTTCTTTGGGTATGCTCTACATGCCCAAGGTCTACATCATTCTCTTCCACCCAGAGCAAAATGTGCCCAAACGAAAGCGCAGTCTCAAAGCAGTTGTGACAGCAGCTACAATGTCCAATAAATTCACTCAGAAAGGAAGCTTCCGTCCCAATGGAGAGGCCAAATCAGAACTGTGTGAAAATCTGGAAACACAAGGTAAACCTCTCTGAACTCAACTGACTCCGAGCTTCTCTGTCCCTTACAAAACATTGCTCTCTCTGATAGTGAACTCAGATGGTTACTGCTTACAGAAATGGAGATCATTTGGGGGGTGAGGGGAGAAAACAGGATGTAGCAATACATTGATTGGGGGGAGAGGTTTTAAAAATATAAAAAGATGACCTCCTCCCAAAAACCGAATCCCAACTCAGTAATAGATAAGTGAGCATTCTTGCGAGTGAATTTTCAAATGTTGTTTAGAAAGAAGAGGAGAATGCCATTGTTTGCACGCAATGGTTGGCTGGAGTTTTAAAGCTCAGCATAGGAATGTTATGTTAGGAGATGACATTTTGTTGTATCTTCACAATAGTGGCAAGTTAAAAGAAACCTGTTCATGAGTAAACCAGGGTTTTTTCCCCCACTTGAAACATTTTGGGGGAGGGGGGCTCCCTTAAACCCCACTGGCTACAATGGCAAAGATTTACATACTCTCCTTAAATGAAATTTGTGCAGGGTTTCAAAATGTGTTTGTTTACCCACTACAAGGAAATGTGGATAAGAAATAGAATTATTATTATTATTATTATTATTATTATTGATAATTTTTTTGTTGTGTCAGGAGCGACTTGAGAAACTGCACACTGCTTTTGGTGTGGAGCCCCCGGTGGCACCTTGTTTTAAACCCCTGTGCCAGCAGGACCAAAGACCGACAGGTCGCAGGTTCGAATCCGGGGAGAGGCAGATGAGCTTCCTCTATCAGCTCTAGCTCCTCATGCGGGGACATGAGAGAAGCCTCCCACAAGGATGATAAAAACATCAATTCATCCAGGTATCCCCTGGGTAACGTCCTTGCAGATGGCCAATTCTCTCACACCAGAAGCGATTGATAATGATACATCAGAAGTCCAATTAATACTGCATAGCTATGTGTGGTAATTCTGCATCACCTTGTTAAATAGCAAAATAGTTTTCTTCTTTGGTGTCTCTGTAAAAAATTGCATCTGTGATACTTTCCTGTGCCTGCACAGCCATCTTGGAATCTTCTGGAAAGACCTCAAAGTTATAGGGCTGCAGCCCCACCACATTGCCAATGAATATATAGCCAGTGGGAGAGGCGGTAGCCTCAGTTCCTTTCATCCATGAAAGCAGCTGCTTGGGAATCTTAAGCTCAGAACTCTTTCTCTTACTATTTTGACTAACAGATTGTTTAACAACTACTTTTTGCCTACTCCTACGATACCCCTACTCAGACCACTTCACTACACTTCTATTTGGACCATGTTTATCAACTCTACCAGTATAGGCCAGTTTCTTCAGGTTATGACCCCTCCTATCTACATTCTCTCTTTGGAGCACGACTAGCAGCTTATCTCTTGGCATGGGGGCAGGTCACTACAGATACCTGGGTATTGGAGATAGTGGAGCATGGCTATGCTATTGAGTGTTCTATTACACCAGCCATGGGCCACTTATGGTCAGTTGCTACCTCTAAGGTGCTTTAGCAGGAGGTTCAAACACTCCTGCAAAAGGGTGCAATTGGGCCACTTCGTCCTTCTATGTTTCCTCACTCTTTCTTCTCCATGTACTTCCTAGTCCCCAAGAAGTACTCCGGGCAGCACCAAATGTTAGACTTGAGGGGTTTAAACTTTTAAATTCAACCCTGAAAGTTTTTCATGGTAACCTTATCTATAATTCTTCCCCTGTTGACAAACAGGGCATGGTTTGTGACTATTGACCTCAAAGATGCCTATTTCTATATTGGGATTCAGCTGCAACTTGATAGGTTTCTCTCCTTTATGACAGGAAACCAAGCATATTACTTCTATGTTCCCAACGTCACCCCAGGGGTTTACAAAATACATGGGCATGGTAGCAGGCCATCTCCATTTGCAGGGCACAACTGTATACCCCTACATTGATGACTGGTTGTTAGTTGCAAAGTCCAAAACCCAACTCCTGCCTCTTATCAGGTATGCGTTCTTGCAAAATGTAGGACTTATCGTCAATACTAGGGCTGGGGGGTTTCGTTTCGTTAATTCGTAATTCGTTAATAATTCGTTAATTTTTTCAATTACAAAACGATAACGAACCATTCTGGAGCAATTATTAAAAAAACGAATTTTCAAAAACGTTTTGTAAATGCTTTGTATTTCAATATTGTATTCGTTTCGTTATTGTTTTGAGGTCGTTTCGTTATTATTTCCGCATGTCTGGGCCAGTTTTATGGTTTAATTAGTGAAAAAAAATTATAATATCACACCAACAGTCAACAACAGAGGGAGAGGGAAGCTTCAGAAGGTTTTGGAGGTTTTTTAGCGTATTTCGCGGTCGCGTCCGCCATTAACGAATTGATTCGTTATTGTTTCGGAAATCGATTCGTTAATTTTTTACCATTTACGAAATTTCGTAAATATCGAACTTTTTAAAAGGAAAATTTTGTAATTATTTTAAATATCGAAACAAAAAAAACCCCCAAATACAAATCGATTTTAGAAACAAATTTTTCCATTGTTACCCAGACCTAGTCAATACAGAAAGGTCTCATTCAACCCTACATGTCAGATCTGCTTCATCAGTGCCATCTTAGACTCAGTACTGCAAAGGGCTTACCATTCAGATGACAGATTTCAGGCACAAACATCTGCCCTATGCTTAATATGGAAGAGGTGCATTCTGGCCAAACAGGTCCAGTCACTGTTGGGATACATGGCTTCCACTGCAACAGTGACAACTTTTGCAGGGCTAAGGTTTCAGCCGCTGCAGGCCTGGTTTCTGAAAGCATTCAACATGCTCCGAGACAATTCTAGTACTATTCCTCGCTCAGTGCACCAATCACTGTGGTGGTCACATCAGTCAAATGTATGTGTCGGAGTCCCCTTCCAACCCGCCCCCCCAGTCCATTGGAAACCCTATTGGTGGATGCTGTTCTATATGGTTAGCCGCACACTGTAAAAACCTAACAATTCGTAGCACATGGCTCATGCAGGAGAAAGACAGGCACATAAACTATCTAGAGATGTTGGCAGTTGAGAAGGCCAGCAGATCCTTTGACCCTTAACTCAGGGGACACTTTGTCCAAATTCTCACAGACAACATCTCAGTGACCTTCTATATAAACAAACAATCCAATGGATTCAATCCTTTTTTTCTGAAGTGAAAGAAAAAGAATCTCACTCTGATTTTTGCATAATAGCACTTCAGGTATTTTAAGATAGCTATCAAATCACTTCTCAATCTTCATTTTATTGGGCTAAAATTACCTGACTGCCTCTTCCATTTCTCATGGGGCTTGATTGCCAATCCCTTTACATCTGGCTGCCCTCCTGTAGACACATTCCAGTTTTTCTTGAGGAAAAAATAGGTAAGCAAACACTTAAAATGTAACATGTACACATGACATGTAAAAACAGTTGTTAAAATGTAGGCATCAAGCATTGATCAAGACCCTGCTTCTAGGAGGCATTGCTTACCGTCCTAGCAGGTGAAACTATATCATATCTCCTCTTTCCTGCTGTCATACCCTTTACCTGCCAAAAATACAGATATAGAGGTCCCTGAGGATGGCATCATTGCTGTGCACCCAGTTCTAGGAATACAGTTGGATGCTTTTCTGCCAGCAAGAAAATGGTCATGTTGTGCTTGGGAGCTGCAGCAGGTAAAAGATGGGTTTAGGGAAGAATCAATAGAGAATTTTGAACTTTGCAACCACAAAAAAATAACTTATATTTCCATGTGTCACTAAAAGGATATTAGTCTGGAAACGTGTTGGTTCACTGCTCTATAAGTCCCACTTGGCATTGGGAACCAAAGAAATCTGCCAGCTCTGTACTACCAGTTTCTCAAGAGCCTTATTTTTTCTCTTGCTGCTGCTGCCTATTTCACTGTGTTTTGTAGACATTGCGCACATAGCATACAAACAAGATTTCAGCTAGTGTGGCATTAGACCCTTGTAACTTCAATGTATGATGCAGCAGGTGCTGCTGCCCTTAGAAGGAACACAAGAAAAAATAGGCACATCCCCACCTTGAAAAATCTGTTTCCATGGCAATCATCCCTTTTCTTCCCTTGGGTGTGAATCCTTATAAAATACAATATGGTTTAGAAGAATAGCAAACCCAGCATGGCCTGAAATGTTCTGATGTGTTAATTACCTGAAACTCCCATTCACTTCAGTGGAAACTGTGGGTTGCATGGGCTCTGAAGATTGGCACTGGGTACAAACACACCTCACAAGCCTCCTATTGTCTACTGATTTGCAAAATATAATAGGTACAAATGCTGGAAATTCAAAATGAATCTTTCTTACAGTTATATTTGCATATTTGGCCTCACTTGAGCCTGGCATTGGAAAATTGGATACTATGAGTATGACCATCTGCTGTGGATGGATCATAACAGAATAAAAAAAACATATTATGAAAGGTTAGAAATTCATATTGATTTATTCCATGTCCTTCCTACTTTTTCCTATGTAATTATATCAGGTAGTATTAGTTCCAAAGGGAGAGGAAGGAACTGAAATGGAGCTGCCATTTTCAACAGCAATCTGAGCATACCTCTAGGCAGAAAGAGATATCTGGACTAGTAGATGAAGTTGAAACAAAGGAATTTGTTGTGCCTGAAAGCTCTTCCAACACACTGACTTCATCTATGCATCTGTTTATCCATGTATTTATTTGCTTAACTCCTATTGTGCCCAATAAACTCCAGCTGATGTACATGACTCTACTTCTCTCTCATTTCTCCTCATAACAATCTTGTGAGCTAGATCTGGGTATTTATTTATCATGTCAGAAGCAAGTTGAGGGTACAGTTAAAGTGTATTTAAAAACATAAAGATAGTTTTGGTTTTTTTGGTTTTTTTAAAAAAAGAACTTGGTAGTATGCTAAATGTCCTTTGACCAGAAGCTGGCTACTTGGAGTGCCTCTGGTGTTGCTGTGAGAAGGTCCTGTGGCAAGGCTCAGTTTGCATTGTAGTAGGTGGTCTGTGGTTTGCTCTTCTCCGCACTCTCATGTCATGGACTCTACTTTGTTGCTCCATTTATTAAGGTTTGCTCTGCATCTTGTAGTGCTAGAGCACAGCTTGTTCAGCACCTTCCAGGTCATCAACTCTTCTGTCTGCCCAGGAGGGAGTTTCTCATCCAGTCTCAGCCACTGATTGAGGTTCTGGGTTTTAGCCTACCACTTTTGAACTCTCGCTTGCTGTTCCTGTGAGTATCTTTGTAGAAGTTGTTCTTTGATTTAAGGCATTGACATGCTGGCTGATATCCAAACAGAGGATGGGGTGAAGATGTCACTGCCATGGTCCTTTCATTGCTGGCTGCTACTTCCTGGTGGATGTCAGGTGGTGCAATACCAGGTTTAATTTCTCCAGTAGTGTGGACATAGACATATTGTGATAATGAGGCATGTCTCATTAAGAGCCACATCCACTGTTTTAATGTGGTTCAATGTTTTCCACACTGGGCATGCATATTCAGCAGCAGAGTAGCAAAGTGCAACACATGTCTTCACTGTGTCTGGTTGTGATCCCCAGGTTGTGCCAGTCAGCTTTCATATAATATTATTTCTAGCACCCACTTGCTTGATATTTAAGCAGTGCTTCTTATAAGTCAGAGCACAATCCAGAGTGACTCCCAGGTATTTTGGTGTGCTGCAATGCTCCAGTGGGATTCCTTCCCAGGTTGTCCTCAGAGCTCAAGATGCTTGTCTGTTCTTAAGATGAAAAGCACACATCTGCAAATTAGATGGATCAGGAATCAGTTGATTTTCCCTGTAATAGGCAGTAGGAGCACCTAAAGCTACAAAGCGCTTCTGTTCAACTTCAAATTTCAAAGCTGCCTGCTTGAGTGGTGATGACACGATCATCAGCATAGATGAAACTCTGTCCGTTCTGGCAGTGGCTGATCAGTAATGTAACTGTTAAACATTGATGGAGCGAGCACACTCCCCTGAGGTAGGTTGTTCTGGTTTTGCCATCGACTGTTCTGGCTAAGGACGAGGGATTTTTGCATTGTAGTCTTTCTATGAAAGCGCAGGGCAGTAATGGGGCAAATTCATTCACTTAGAATTGGAATCAAGTTAGCCCCCCTCACTTCCATAATGAGCTGCATTATCAGCATTTTGAAAAAAGATTGCTTTACTCCAAGCTAGGCCTGATTTGGATCCTGTCACATTCTAGATACTACCACTGGCAGTATGTTGAGGTCTCATCCCTTCTTCAACCTAAATATGCACCTTTAAGTCCCCCCCCCCCACTCTTTTCTCACCCATTTGACAAGGCCCTCCCCTCTCCCTTATGCATACCTATTTGTATCTTCATATGATAGTGGCAAAAAAAATCACATGACCCCCCCCCCCCTTTAAATGAGATTTCTACAGGGTTCCACAATGTGTTTGTGAGGGGAAAGTTCCACTTTTTTTCACTAGATATAAGGAGGAAAGCCACTATTAGTGTAAATTCTGTATTTTCTGGAGCTCTTCAAATTGGCAGTATTATACTATTCAAATAGAAGATCGTGACCCTTTAAAGAATGATATTATGTGAGATTTTTTTTTTGTCGTGTCAGGAGTGAGAGTGAGAGAATTGGCCATCTGCAAGGACGTTGCCCAGGGGACGCCTGGATGATTTGATGTTTTTATCATCCTTGTGGGAGGCTTCTCTCATGTCCCCGCATGAGGAGCTGGAGCTGAAAGAGGGAGCTCATCCGCCTCTCCCCGGATTTGAACCTGTGACCTGTCAGTCTTCAGTCCTGCCGGCACAGAGCTTTAACCCACTGAGCCACCGGGGGCTCCATGTGAGAAATGATAAATACTAACAGCTGGAAAATATTGCATTGTATGCAACAAACATAAAAATAGGTCTATTTTAATTAATAAAATATCGGCATATCCCAATGTGGACCAAATTTTCTCATCACTCAGTAACATACCAAAGAAATCAGCCTGAATTAGTCAAGATGCTGGATATCTTCAACCACCTTGAGTCATTGTCATGGCCGTTAGGTAAGACTATGGTAGCTGTTAACAAGCTTTGATTCCCCAGATGATGATGGACTTCAGTTTCTAGAAACCCTTAGAAGTCATTGTCCAATTACACCTGGGAACTCAAGTTTTGGAATCACAGAAAATGAAAATGCCTTCCCCCAATTATCTACTTGTGAAAAAGTGGGATACAAGCTGAGGGGAACCTATGGAACTTTGGGGCTTGCTGTTTAAGATTATTTAGAATTCTGAGCCAGAGAGCTATAGTGCTATATCACACTTCCAAACCCAGGATCTGATAGGATACATAGAATATAGGATAGTTCTTAAAGTGGAATTGTAGAGCTATAATTATGTAGTGTAAAAGGGGCAACTTATTTTTCAAGTAGCCTTAAAATGAAAGCATTATTCACTGGAGTGTTACCTGGGATCCTTATCTTCCACACTAGAACTGCTGCCTGGCTGGCTACGTAATACAACCAATGGCAGAAATATTCTCTTTTATACCTTCTGAATATTTAATATCTCAGCTTGACAATAAATCCATCATCATAGGCAAAAGGCCTTAGATGCCCCTACACATTACTGCAATGGCCCAGATGCATCTTAATCTTGTCAAATCAATGTTTCTTCAGTGCTTCCTCCCATCACAAACCTCTTTTTCCTTTTATCCTCCTGAGATCCTTGTGAGGGGACTATGCACAGCTGAAGGTTGGGGGGGGGGGTATAATGTTACTGCTTGTGCTGTCTCAGGTTCCCGCTGGGGTCTTGCTACAGATTTATTCTGCGATTGCAGCCTGAGGTCTCAATTATCTCTTTTCCTAAAGCTACAGGCAGTCACGAGTCACGCAAACAATGTCTGAAGAAAACAAGGGGGAGGGTCTATCTAGAAACTCTTTAAGATCTTTTATATGCAGAGAAATATGAAGAAAAAGACTTTGGTTTCACTGTCCATGAGCCCTCCTTGTGCAAACCCCATGATATGACTTTCTCTATAGTAAGCAAACTCTGAAAAGGAGGGAGGTTGTTCAGTGCCTTTGTACTACTTCAAGAGGCACATGTCCTCTGGCATAATCCTCTATGCCTGTCCCTCTCTTCCATTTCTCTCCAGCTCCCCCGACAGTGTGCTGGTGGGTTTCCATTTAATCGGATTATGAGTCACTCATTTCAGTAGGCTTGCCTTTACAAAGTACTTTGAGATCTGATGATGAAAGGTGCTAGGTGCCCTGTAAAATGCTGTTATGGTTACAAAAGCTTCCTGACTTTGGCCTGATTTTGCTGTTTTGTATGGGAGGCTCTGTCTGTGTATTTCTGTGACCTGCATTGAAAACACTTATGAATCAAAAGCAACAGATAACAGGTACAAATACTGCTATCCTTAAAAAATTGTACCAGCAAAGAGCTGGCATCACAGACAGGACAGCAAGGGAAAGAGGGCTCAGACATGCTCAGAAGGTCATTTATTGTACAACATACTTTGAGTACTGAAACTTTTTTTTAGGATTGACTTTATCAAAGAGGCTGGACACTTTAAGTTCCTTAACCAGAGTTGCAACAAGTGAAAAAAAAAGACTAGGCAGAAGTAAATGTGATAGGCTTAAGGTGCACAGGAATGTTAAACTAGTCCTGTGTTAGTATGCAAACCATTAGAGAACTTTAAAAAGACAATAAATGAAAAGCTGTGTGTGTGTCACAAGAAAATAAACAAGCCACTTTGCATCTCAATCAAGAGATAAAATATGATATTACTCCTATTACTACAACTAATAATGATAATTTAAACACAATGACAGCAGCAGATACAAATTGGATTGCATCAGAGTGCTATTTGAGAGAATGGTTTGGCTCTTTTCTCTACTTTCATCCCCACCATTTAAATATTCTTGAAGCTGCACTCATTTTTTCCTAAAGGGTAGAAGAGAGAAGCAGTCCACTTTTTCCAGTTTTATTATTATTATTAGTAAGTAAATAGCTCTGGGAAAGGATCTAATTTGGAGGAAATGGTGCAAGGTTAACTCAGGTCCTGTTCTAGAATAGCTTTCATTCTACACACAGGAACACATACATCTGGACATCCGATTAGAGATCTCCTCAATTGTCCTTGAAAGGAGAAGCAGACAGATTTATAGATGATGTGAATCGCAGCTAGAAGCTAAGATAGATGAGTAAAGCCTCCATGTTCTCAAGCAGCTTGCTTATGGATGCTAGCTGCCAGAAAATCTATTGCTACCATGTGGCTGGGGGATTCTGTAAGTTTTGGAATCATAGAGTTGGAACAGCCTCAGAGTCCAACCCATCCATAGCCTAGGAACTCCAGCTACATCATCTCTATCAGGTAAATGTCCAGCCTCTTTCTGAAAGATAAATAAACCATGCCACTTTTCTTAATTGATCCTGTTATTGAACTGCCACTACCATCAAGATGTTACTTCTAAGGTTTCACTCCACAAACCCCAAAAAGCAACTTTTTAAAACCTCTTTTGCCACACTTCTTTTGTGGATCTTGCAGAAACAAATGGTTAAACACAGTTATGAACAGGATACTGGATTTGATGGACTATGGGCCTGATATAGCAGGGTTCTTTTTATGGGTTGTTGTAGGTTTTTTCGGGCTATATGGCCATGGTCTAGAGGCATTCTCTCCTGACGTTTCTCCTGCATCTATGACAAGCATCCTCAGAGGTAGTGAGGTCTGTTGGAACTAGAAAAAAGGGTTTATATATCTGTGGAATGACCAGGGTGGGACAAAGGACTCTTGCCTGCTAGAGCTAGGTGTGAATGTTTCAACTGACCACCTTGATTAGTATATAATGGCCTGACAGTGCCTGTTTGTTTCCTCTCTGTTGTTGTGCTGTTGTAATTTTAGAGTTTTTTTAATACTGGTAGCCAGACTTTGTTCATTTTCATGGTTTCCTCCTTTCTGTTGAAATTGTCCACATGCTTGTGTATTTCAATGGCTTCTCTGTGTAGTTTGACATGGTGGTTGTGAGAGTGGTCCAGCATTTCTGTGTTCTCAAACCACATAATGATATAATTAAGAAGAGAGCTCATTTGAGATCATTTGAGATCATGCAGAATGCCTATAATCTCCTTTCAATTGACTTTTGTTCTTTGCTTTCTATTCTCATCTGTCTCTTTCAAAGCCTGGTACATGCAGACTCACCCTAGTACATGCGGTACTTTATGAAATTTTGAAAAGTTCCTGTTTTTGTAAAACAACTACTAGAATATTACCAATACCATGACAAATTTCAGAGCCTGGGAAAGGTTGCACCACTGGCCATGTTGGCTGGGGGACTTGTTGGAATTTTGCAAATTTCAGTCCAACAGAGGACCTTTTCCAATTCCGGAAACTGCAATCATTGAATCCCCCTTTCCCATGCCTTGCTGGAAAAGCCAGTTCTGATGGAGAGCAAAGTGGTGGAAGGAGCTATCCCCCCTCCAGTCAATATTTTGTTCTTGGACTCTCACATGCTTCCCATTTGGAATGCAGCATCTCAGTCCAAATGGAACCTGGCATGGCGTGTTATACAAATGCCAAGACAACTTTGGGGAAAGCAATCGCATTGTTAAGACTGGGGACAGGAGATGCTATGTAGTTGTCAGCACAGGAAGGAAGGGACATTTTTCACTTTGTCAGTGGCAGGTCACGTATCTTTAAATAAACAAGTGAATAAATAATTTACGGGGCTTGATTGCAGGCAGATTGGCTATGAAAACACTGTGGCTAACAAATAGCGCTGTCAGCTCTGATTTCTTATAGCCCATCTAATCGTTATCTGAGGATAACAGTGCCTGAAATCTTCAATAAGGTTCATTTGTCAGGGAGGCATCTTCGCAGGTGGAGAAAAACCAACACCATTCAGCTACTGCTGTCTGCATTAGCCTTGTCAGACAGGGTTGGGGAGACCCCAGGAATACTACAGAGAGCAACACTGTCAGAAATTAAAGAGCACCAGACCTCTTCCTGAGTGATTAGTATGGGAAATGACAGGAATCCATCCCTGCATTGCTCATCAGGCAGAGGTAGGGAAAGGGTCAGGCTTCACTGTAGGGATGTGAAGCTAAAGAAATGTTGAAATTGTAGCCTGCTTTTTAAAAATATGATCTTAGCTTTGCTAATATAGTTGTTCTTCCTGGAGTGCCAAAGCAGGTAGGAACAAATTTTATTTATTTATTTACTACATTTCTATACCGCCATTCTCAGCCCGAGGGTGACTCAGGGCAGTTTAGGGCAACTCACCTAGCATCTGCTGTATCTTACAAGAACCAACACAGAGAAATCCTGCACACAAAGTCCCTTCCCCATTAATCCTAGCCAAGCCCCCCCCCCACCTTATGGAAAGCTTTCTCCAGAGAAATCCATGTATTGAAAACCCCCTTTCTTACCAGGTACACTTGTTATCATAATCCCTTTTAAATGTTTGTGATTTTAATTTTATTTCTGGAATGGTGTCAGGCAAGTTCCACATTTTAAACATGTTCTATACAGTTGTATCACACAGTTTTAGTATTGTCATCTGTGTTGGTCTTTATTGTTATGTTCTCAAACTTTTCTTGTATTATTGCTGTATTTTACAATAATTATATGATGCCTAGGGAACTTGATTTCTCTGTCTCATAAATACAAAATAGTAGATAAAATAAGAATATGCTTCAGATTCGGCCAAATCCCAAACTGAATTGCAATGATTTGGAGGGATTCAGAAGTCTCAACCAAGCAGGGGTCCTCTGAAGCAGATTAAATCTGAATCTAAATTTTGTTAATGGTTTTTCTTTTTGCATCTGGAGGAAAATAGAACACAATATAGTGTATCTATAAAAACTGAAGTATTTATCTCCAAGCTCCCCATGTGAGGAAAAAATACCAGCACTATATGAGATAAACTTAACATGAAAGGCAGTCTATGACCTTCCAGATCTTTTTGGCTACAACTCCCATCTGCACAGGCCACCATACCCAATAGCAAGGAATTATAGACTCTGATACAACAGGAGAGCACAAGATTATAAAATCTATGCGAGAATCCTCCTGGTGTAACTTTAGATTCTGCAAGAGGACATTGGGGCAGAAAGAGGTATTCATTGCCCTTTCAGCAGGAGCACAAGAAAATCAGTGGAAATTAATACATGAAACTGCAGGGGCACATAATAGGGAGTACAAAGACAAGAGTCAGTGCATTAGTTAGCTACAGTTTTGCAGTGGACATGAGAGAAGGCACTACCTTTCAAGATTTCCATTAAGTACATGTGTACTTAGGCCCCTTCCACATAGCTGAATAAAACCCCACATTTTCTGCTTTGAACTGGAATATATGGCAGTTTGGACTCAGATAGCCCAGTTCAAAGCAAATATTGTGGGGTTTTCTGCCCTGAAATTCTGGGTTATATGGCTGTGTGGAAGGGCCCTAAGATATCTAGAAAAGTGACATTGTTCAGTGCAAAACTGTAGCTGGGCCTTGCTCCAGTGTCCACTGTCCTCTGCTTCTACTTGGCTGATGGAAGGGAGGGGGTACTTGCCCCCTTGGGAATGTTGCCTTCTCCAGGAAGATAGAAAAGCAGAAATGTTCTGGAAGAGCATTACTTTCCACCAGTCACACATAAGAGGACTTTGGCCCTAAAGTTTGGAAGGTTCAGGCTTGCACACATTGAAAGCAAGCTTAGTGTTACAAAAAATGCAGAAGGCATTTCCTTGATTCACATGGATAGAAGAGCTTCCTTGTATACCTTTACATGCAATTCATCTCTATTTTGAAGCTACTCAGTCCATCTATTCTGAAACCTTCTAAGTACAAGCAGTCCTTGAATTATGAACACGATAGGTTCTGTAGGTTTGTTCTGAAGCTCAATTTGTTTGTAAGTTGGAACAGGTACATTTTTAAAGTGTAACTCCAGCTAAATATATACACATTTTAAAGGGTTAACATGCCTATGGTATATGGTTTTAAATTGTATATCGTTGATTGATTCTTATCCTTGTTGTAAACCGCGTTGAGTCGCCTGTTGGGCTGAGAAACTGCGGTATACAAGTAAAATAAATAAATAAATAAATAAATAAATTTGTTTTGCTGTCTGTGGCCCTGTTCAAAAGATTTCACCTCACTTTCTGTCCCTGTGATAAATGGATTTTGCAAAAATTGGCTAGTTGTTGAAACAAGGGTTGGTGAGAAAGCTTCAGTGAAGACATCTTTTCCCACGACAACCCTTTTGGGAGTGACCCCCACTCAAGGTCTCAACCCCATTCTTAACTATGAGTCATTTGTAGGTCAGATGTTTGTAACTTGAGGACTGCCTGTACTTATATTGAAATGCATTTTCATTGGACTGCAAGGAGAATGCCACAAGAGATTGACTCTTCTATTCTGATGTCCATAAGGCAAGGGGAATTAATCTGTACTCTCACTAGAGGCAGCTTCCCATCTGGAACTAGGTATTTAATTAAGAGCAACTCATCACAGACTCCAATGCCTGAAGTAAAACTGAGAAAATTATTTCTTTTTCTTTCTCTTCTTCTTTTATCTCTTGCAGTTTAATGCATATTACACCCCAGGGGAGAGGTAAATTGCTCAATGCAAGCCCAGTTTTTCAGGCATTGCTGCTCACTTGCATCCCAGATTGCCTTTGCTCATTTCTATCAATCCCTTGATTTCCCTCTAAAGAGTGCTTTTTAGTCTATGACAATTTTCCCCAAGACTAAATGAGGCTTTACAAATTCAGTGTATGTATGTGAGTGATTGTTGCTTGGATCTCCTTGGTCTTCCCCAATGGAGGAGGTGGGAGGGAGCAGTACTACTCAAGGCATTATGGTGATGAGATGATTTTTTTCAATGAATTTGGATTCCACTTTCTCTGTGCCTAAAATGATCTTAAGAGCAGCATGATACCAAGAGAGTCAAAGATAAAAACAGTGGCCTGGAGTTTAAAATATTCCCATGCTTTACTAAGTTGGGAAGGGGAATTGTGACCCTTCAGGTCTAGGTGGACTTCAACTTCAATTGTACCTAACTAGAAATAATGGTGACAGTAGCAACTTCAACTGGGACACATTTATGGTTCCTAAGTCACCCCAGATACTGCACATGCTGCCTAAAATATTAAGCAGCATAGAAGTTCAAGGTTCAATAGAAATTTTCAGGAAAGGCAAATCAAAATAAATCTCTGGGAAGACTGGGCTCTTCAGAACAGCCTTTGGGGTACATGTGTTATCATGCCATACTTAAACCACTCCATTAGTACCAGATTTTCTCTACTTTCTTGATATGTTGTGACTTTAGCTGATGGAGAAGTGGTATCTCTCTCACTTGTTTAGCCCATAAGAGGCACTGAAAGTAGTAGCTTCCAAATGTAGAATGTTCTATATTTGGAAACACAGAACAAACTCCTGATCCAAATAACCACATTACTGATATGTTTCTATTTTGTCTTTTCTTCCAGCTTTGGCTACCAAACAGAGTTACGTCAGCTATAGCAACCATGCAATTTAACCCCAGCCAGTGGTAACCGACCACAAGAAAAGGGCTGATGAAGAGAATGAACCAGAAAGAAGAGTGGAGTCCCTCAGCACAGTTGACATTTTGGTGGGGGAAGAGGGCAAAACCAAACATGATTCCAAGTGGGAATCATTCATGGCTTCCTGTTTGTGATAGTTGCATTTTTGGAGGCAGCTTTTAGGGAAGATGGCCACCAACAGCAGCAGAAAGAATCAACCATCCCACCCCAGAAGAAATATTTACCTTCCATTGGAGGGAGAGAAACAGGCTGATGGGGTGGACATCACACCAAGTGGAAAGAAGGTGACAGATCTTTAGCAAGTTTTGGGTTTGTTTCTTTTCCTGTATCTTGGCAAAAGAAAAAAAAGAAAAATAATTCATCCCCCCTTTTATTAAAAAGTTGTGAGCTGGTTTGTGGTTGTGAAGAGTCTTTCTTTCTCTTACTTTTCTTTTCCCCCTTCATTTTTTTCATCTTGTCTTCTGACTTCTTCACTCTTTATCCACCTTGTTTTCCCTTCTGTCTTCCTCCTCTCCTCCTTACCAACTTCTGTGTGTTGCAAAAAAATTGATAAAAAATTATTAAAAAACACAAAAAACCATCAACAACAACAACGAAAATGAAAACAAAATCTAGACTGTGTTCAAAGTGCTGATTTCTATAGGTGGTAAATTAATGTATGTGATGACCATATGGATTGAAATATGTCTGCTTTAATGTACTGACCAATCAAAAATGATAAAAAACACAAAAAAATTAAAAGTTCAGTGCCTGGATGTTTATGAATTATTCGATGACAATGTGTAGAGCATGATCATTTTTATACCAGAATATTTCTAATAAAAACCATGGTTTTGCACTCAGTAGTTGTATTTCCTTACTTTATGTTGTTCTGCTTTGGAGGGATTGAGAGCCTATAGTTCAAAAGTCAGTGATGCGGTCAGATCTATTGTACCCCATAGCAGTAGAATAGAAATGCTTTAAGTAGTTGCTTAAAACATACCAGAAACTCCCCTGCATGTATATATGAAGTTCCAGTGGCATAGCAATCCTGTTCTCTGTGGATGCCATATTGGAAGAAAGATGGGCTATAAATTAAACCAACCAATCAAATAAAGAAACCATTGATGGGCAGTGTTGAGTGGTGGCTTCCATATCATTGGGGCAGTGAATCTGATCTGGGTTTTTGGATTGTACTTTAACGGAAGAACTGAACATACTGATTCTCTTCTGGTGATAAGGTTCAGTAAATTTGATGCCCTCTTGTCACAAAAGCACTCAGTGAATGAGTGCAGTGGGAATGTCCCTGCAAGAAGAAGTTCTAAACCCGTAAGGTATCTCTGAATTTGAGTGTCTGCCCACCATATGTTTTACAGATTTTTCTTTATACTAACAAAAGGAGTTAGCCAAACTAGCCAGACATGAAGAACCTAGAGTCACAAATTCTGGAGGGATGTACTTATCCACCACAATGTTCATGCAATATCAGGTTTAATCTGGTGTCCCCAGTAGAAGGTGAATGATTCAACTATTTTCTCCTCACAAGTGTGAATAAATAGTTTCCCTACTGTGGAGAAAATGAATATTTCTGCACAGTTCTTTCCAGGTATTTATGCAACAGGAAGCTTTCTAGGATATTATTCTGCACATAAATACACATTAGTTCTTTTGCATAAGAATTGTGACATTTTAAATGAAAATGCTGTTTCCAGAAAGCCACATGGTTTTTGTGCAAGGTTAGTATTTTGCAATGCAACTGCTGTTAAGAGTTGGGTGTGAGGGGTATTATAGTCATGGCAATAGCACCATGATTGTGACTGTAGTGTTCATGAAGAGCCATAACTCTAGGCAATAAGAATGGCAGTCTGCATTTTCAGTGTGAAAATGTTTCATGCAGAATAAAATGAAGATTTTCATACAATATTCCCCTTGTCAGGGTTTCCTGACACTTTGAAAGCCATTTTTCCAGTTGGAATTCAAATATTTATGAATATTCTTTCCATTGCTACTGTTTACCCCTACATAATTCATGAACAAGTTAAAAGAAACTGGTCTCTATACAAATCCTTGGATGACTCCACTATTGCCATTCTCCCATTCTGAGAACTGATTGTTCATTCCTCCGCTTTGCTTTTTTATTCTTCAACCAGTCAAGGGCTGTCAAAAGATTTTTAGAAGTCCAAGTACAAAATCAACCTGGTCGTCATGTTTATTGACACTCTCAAAGAACTCTAAAAGGTTAGTGAGAAAGGGCTTAACCTTTGCAGAAGCTGTGTTAATTCCTTTTTCAGCAGGGCTTGCCCTTTATATGCTTGGTAATTTTATATTTAATAATGCTTTCCACCAATTTATCTGGATAACTGATCTGCAATTTCCTGGATTCCCTCAGGATCTCTCTTTTTTTAATGGGTGCTACATTGGCCAACCTCTAGTCCTCTGGTATAAAGACTGACCTTAAAGACAAATGACCTATTTTTACTAAATGATCAGTAATTTCACATTTACATTCTTTTAGAGCTTTTGGATGAATTCCAATGTAACCTAGGACCTTATCACACTAGAGAACGAATCCACTTTAAATCTGGTTCCTGTCTCCTGCAGAATTCCGTGGTTGTAGTTTAGGGAAGAACCTTTAACAGCCTCACTAAACTACAAACCCCAGAATTCTGCAAGAGGCAGAAGCCAGTTTTAAAGTGGATTCATTCTCTACTGTGATGAAATAGCTAGTGATTTTTTGTTTCTTAGTAAGATCTAGGACCTCATTCTTTCCCCCCATTATTGGCTTTACCAAATATTCAGTTGCTGATTTCAGAATTGATCTGGAAATATCAGTTCAGACATAGATATCTGCCTATATTTTCTGCACCCATGAAAGGTGAAAAGATTTAATTTATCTGTGGTCTCTTTTTCTTCCTATATTAAATAATCTTTCAGTTCCATTATCTAATGTCCCAATTTTCTTATTAGCTGGTTTTCAGCTAGACAAAAGAGGAGTCCCCAGTAGCACAATGGGTTAAACCCTTGTGCTGGCAGAACTGAAGATCAACATGTCGGAGGTTTGAATCCAGGGAGAACGTGGATGAATTCCCTCTGGCAGTTCCAGCTCCCCATGCAGGGACATGAGACAAGCTTTCCACAAGAATGGTAAAACATCAAATCATCCGGGGGTCCCCTGGGCAATGACCTTGCAGACAGCCAATTCTCTCACACCAGAAGCAACTTGCAGTTTCTCGAGTTGCTCCTGACATGAAAAAAAACTAGAGAAAATGTGTCATCATTTTATTAAGATCGATATTGTATAACTTCAAAGGAGAACCTATCTCAAGGTTTCTTTGAAAGATTTGTTCACAGAGGGTTCATCTTTCCCTTCCTCTGAATCAGAGAGTGTAATTTGTCCAAAATCATCCAAGTTTCCAGGGATTCAAAATCAGGCTTCCAGAGGCATAGTTCAATGCAGAAACCAATACACCACAGTGGCTCTCCTGTTTATGTTGCTTGTACAATTTAATACTATTTTATAGATGTGTGGGTTGGCTTGCTCTGGGCCCCTTTAAGTCCCCTCTGGGGTTGAGATAGAGTGAGGTAAAAATGCAGTAAATAAAAAATAAATATAGACCATGGCCTGGATCCTGTTGGTGTGTTACTTCTGCAATGCTTGAACACCAGTGGGAACTGTTGAACATTTTTGTCCAATACACAAATTCAGTTCAAGGTTGTGAACTGGAGTTGCACAGGTTGTGCTGTTTCACAGGTAAACGTGCTGCTGTTGTATCCATTTGCAACTGCTGAAATTGGCAATACTTCTTCTGTTGTATATTTGGTTGAATATTTCATTATGCATTTGCTTGTATATCTGAATACATATTCAGTTGCATAATGTGACCCTTCCACACAAGAATTATGTATCACAATCAGCAATTACTCCATATCCAGAGAGTTCTCCTACACAACCGCAAAATATGAACTCAATCATTGTAGGCAAAATAATACTATGGAAGCTTCTAAGAGTGTAAATCCAGAGCTAAATAATAGATAGTACTCATTGCTATATAGAGATATGTTTAGAAATAAGCTTTGACAGCTGTAGCAATATGGCTTTTTTTTAGACAGAAGGATTTTCTATATCTAGTATCCTTCTCACTATCCAAATGGAACAGTGGATGGCATGCCATGGTTAAAGCTGAGTGTGTTTGAGCAGGTACAAAGGTGTATATCCTCGTGTCCAACAAACTGCCCAAGAACGGGCATATGGAAATCTGTATATTGGGATATATATGCATATCTATCTATCTATTCATTCAATAGAATGTAGAATATGTTCAGACTTAAGTTTTGCCAGCTTTATTCTGCAAAGAGACCCGTTTAGAAAGTCATGCTCAATTATGAGCCGCCCCCCCCCCCCCCCAATTATGGAATAAATTAAAGACTGCAAGTTTCAAACTCCTAAAAACATATGTGGAGGGGGGGAGGTCTCCATTTTGGGAGTAATTTATTTCAGTAGTATGTGTGTGTGAGAGAGGGAGGAACTAAAAGAGGATTCAGAGAAGCTACAGTATATTCATTTCTATTGCACTGTTTCAAAGTGCACACCCTTATTGCAAATGATCCAGAAGTAGTACATACAGAATTCAAATCAAAAGAATTCTCCCCACCAAATCTAAGCTATTGCTGGAAGATTGCTTGAGAACATGTGAACATTATGGGCAACCATTAGCAGACAGTAGTATGAAGACAAAATTTCAGAATTTAGCTCCATCAACTGTAGTAGGAACCCCATGTGACTGGATCCATCAACTCACACTTTGAAACTGAAATCTATTGGACTTAAATTATTCATTGTTAAATATAACTATGCATGGATCCAAACCCTTCAATTTCTGTACAAAGGATTCAGATTGTTTGTACATTTAGTAGGCTGGTGTACAAAGCATGAGACATGCCTCCGCGTTACATTGTCTATTTTTGTAATCCCGAGGAAATCATTTGACTCCTTTTTGAACCACACCTCCTTGTTCTTTTACAACCAGTGTCTCTTTTTACCATTTCAAAGGGGTACATGTACAGATTTTTTTTTGGGGGGGGGGGGAGGGGAGCTAAAAGGAAAGCTTTTCTCTCCTAGTCAGGTTTATTAGCATTTTAATTATTTTCTCACCCCAGGTGGTCTTTTTGTCTCCTAGGTGGCAGTACCCAAAGGTGTAAACATAGCAGGCAATTGCTTGCAATATATATGGCACCACTTTTTGTCCAGTACAAATTCTTCTCATTATGAGGGTTAATACACAGCTACCCTCTCCTTCAATAAGCATTTCAAAATCCTCTTACCTCAGCGGGGGGGGGGGGGGGGTAACATTTTTCAGGGCAACTCTTTTGGATGACTGGGCTCCATCTTCCAGCCATCCACTCAGATAGCTTCTATCAGATGTCACTGTGCTGTTCACACTGCCGTAAACTTTCATAGCTGCATGAGAGCATGAAGGTGAAAAGGGCCTTCAGTACATGATCATTCAAAACATAGCTCAAAGAGAATGGGATAAATGTTTCAAAAGTCAGAGAGTCTAAATAGTATCTTTAAAATCAATAGACTCCCAACTTCTAGCAAAATATTACGTCATATATACATAGGTGCATGCAGATAGGCATACACATACATATGTTCTAGACAGAACTATTTTGCAGATTTGTCTTACTTATAAACTAGCCATCTAACACTCCCATTAATCCAAAATGTGATAATAACATCATGTTCTAGAATCCTCTAATTCCTCCAGTGTGATTCTATGATCAGTTTCCAGTGGAAGTTGACCGTAGAGTCTTGCTGAAAGACCAAGAGATTCCCCAAGAGGTGTCGTGCCAGGTCAAAAATAGCAACTACAAAAACCCACCTTTGGTTCATGATTTTCCTCATTCATGGGAGTACTATGCCTTGAACCCCAGTGCATGCGTAGGGCAAACTGTACAGGAAATCCTCTGCTCTTTCAGCTTCATACCTCTCTTAGTTTATTAAAAACAACATAGGACTCCTCAATCTCCTTCATAATGGGTAACAAATTGTAATATTTTCATATGTTTCTCTATATTGAGCATGCCAACTAAGTCCCCTTCCACACAGCTGAATAAAATACCACATTATCTGCTTTGAACTAGAATATATGTCAGTGTGGACTCAGATAACCCAGTTCAAAGCAAATATTGTTGGATTTTCTGCCTTGATATTCTGGGTTATATGACTGTGTGAAAGGGTCCTGAAATGGAGAAAACTTTGGATAAATTTCTATAATAGTGGGGTAGGGGGTGGGTTAGAACTGCTGCATCAGCCATGCAGAATCTCTAGCCCTTGGCAAAGGTTTGGATCTGGCGAAGGAAGTCACAAAATGAAATTATAGTTAAAGGACCATTAATGAAAATGCCAAGTTCAATTGGAACCCCCAAGCACAAAGCCTGACATCAGTCCCAGAGGAGTTCTCAAAACTGCAAAACTGCCAAGACCTCATAGACTTCCAGTCATATAGCACAAAAGTCAACCTTCACTGGTATGGATAAACATGCTTGGAAGGATGCCATAGGCTGGCTAAGAATGGCTAGAATTTGACAAGTTGGGGAAACAAAGCTTTCTCCATCTTATACTAACAGGAGAGATGTCATTTCAATGAGAAAGTCCAAAAGAGTCAGCTGAAGAGGGAAAGGAATATATAAACTCAAGGCTCAAAAAGCCAGATGTTGACATACAGTTGGCAGCAGTTTGTGACTCACACATATCAGTGGAGCAATGGATCCCCTAAATTGATTCAGCACATTGGATAGCTCCTTTAAACTGAAACACAAGACAGATCCAACATCCCACTGACAGGGAGCCACCAGGCTTTATTGTTACATGGCTTGAGACAGATCTGTTTTGTTTTTTTTTTAAAAAAAACACATTATCAGTGTGTTGGGCTCTGTTTAGAAGAAAAATCATGAGAGCTAGTACTTTCAGTGTCCTGGGGGCAGTTTTGGTCACTGGCAAGGACAGGAAAGTTTGGTTGATGAATTGCCAGCAAGCCATTTGTTTTCTCCAGAAATATTAGGCACACTGTACAATCCATTCATTACATTATATTGCTGCTGCTGATATTATCTCAATAGCAGCTGGTGGCTCTTCTGTCAGGGGTGTGTGATGAATTGACTTTGAGTTTCAGTCTGAACGTTAAAGGAGCTTTCCACAAAATACATTTAGTACCTTGGATAGCTTCTTTTTCCATTTTGGCCTAAAACCGGGTGCAGAGTCAGTCCTCTGCAGTTATGGAATTTGTCACTGTATTATCTTTGCAATTTCGTTGGTTACTGCTGGGGCAGATGTCTGTGAGAAATATCATTGCAGAGTCCAGAGTGAGCTCGGAGCTATAGAATATTATCAAAGACATTCTCCTCACTAGCTTCAGATAGTTTCACTATTGCTCAATGTGTTTCTAACAAATGCTTCAATATTGTATGACAGTTCTTCCTTCATTTAGAATACATTTTCTGAAAGTTCAACAACTGATTTCAATAGAAATACACACAATAGACAGAATTGTGTTGGTGCCACAAGTGCATGAAACTTGGAGTTACACAGAGGTATGTCCTTTTGGGGGATGTTGAGGAAGAAGGTACTTAACACCTATTTCAGCAATGCACATCCCAACCTCAATCTAAGAAAATTTCCAAGCACCCAGAGCAGTTGGTATGGCCATTTTGCAGCTTGTAGAAGATTGCTAGCATTACCTTCCACATCCCCCCCCCCCCCCAAGTTTCTGCTTAGAAAACAGCCATGGAAGAATGTGAAACTGCATGACTACAGCTTTAAACCCTATCTGCACAATTCAGGATGAAAGTAAATTTGGTTGATTGAAGAGTCAAGTACAAGTTAAAGTAAATCAGCTGTCACAGTATTTTGCCTATTTGAACCTCTATGCTGCAATGTGACTGCTTTAGGAATGTAAAGGCTTTGCTTAACAGTTTGGAAAAGTTTTTTTTATCAGCATGGCAAATAGCTTAGCATCTCCTTCTAAAGTATCATCATCATCATCATCATCATCATCATCATCATCACCTCACTTTCCCCCTATCTTGGGATTCAAGGCAGCTTAGAACAACCAAATTAAGTATAGTATAATCTACATTTTTCAAAATGTGAAATTTTTCAAAAACTAATTAAATACTAAAAAGAAAGTTAAACATTCACCAGAGTCGGCACAATTCGATGCCAGGGTAAGAGAAAGGTAAAGGTTTCCCGTTAACATTAAGCGTAGTCTAGTCTGACTCTGGGGGTGGTGCTCATCTCCATTTCTAAGCCAAAAGTGGCAGCATTGTTCATAGATGCTCCTAGGTTATGTGGCCAGCATGACTGCATGGAGCACCATTACATCTCTGCCAAAGAAGTAGCTATTGATCTACTCACATTTGCTTGTTTTTGAACTGCTAGTTTTGGAAGAAGCTGGGGCCCCATCCTTCCAGTCAGCAAGTTCTTCAGCTTAGCAGTTTAACCCACTGTGCCACCATGGCCCCACATAGTATACTGGGTATGTTACCCCTTAAAAATTAATTCTCAAAGACCTACCAGAAAAAGAGTTGTTCACTCTGAAACAGAACAACTTTAAGGAGGGTGTCAGCCTTACCCTTCAGTTCTAGAGACTGAGATCAGCAACAGGGAAATCTTTCTCCTGGACTACCTCCAGGTTTATGGGAGAATATGACTCTTCAAATAAGCTGAGCAATATATTTTCCAAGCTTGGTCTAGATGTCATGAAGGCATAACATATAACTAACAAATAAGATGCAATTGAGATAAACCATGTCCATTTTCTATGTCAATAGTAAAGTCGGAGTAAAAATCGATTTTCCAAGAGTTTAGGTCAAATAGACATTGTCACCATTGACCCTCACTATTTAAGTCCATGATGTTTACCAGTCTCAAGAACAATATTGCTATCCCTTCACACCTGTGGGTTGTTTATTATTTATTTATTTATTTATGCTATTTCTACTCCACCCGTATCAGCCCAGAGGCGACTCAGGGCGGCAAACAAGTCAGCACAATTCGATGCCATATATAAAATAAATACATTAACAAAAGTAAAAAAAAATCTCAAAACATTTAAAAGCATAAAAACAACAAACAATAAAAAGTTTTAAAACTATGTCTTCATGTTCAGTCCTCATCCGTTCCATTGTCATAGCCGTTCCTAAGTCATTTTCCGATTCAAGTTTGTCTAAGTTATACTGAGGTTTCAAAGGCTTCCTCAAAAAGCCAAGTTTTCAGTTTTTCTCTCTTGAAAGATCAGGAGGGAGGGGGCCAATCTAATATCCCTAGGTAGGGAGTTCCACAGCAAGAGGAGTCACCACAGAGAAGGCCCTATCTCTCGTCCCCACCAGATGTGCTTGTGAAGTAGGCGGGATCGAGAGAAGGACCTCATTTGCTGATCTCAAATCCCTGATGGGTTCATGGGGGGAGATGCGTTTGGATAGATAATCTGGGCTGGAACCGTTTAGGGCTTTATAGGCTGTGTACATTCAAGTATTTTCAATTCCTACAGTGAACCTATCATGGCATATTCTTGGCCACAGTAGTCCACGCTCTGGTTACATCCCATCTTGACTACTGCAACGCTCTCTACGTGGGGTTGCCCTTGAAGACGGCTCGGAAGCTCCAATTAGTCCAACGGGCGGCAGCCATGATACTAACGGGAGCGGAGCGCAGGGAGCATTCAACTCCTCTGCTGCACCAGCTCCACTGGCTGCCGATCTGCTACCGGGCCCAATTCAAGGTGCTGGCGTTGGCCTTTAAAGCCCTAAACGGTTCTGGCCCAACTTACCTATCCGAACATATCTCGGCCTACCAGCCCACCAGGACCCCAAGATCTTCTGGGGAGGCTCTGCTCTCCATCCCGCCTGCTTCACAGGTGCAGCTTGTGGGAATGAGAGACAGGGCCTTTTCTGTGGTGGCCCCTCGGCTTTGGAACGCCCTCCCCATAGAGGTAAGATCAGCCCCCTCGCTGATGGTATTTCGGAAAAGATTGAAGACATGGATGTTCAAACAAGCATTCGGTTAATCCGGTGCAAAGAAATTGATGATTAAGGACTGGTAATCATGGACGATGAAATTGGACTACGATTCTAGTTAAGAGATGCATTGGATTGTATTGGTGGCCCAATACTATGTATTGTATGTTGTTTTTATGCTTTTTAAACTGAATATTGTTGATTGTTTGCAGAGTTGTAAACCGCGTTGAGTCGCCAATTTTGGCTGAGAAACGGCGGTATACAAGCGCAGTAATAAATAAAATAATAATAAAAATAAATAAGATTTGCTGTGGTGGGGGGGGGGGGGTTGTCTTTCCCTATCTCTGATTCTAAGAAAGTGCAACATGCCCAACATCACCCTATGGGTTTCCATAGCTAAGCAGGGATTTGAACCCTGGTCTCTGGAGTTTGAATTTAACATTCAGCTCACTAGATCATACTGGCTCTAACAGTTGTGGGTACATGGTGCCACTTTGAGTCTTCTTGTGGAGGGAAAAGGCACAGTATCAATAATAATAATAATAATAATAATAATAATAATAATAATAATAATAATAATAATACAACTGGAAAGGCTGACACAATACAAGGATTTAAAGATTGAACTGCAAAGGCTCTGGTACAAGCCAGTTAAGGTGGTTCCAGTGGTGATCGGCATACTGGGTGCAGAGCCTAAAGATCTTGTCCTGCACTTAAACACAATCGGCACTGACAAAATTACCATCGGCCAGCTTCAAAAGGCCACCTTACTGGGATTTGCACACATTATTCGCTGATGCATCACACAGTCCTAGACACTTGAGAAGTGTTCAATGTGTGATCCAATACAACAGCCAGCAGAATGATCTTGTTTGCTGTGGACTCATCTTGTTGTGTTTCAACAAGGTTTATTATTATTATTATTATTATTATTATTATTATTATTATTATTATTATTTTCCTGAGGATTATTTTTTGAGATACTGCTCTATATCACCAACCTCCTACAATCATGGAGAATTCAGCAATGTTATTTTTATGAACCATAGTCCCCAAAATCTCACTGGCAGCATGGGCACAGGTGCATGCATGTTCTGCTTTTTATGTGCTTGTTGCAGTTTTTCATCCCCATGAAGCTCTGCTTCTGTTTCTGTGGCTGCCACATATTCTTTGAGAGCACTTCAGGAGAGGTAGGGGCGGCACTGCCATTCATCTTGGCCTCTTGTTTGTAATAAGCAAAGCACTGTGAGAGGAAGTAGCAAAGAAGGGAGCCAGATGATGGAACTGCCCCTGGGGACAAAAAGTGAGAGGCAGCCTTATATGGCCATCTTGCAAAGAAGGAGAATGCTGAGAAGGAAGCAGGAGGTGTGTCAGCATTACTCGAGAAAGCAGTAATTATTTCAGGAACCTTAGGGGAAATGGTGGCCTAGGAAAGAACATTAAATGTTGCTGGCTAGCTAAATTATGTATAACGGTATCCTCCCTGTGTGTGTTAGTTATGTGACTGATGATGGAAAATGGGCAATCAGAGCTCTTTTTGTCCTCTGCAGCGAATACACTGTGTCTAGGCTTTCAGCCTGCTGTTTTGGATCATGTAGAGGGAAGAGAAGTAACAGTCAGAGCTGGCTCTACGCTGTATAATTAATGAAGTTTAACACCATTTTAGATGTCATGGCTGAATGCTATGGAGTGCGGTGATGTTTCATTTGGAGAGGTACCAGCACTCTTTGGCAGAGAAGGCTAAAGACCTGTAAAATTACACCTCCCAGGATTCCATAGTATAGGATTCCATTGCAGTTAAACTAGTGTCAAACTACATTAATTCTGGGTTATTGTAGGTTTTTCGGGCTGTATGGCCATGTTCTCAGAGGTTACTTGCCACAGATGCAGATGAAACACCAGGAGAGAATGCTTCTAGAATATGGCCATACAGCCCAAAAAACCTACAACAATCCAGTGATTCCGACCATTAAAAGCTTTTGACAATATATTAATTCTACACTGTAGACCCAGCCTTTCTGTGTGTGGATGTGTGTATAGCTGCTGAACTTCACTTTCTAAAACTGTTGATACATCTTCAAATGTTTTTTCTCTCTCTCAAATGAACCTATCATTCTTTAATTACTTCTATGTAGTCCTTCAGCATATTGTTTCAATTGTCTTTTTATCATGTAGTGCATTTCCTTGCAGAGGACATTGTTGTAACCCTTGGGGTAAAGCGGGGAGGGGTAAGAAATAATAATAATAATAATAATAATAATAATAATAATACTCCCCAGCTTTGGTGTAAATTTCCCTTCGATTTCACAAATGTCACAGATGAAGTGTCTACTTTTTTTGTTATTGTCTTCAATTTTTCTGCATTAATTATTATAGTAGCTCTCTTTGGTGAATTTGGTGAACCATTGCATTCAGGTGAGCTGATTTCTGTCACCTTTTACTTCTACTTCATATCTGGCCATAACAGTTTGGAGAACTTTTTGACACCCAGTGAGAAAATAGAGAACTTTATCATACCAACCCACTATTTTGCTACAGTTCCATCAGTGTAGATAACAGATACACCGTATATTGTGTTGTGCACTTTAGATACACCTATTTTGGTGATATCATTCTGTCAGACTTTGCATTATACCCCGGCTGTTTTTGTTACATATTTCTTCACTATTAGTGCCACCCCATTTCTTCTTCAATTTTCATTTTTTGATACAACAATGTGTGATTGTCAGATTATAAATGGCTAATTCCACTTTAGCTCATTGCAATATTTATGCATCACATTGCTTATTTTATAGTGTTTAGCATCATTTGATTCATGCTTCTTACAACACGTGTACCTAAGTTTTATACAATTTATATAGGAAGAGTTGGAGTAGCTGCATCCTTTGGTTCAAGGAGTCTTGAAACAAAGATAAATAGAAATTTAAATATTCTGCAGACGTGTTACGCGACTTCCCAAGGAGGAACCTCAACAACATGAACCAATGAAGATTGTAGAGCAGGTTTTTGACTTAGCAAAATCCGCTTCATTCCAACCGTCTAGAGACTCCATCTGGGTCACAACAGCTTTGAGCTAACTTGCCATCTCTCAGCCCCATAGGAGGGTGATTATATACCATCAGCTTGCACATTCCTGGGCTTATATCGGTTGATAATGTGATATAAATACGAAATATAGCACTTTACGTAAGAAAGCACTTTAAGGCGCCTGCCTTGCCGCCAACTGCACTAGCACTTTCGCCCCTTCCCTGTCCCTCCGTGCCGCATTTTAGCTACTGTAGCTACCGTCCAATCAATATAGGGCACTTATTGCACTTTAGACCTAGCACTTGTGCACTTTATGAACTATTCGATTGGTGTGGCCGGAACATCGAACACCACCTGTATAGCTGTTATCCATGTGGTCCCCCATCCCCCTTTGTGTACTATCCTTGTTACTATTGTATAGTGTAAGGGACAAGAGAGGAGGTGGGTTGGACCCTGTAAATAAAAATGAGGTGGGGAGGGGGGTAGAGGGGAAGAAAGGATATGGCCAAGGACCGAAAAATCAAACAACGAACAAAGCAGAAAGCAAGATCTTGTCTTTAGATTGCGGCATGGAGGGGGGGAGGTGTTCCATTAGCCGAGGGGCCCCCATAGAGGTCGTGGTGGGAAGGAGGAGATGCGGGAAAAGGAGACCTCGAATTCGGCCTAATTCGGACCGCTTATCCACATTAACAACCCCCAACCGGTCTCCTAAGGTAAATTGGTGTAACCAGGTGAGCGGGCCCTCCGGTTTGAAGGTGGTGTTGTTGAACGCCAGATCTGTCAACGGAAAAACGACCTGGATCCAGGATTTAATCCTGGAGGAGCGGGCAGATCTGGCGTGCATCACGGAGACCTGGCTGGATGAAGCGGGGGGCGTAAATCTCTCCCAGCTTTGTCCTCCAGGTTTCTCCGTGCAACACCAACCAAGAGCCGGAGGACGGGGAGGCGGGGTCGCAGTGGTCTATAGAGATTCCATCCATCTGACCAGGAGTCCCATCCCGCAGACCACAAATTTCGAATGCGTCCACCTGAGGGTGGGTGACCGGGACAGAATAGGGATTCTTGTAGTGTACCGTCCACCTCGCTGCACTACAGTCTCCCTGCCTGAGCTAGCGGGGGTGGTCTCGAGCCTGGTGGTGGAGTCCCAACGGCTTCTTGTGCTGGGGGACTTCAACATCCATGCCGAGGCAACCCTCACAGGAGCGGCTCAGGACTTCATGTCTGCCATGGCAACCATGGGGCTGTCCCAACAAATAACTGGCCCCACCCACTGTGCTGGACACACATTGGACTTGGTCTTCTGCCAGGGATGGGAGCAAGGTGGCGGTGTGGAGGAGCTGTCTATCTCTCTGTTGCCATGGACCGACCACTTCCTGATCAGATTTAGGCTCACTGCGCCCCCTAACCTCCGCAAAGGTGGAGGACCCATTAAGATGGTCCGCCCCAGGAGGCTTATGGATCCGAACGGATTCCTGATGGCTCTTGGGGAGTTCCCCGCTACCTCGGTAGGTGACCATGTCGAGGCCTTGGTCGCTCTCTGGAATGGGGAGATGACCAGGGCAATTGACAGGATCGCTCCGGAACGTCCCCTCTCAAGTAACCGAGCTAAACCAGCTCCTTGGTTTACTGAGGAGCTGGCAGCGATGAAGCGAAGGAAGAGGGAACTAGAGAGCGTGTGGCGCTCGGACCCAAGCGAGCCAAATCGAGCACGGTTTGTGTCCTTTCTAAGGGCATATGCCGCGGCAATAAAAGCCGCAAAGAAAACTTTCTTTGCGGCCACTATTGCGTCTGCAAAAAACCGTCCGGCGGAGTTGTTTCGGATTGTCAGAGGTCTTTTAACTCCCCCTACCTCAGGAGGGAGCCCTGACAACTCGGCCACGCGCTGTGAAGCATTTGCTCGGTTCTTCGCAGACAAAGTCGCTTTGATCCGTTCTGGGCTGGACGCCACATTAAATGCAGTCTCGGTGGATGTGACACAAGCACCTGCTTGTCCTATTTTGATGGATTCTTTTCAGTTTGTGAAACCCGAGGATGTGGACAAGATACTTGGAGGAATGAGGCCTACCACGTCCATCCTAGACCCCTGCCCATCCTGGCTTCTGAAAGAGGCCAGAGGGGGATTGGCTGAGTGGGTAACGGTGGTGGTTAATGCCTCCCTTCGGGAAGGCACGATTCCAGCGAGCCTAAAACAGGCTATTATAAAGCCGCTGTTGAAAGCCTCACAGGCACTGGACCCCACCAAATTTGACAACTTTCGGCCTGTTTCCAATCTTCCCTTCTTGGGCAAAGTCATGGAAAGCGTGGTGGCCTCACAACTCCAGGTATTCTTGAGAGACACGGATTATCTGGATCCGGCACAGTCTGGCTTCAGACCGGGACATGGTACCGAGACGGTCTTGGTCGCCTTAGTGGATGATCTACGCCGGGAGCTAGACAGGGGGAGTGTGTCCCTGTTGGTGCTCCTGGACCTCTCAGCGGCCTTCGATACCGTCGACCACGGTATTCTTCTGGGACGCCTTGCAGAGATGGGCCTTGGAGGCACCGCTTTGCGGTGGCTCCAGTCATTTCTGGAGGGTCGTACCCAGAAGGTGTTATTGGGGGACTCCTGTTCAACACCACAGCCGTTGACCTGTGGTGTTCCTCAGGGCTCCATACTGTCCCCCATGCTGTTTAACATCTACATGAAGCCGCTGGGTGAGATCATCCGGAGTTTCGGGGTGCGGTGTCATCTGTACGCAGATGACGTCCAACTCTGTCACTCCTTCCCACCTGCTACTAAGGAGGCTGTCGAAGTCCTGAACCGGTGCCTGGCCGCTGTGACGGTCTGGATGAGGGCGAACAAACTGAAATTAAATCCAGACAAGACAGAGGTACTCCTGGTCAGTCGCAAGGCCGAACAGGGTATAGGGTTACAGCCCGTGCTGGACGGGGTCGCACTCCCCTTGAAGGCACAGGTTCGCAGCTTGGGTGTGACCCTGGACTCATCACTGAGCCTGGATCCCCAGGTCTCGGCGGTGACCAGGGGAGCATTTGCACAGCTTCGGCTCGTGCGCCAGCTGCGCCCGTATCTTGGGAAGTCTGACTTGGCCACGGTGGTACACGCTTTGGTCACATCCCGCCTCGACTACTGCAATGCTCTCTACGTGGGGCTGCCCTTGAAGACGGCCCGGAAGCTCCAGCTAGTCCAGCGTGCGGCAGCCATGTTGTTAACCGGAGCGGGACGCAGGGAGCACACAACGCCCTTGCTGTCCCAGCTCCACTGGCATCCAATTAGCTACCGGGCCCAATTTAAGGTGCTGGTGTTATCCTACAAAGCCCTAAACGGTTCCGGCCCAAAATACCTTGAGAACCGCATCTCGGCCTACGAGCCCACGAGGACCTTAAGATCATCCGGGGAGGCCCTTCTCTCGGTCCCGCCTGCCTCACAGGCACGCCTGGCGGGGACAAGAGAGCGGGCCTTCTCGGTGGTGGCCCCCCGACTGTGGAACTCCCTCCCTGCTGAAATCAGACAGGCGCCTTCCCTCATGGCCTTCCGCAAGGGCCTGAAAACCTGGCTCTTTGAGAAGGCCTTCAACTAAGTGCTATGTTTTTGGAATGACCACCGGAATGGACCATGACTACGAGATTGATTATGACCCTAAACAAGACGAAGCGGATTTTTAGTTAAGTAGCTGTGTATTAGTAAGATGTGTGTTGTGGTCCTGATTTATTGTAACCTGTTGTCCTTTGTGTTCTATGTTCTGTACACCGCCACGAGTCGCCTTCGGGCTTGAGAGTGGCGGTTAACAAGTGCAAATAATAAATAAATAATAAATAATAGAACTGCACATTTTTGTTCTCTATTAGTAATGAAAGAGGTGCGTCCTTCAAGACATGGGCCCGTCTCTGTTATTTTAAGATCAAAATCCCCTTCCTAGGCAGAGTACAGTCTTTCTCTTGAGAAGTCTTTGAACTGTAAGGTCTGGAGATAATTGCAAGTATTGTGCAAGGGAAACCAGACCTTTCAACTTTGACACATGTGTTGACACCACATGGATGTTTAGTGCTTTATCAGAGAAAAGCAACTTTAGTAATTCTAACTTTTGGGAATCGTATATTTGAAAGAATTCCAAGTGAGCAGTTTGTCAACACATTAGACTTTATTAACATTTCAGATTATTATAATAGAATGATTAGCACAGTATTAATTGATTTCCTAATCAATGTTATTTAGTTTATACAATTATTTAGCATATATATATATATATATATATATATATATAATATTAAGTAGTATTTTAAATCTGGTTGCTTTCTTGTAAGCTTCACAACACAGTGTGTAATTAAAATGCATTAATTGGGTTGTTTTGTCAAACTTGTTGTATAGTGCCTAATGATTCAATCCTCATGCCCCCACCTCATTTTTGTCTCTACTCCCTTCCAGTGAAACCTGTCCCAGGGCATCCTTGGAGATACATAGCATTTATTATTATTATTATTATTATTATTATTATTATTATTATAACTTTATTTGTACCCCGCTAGCATCTCCCGAGGGATTCGATGCGGTTTACAGCAGGCCGAAGCCCAAAAACAATACAACAATACAATACATAGCAAATAAAAAAAAGGGTAGCAAAAACAATAACAGTAGAACACGACAAGACATTATTAAAAAACTGAGTTGGCCAAAGTAGGGTACAGGGTTAAAAGTGCTGATGTGTCGGAGGGGTGTAGGATTAAGATAAAAGTGCAGTGTGCGGTGTACGGTGACCTTGGTAACTAAAGTGCTTCTGGGATTTGGTCCTGGGAGATTCCTAATCTGAAAAGGCACATTGGAACAGCCAGGTTTTCAAATTCTTTCTGAAAACTGCCAGTGTAGGGGCTTGTCTGAGATCTTTCGGGAGGGTGTTCCAGAGGCGGGGGGCCACCACGGAGAAGACCCTGTCTCGCGTCCCCACCAAGCGCGCTTGTGACGCAGGCGGGATCACGAGCAGGGCCTCTCCAGATGACCGGAGTGAGCGTGTGGGTTCGTAGACAGCGATGCGGTCACGCAGGTAGGGTGGTCCCAAACCGTTCAGGGCTTTGTAGGTAAGCACCTGCACCTTAAATTGGGCTCGGAAAATAAACGGCAGCCAGTGGAGCTCCTTAAACAGGAGGGTGGAGCTCTCTCTGTAATGGGCCCCAGTTAACATCCTGGCTGCCGCCCGTTGGACCAATTGGAATTTCCGAGCCGCCTTCAAGGGCAGCCCCACGTAAAGCGCATTGCAGTAATCCAGTCTAGAGGTGACTAGGGCATGGACCACCCCGGCCAGATCAGCCTTAGCGAGGTACGGACGTAGCTGGCACACAAGTCTCAGTTGTGCAAAGGCCCTCCCGGTCACCGCCGAAGCCTGAGCCTCAAGCGTGAGCGATGAATCCAGGAGGACTCCCAAGCTACGGACCTGTGTCTTCAGGGGGAGTGTAACCCCGTCCAACACAGGTTGCCACCCTATACCCCGGTCTGGTTTACGATCGACCAGGAGGACCTCTGTCTTGTCGGGATTGATCTTCAGCTTGTTCGACCTCATCCAGATGGACACAGCGGCCAGGCACTCCTCCAGCACCCGAGAGGCCTCCTTGGAATTGGGTGGAAAAGAGTAGTAGAGTTGTGCGTCATCTGCATAGAGATGGCACCCAACTCCAAAACTCCGGATGACCTCTCCCAGCGGTTTCATGTAGATGTTAAAAAGCATGGGAGAAAGAACAGAGCCTTGCGGGACCCCACAGGTCAAAGGCCAGGGATCCGAGCAGGCATCTCCCAGCTTCACCAACTGGGTTCGTCCCTCCAAGAAGGACCGGAGCCACGACAGAACCGTGCCCCCGAGACCCATCCCAGAGAGGCGACCCAGAAGGATACCATGATCGATGGTATCGAAAGCCGCTGAGATGTCCAAGAGAACCAGCAGGGTCACACTCCCCCTGTCCAGTCCTCTACGGAGGTCATCCACCAAGGCGACCAAGGCTGTCTCGGTGCCGTGACCAGGCCTGAAACCTGACTGTGCCTGATCTAGGTAATTGATGTCATCAAGGAAGCACTGGAGCTGGAGGGCGACCACCCGCTCCAACACCTTACCCAAAAAAGGAAGGTTGGAGATTGGTCTGTAATTGTTCAGCACCGTAGAGTCAAGGGAAGGCTTCTTAAGGAGTGGGCGAACCACGGCCTGTTTCAGGTTAGATGGAAAAATCCCTTGCTCCAACGATGCGTTAATAATCAACACAAACCAATCAACCAACCCCTCCTTGGCAGATTTAATGAGCCAGGATGGGCAAGGATCTAGGGCCGAAGTGGTCGCCCTCACAGCCCCAAGGACCTCCTCCACGGTCTCAGGTAGAACAAGCCGAAAAGAATCCCACAAAATTGGACAAGCAGATGCCTCAGTCACCTCCTCTGGCACTGCGATGAAATTGGAGTCGAGCTCAAGACGTATCTGGGCGACTTTGCCTGCAAAATGGTGTGCGAAATCGCAACACCGAGCTGCTGGGTCGTCAGAGATCTCCTCCACCACAGGTGGGTGAAGGAGCTCCCCAACAACCCGAAATAGCTCTGATGACCTATTTGCTGCAGACGCTATACAGGTGGTCGTGAAAGATTCCCTGGCCACCCGTATAGCCACGGAGTATGCCTTAAGAGAGGCCCTAGCCCGTGCTCAATCAATTATTATTTAGCAATAATAATAATAATAATAATAATAACAACAACAACAATAATAATATAAATAATGATAGTAATGAACTTATTACCCATGACTTGAAGTGGGATACATAATTAAAACAAGAGATAAATCACTATTAAAAGACACACAGCAAGATACACAGAGTTAAATTACAAGTTTAAATCCACTGATAAAATCCAGATTAAAATAGGATCAAAAATAAGGGTGTTCAAACTTCATGCCACTTCATCTTGGAATAAAATTATATCTAGGAGAATTGGGAAATATAATGTACAAATTCTTATTGAACTATGAAACTTACTTGGTGACTTTGGATCTTTAACTAAGTAGTTAATGAGTGACTGAAGACAACTTCTTTCTCCCTCTCACAATTTCACTTCCTGCTTCTCCCACCTCTTTTGCAAAGAAAAATGTAGAAAAGGTAGGCATATGCAGGTATTTTTCAGCAACATATATAATGATGCAGGGAGATGGTTAGGGACAAGGTGTTCAATTATGCACCCTCTGCCTATGTACTCATATGCTCCCAACTACTGCACAAATCCCTCTGCATATTCAGCTAAATATGTTTATAGAACTCCAACACTTGGTACTAAAATCCTAATAAGGCAATGTATCAAAAGTGCCTCCAGGACTGAGCTCAGTGCCACAAGATTTATGAGGTAGCTGGGGAACCAGAGATACTTGGGCATGGGGTGTCTACATACACATATCTCATTTCTACCTTAGCTCCCTATAAGTTGCGGATGAATGCCTGTAGAAACGGGGGGGGGGGGGGGGGGGGTTGCACATGTATATTATTTTGAGTAGCATGGAAGAGAGACAGGAGACAATCTCTTAAATTAATAAAAATAGCTGTTTTTTCAAAATAATATTGTCTTTGTGGTAAGGGTTGGGATATTATTTGTCACTAGTATTATTTGCTATGTTGAGCTCCCAATCAAATTAATTTATGTAACCCTTTAAAAATCATCCACATAAATTTTATTCTTTATTGTACTGTCTGCTAAAAACTCTCATATACACCTGTATTTGATGACAGTCCTTCCCTTGTACACATGGAAGCCCTGTAAAAATGGTGGCGTATCCTCCATTTTGCATGTTTTTTCATGGATGATCTTTTATAAACTTGATTGCAAGCAAGCCAGAATTGTCAGAGCTTGCCCATTATGAATATTGGTCTAACATTGAAAAAGCTGCTCTAAGTTCCTTTCGGGGTGAGAAGGGCATCATATAAATGTTGTAAATAAATAAATAAACATGCACTAAAGCACCAGAAAAGAACTTGTGTGTCGATTGCAGTTAGCAGATGGCCACTACGCGTCATTTTACGTCCTTGTGATTTTGGAGCTCATTCTATAACATTCATGAGCTTCTCCATACTCATGCACAGCTTATAATAGCCCAGAATAGTCATATAGATGTGTGCTGTTTTAGCCACAAAAAGGATGCTCCTGCTGACTTGACCTGGGTGTTCCTAGCACTCAAGACTGTATTGGGTGACCAGGTCTGGAACGTCAAGCATCCTCTCTCCTTTTCATCTCTCTCTCCTACAATCTCTGAACGTGAGGGCAGAATTGGCTGTCTGGGCCAAGGGAATGCAATCAATCAGTACAAGAAAAAGTGGATGTTCCTCTGCCAGCAAGGCGAGGAAGGAGCAGGTCTGTGTGCAACAGCGAAAAACCCCTGAGATAATGAAAAGCCGGAAACTTTGATAAGATCACACTTGTCAGAGGAGCTTCTGGAGAGAGAGAAAATGACCCTGTCCCTCCACATTTATCATTTTTTGACTGGATGTGAAGCACTTGTTCAGTTAGAAGAGCAATATATGCTTGCCATCCCACCGCCCCCCCCCCCCCAAGTTTTAGTTATTGCTATCTTAACACTTCATTGCTTTAACAGGGAGTATTACCCAATTTATGCCACACACATAAGGCTCTGTATTGCATACAAACAATGACTAGTTTCTTTTGAGGATGACTTTATCACACAAAGTTCCCATCCCATTCTATTCACATGGTTGCTGATAGCGGAAATATACCAGGACAATCACCAGCCCTATCACAACTGTTTATAATCACATAACTCCGATGACCTACCAGTATGTGATACAATGGCTGTACTTGCAGTTAAGAGTATAAATCCACTTTTCTCCAGTTTTGCTGTTCCATAATGCTTCTAAAAACTACTTTTGTAAAAGAAACTTTGCAATTCCAGAAATAAATAAATAAATATACAAGTTTGAGCTATGAATTGCAAGGGATGATGGGAGAGAATGAGAGCGAAGGACAATCATGCCCCCGGTGTGACTTTGGAGCTGGCATGCTGGCAAAGAGTTGAAAAGGGATCGCTGTGTGAGTTAAGTGATGGGACCTTGGTATAATCTGTGCTATTGACAGGCTTTCCAGTTAATATCTGGAGACAGGTTTATCATGGGGAGGTGGCAGGCTACAAACAGCATGGGGAGGTGGCAGGCTACAAACAGTAGGCTAAGTTGAGTCCCTGTTTTGGGGGAAGGAGAAGTGGAGCAGAAATCATCATAATCCACAATAGGGTCCCTTCAGTTTCAGGCCCAGTTTGTGGTCCTACACAGGTCATGTGGCATGTAAATTTCAGTTCTTCAAGAAATGGTAAAAGGCAGGGACTAAAATTGCACATAGCATAGACAGGCAGTCCTCTCTGAGCTCCCTTCAGTTGAAGAACTGAAAAAAACTAGATGTCCTGTGTTCCAGTTCAGTAAAGACTCTTATTTAGTATAAGATATGGACATCTTCTTATCCAGTGCTGTGAAGAATGAGAAGAAGGTAACTTTTCAAACTATGTAGTTTTGGAAGAAATTGCAAGCCTGTCAATGGCCAACGGCAATGGACAAACATTTGATGAATATCAAAGAAATTGAGGGACTGGATGATGGATGTCAAAGGAAGACAGAAACATCCATCTTTCTGCACCTTGCTGAGATGGAACCTTGTCAGATTGATGAAGGAATTGAAAGTGGGATGAAGCAGATGGCAGCCGTGCAAACTTCTGATTTAGTAGCTTCCCTTGTCAGTCACTTTTCAGCAAGGAGTAGCCATTTTGATGCTCTGGGTTTTGTACACTACACATGGGACCAAAGTCACAGATGCAGAGAACTTTTTATGTAGCACAGTATTTTTCTGTATGGCTAGTTACAGCTTTTTCCAACATACAATTCGTAAAAGATCAAACACTCCCTTTTCTAGGCAGCCCTAAATAAGCATAAGCAAATATAACAAAGTCTAAAACCCAATGTGGCAGTATACAGTTTTCCCTGTTAATATATTCCTCTACAATAGTTGTGTTTTCTGTATAAAAAGTGGAGAAAGGTATGATTTAGAGACGAAGCTTTCCAACATGTCATCCTCCGGGTGCTGGGTATGCTAGCAAGAACTAATGTAAACTACAGTTTAACTGAGGGCCACAAATTGCCTTCTTCAGGAGCATACCATGCTAGGATATAAACACACATGGACATATGATGCATTCCACATAGTCAAAAAAGTTGAAATATCTGACCATGCCCATGCTTGTTTTGCATTGGTGTTCTTGCATAGAATCTGGTACTTTAATAGTAGGCTATACTTCTGCAGCATAGCCCTTATTATATATGTGGGAAATGCTAAGCTGATGTCTGCAGTGGGAGAAAGGGGAAAAGAGAGTGATGTGTACTACCATCCATTGCCAGAATGTCTCTCCAAACAGATTATACTTGAGAAAAGTAATCCCTAATGGAAAAAAAACAACTTAGTTCTTCACTGCTTTCATGTAACATTCTGAATTGCAAGAATGAATGACTTCAGTATAGTCTGCCCTGGGTACATTTTGAATTGAGTGCTTCCAGCCAGTTCTGTAGGATCCTAGTAAAGGTAAAAGGTTTTCCCCTCATATGAAGTCCAGTTGTGTCCGACTCTGGGGTGTGGTGCTCATCTCTATTTCTAAGCCAAAGAGCCGGTGTTATCCGTAGACACCTCCAAGGTCATGTGGCTGCCATGACTGCATGGAGTGCTGTTACCTTCCCGCCAAAGTGGTACCTATTGATCTACTCACATTTGCATGTTTTCGAACTACTAGGTTGGCAGAAGCAGGGGCTGATAGCGGAAGTTCACGCCACTCCCCAGATTCAAACCTGTGACTTTTTGATCAACAACTGAATGAAATCCTAACTGAATGAAAAACAGCTTAACAGGAAGCTGATTCCATGAGGGGAAGCATCAACCATGTGGGCTTCCCCCATTGCTTCCTGCACAACATGGGAAGCTTTCTGTATTGCTGCTGTGGTAGCATATGCCAGCTCCATTCTAGATGATCCACAGAGCCCAGCTGAAAGTTCTTCTGTGACATCAGATGGGAGCCAGCGGACTCCGTGGATCATCTAGGGATCAACTGGCGTATGCCGCCAGAAAAAGCCCCATCTGATGATGTCATTACTGTCTAGAAGTATTGGACTTCAGCTATCAGTTGTGTGCCTCCACCAATGTTATGTATTTGGAAACACTAAGCACCTCCAATGGTTTTTCAAAGGGAATTCATTCTGAGTAAGTGCTGAAATGAGAAGACAATTATGTTGGGGAAAATGGAAGGAAAAAGGAAGAGGGGCTGACCAAGGGCAAGATGGGTGGATGGCATCCTTGAAGTGACTGGATTGACCTTGAAGGAGCTGGGGGTGGTGACTGCTGACAGGGAGCTCTGGTGTGGGCTGGTCCATGAGGTCACAAAGAGTCGGAAATGACTGAACAAATGAACAACAACAAAAGTGCTGAAATGATGCACTTTCTCAGTGATCAGAGAAATCAAATATACTCAGAACTTGGAAAGTGTACTTTTAACTAATATAATTGCTCGTGTTTACTAGTTATTGTTGAAACTGTAGTTTTTCAAAGCTCTATGTATGCATTCTCTTTCGCTTTTTCTGAGAGCCAGTATAACACCATACCAGTATGCTAGGAAACTAGATTTTGATATCTGCTTAGCTGGAAGAACCTTGTTAAGTGACCCTGGGCAAGTCATATACTCTTATCTAATCAAAATAAGCCTAGAATACAGATGTCAAATATCAGTTCAATCTGAAAGCATGCAATGTCAGAAAGCAAAATAAAAATGGGGGGGGGGGGCAGAAAGAACTTGGCTATTATTGTGTGTGTATCTCCCTGTTATATATCAGTATTATCAATCTAGATTAGAGATTTTCCTCATCCCCTCATAGAGCCTCAATGTATAGTTATAGTCAATGTGGGCACTACACAAGATGAAGAAAACACAGCATTTCCCTGTTTAAACCTGCCATCTTCCCTCCTGTACAAAGGCTTCTGTAGCCCAGACCTCCTGGCACCTTTCCTACAGCAAGAGTCAGAAGGCCGCCTGCTTTTAGAATCAAGTCAAGTCACTATAGGTGTTGTTTTATTCTCAGTGCCACTTGGCTGCACCGACACGGCCCAGCTCCAGGTTTTTGTTAGAGAGCAGGAGCAGAAGAGGAGGCTTAAATTTCTGTAATGAATAAAGATGCTGATTGTGACTCATAGTGAAAGGAGCCAAACGTAAGGCTGCCAGCAAAGCATGTGTAAGGTTCAGTGGAAACGAATGGCATAACAGGGAGAAAAACATGAAAGATGAGGAGGAAAGGAAAGCAGGAGACACAGGAGAGATGCTGGAGGGGAATTAGATCTCACATTAGCATTTCCTCTGCTGACTTATTAAGAATACTTGCACTTATTAAACACCTTTAGAATGCTTAACATACTGCACATGCATTTTCTTCAGCAATCCTTACAACCATCCCGTAGGGAAGGTAAGTAAATATTATTTTCCCCTAATGTAAATGGAGAGAAAGTTGTTTGCATAAAACCATCAATCGGTTTGTGGCGTTCAGTGCTGGATTTAGGACAAATGAGGCCATTTGCTAGTTAAGTTATGAGGCCCCTTACTTGGGCCCTGGAGGAGGCAGGTCCGGTAGGCCTACACTGCCTGCTTCATGGTACACTCCCATAGACCATCAACTCTTTGATTATGTCTAGAATCACTCCAAAACAGAACACCTTCAAATTTAGAATTGCAGCATGTAAGCAAAATCAACTGTATTTTTTTGGCAGGAAGATCCCCCGCCATTGGGACCCTGTGCTTAAGCACATGTAAGCACAATAGTAATTCCACCACTAGTGGCATTAGAGACCTTTGAGCTGGAGTTTCTGGCTCACTGTTTCCTATATTCAATGTGTATCTAGCTCTCTTTGTGGCAAACTATATATCCTTGACACTAAACGATTCCATAGTCATTTTTTTAATAAATATGTTTATTGGTTTTCAATATACATTAAAACATAGTAAATGCATCATATATAGAGAGAAGGACATTTCGGGATAGGTTGTGCTGACAGGAGAGGGCAGGAAAGGTAGAAAAGAAAAAAAGAAAAGGTGAAAAAAGGAGGGGAAGGTAGGGGGTGTCGGGGGAATGGGGCCCAATCATTCCCAAACATACATTCCATAGTCTTTAATGTAATAGGATGCAATTGTTTTCTATCATGCATGAAAGCTGGTTGTTATAGGCAACATAACTCTTAAATTAGGGAAGACAAAAGATTGTCTTTATAGCAGGAGTGCATGGGATATGGTGAGGTGCAAACCCGCCTTTACCCATGTGCCTCACTATGCAATACCCAAAAGGAGTGGTATCAAAAGCGGGAGTTTGGGGCCTGGAAGCTAAAGGTTATAGTTTCCCCTCCCTTGATATGTAAGGTCCTATTCTTGCCAAAGCTGAAACAAATTCAGAAGGAGGAAGACTTGGTCTGATTGTGGTAGTATATTAGTGGAGCCCTTTGAATTGAACTGCAATATACAAAGTATCTGTTGGGTAAAAGATCTGAGCACCATCAATGTAACATTGTAACCTTCTTGTAATGCAAAGATTTTGGGGTTGACTGGAATTGATATTTAAGATGTATTAGCTTTACAAGTTACATGTTCCTGATAAAAGTGGAAATAGCTGGAACTGGTTGTTCTGTTTTCAAAGTATCCTCATGGAGACTGCCTTGATGAGAGCTTAAGCTTATAAATCTCTGTCATTGATTAAGAAAATTCTACCTGTGTTGGCAATAAAAACATATATTAAAAAAGAAAAGAAAATGTAGTGTATAAGAAATGGAAGTGCTGAACTACTGCAGAAAGTGGTAGATCTTCATAAGGCTTGTCTTTGTTATAACTATGGGTATAGTCATGCTGTGCAATGAAACCACTTTAATACCAATTTAACTGCCTTGGCTCCATTTTATGGAATATTGGAATTTGTAGTTCAATGAGGTATGCAGAATTCTCTACTAGATTTCCAGGAACTATGGAACCGAAACTTTTTGGAAGAAAAGTCTTTACTGTGAAGTCAGAAACTGGGCATGCATGAAATGCTGTTGTGGGGAGGCAATGGGTAGGGTGGGAAAGAGAAAAAGGAAAACCCAGAGCTTGTTTGTAAATGGGTTAGATAGAGCCACTCACACTGCAAGCCACAGCAGTTTGACACCTCTTCAACAGCCAAGTCTGCATTTGTGGAATTGTGGGATTTGTAGTTCATGGTGGCACCAAAGTACAAATCTGAGCTTGGAAAAAGCACTCATTTGGATGAGGGCTCCTCAAATCCCCCAACCCGTATGGCTACAAGCCAGAATAGCACAGGCAAAGTATTGGAATGGCACAGGCAAAAGCTGTGTGCCTGTTCTGTCGTCTATCAGAAAGGGAGTGAGGCAGCAGCATGGGGCCTATCATTAACTCAACTCTGTGAGAGGCAAATTACAGACTTAGCGACACAATTAGGCCAATGCTATAGGAAATGGAAAAACAAAATCATTTCTCTGTGAATTCTTTTAACTCGGCTCCCTCTGCTTTGAATACGACAGCTTGGGTAAAATGAGCCGCTGTTCCTCTTTGATGGAGGGTGATAGACAATGCTGGCAGGGAGAAGTGGAGGCAGGAGGAGGAAGAGTTGGTGCGCTCCAAGCTACTGGTGACAGCAAAATCATTATTCCATTAGCTGGCAAATCTGGACAAGGGAAAACAGAGAGAGGCAAGTGAGGGGGAATGGCTTTTTCCTTCTCTCCCACTCACTATTACTGGGAACATCTTTCAATTTCATTTTCATTACCATGGATTAGACTTGTCATCACATTCAGCTCTAGTGAATCTTAGGGGAAATTCTCAGGCAACACACTGAAGGAATTCCCAGGCTAAACTCTGGAAGAATTTTGAGAGAGATTCAGAGTGGCCCAGTGGCAGCCATGTTTCTTGGAGGCAAAGGGAGCATAGACATTGTTTGATGCCACTTCAACTTCCATGGATAGATGCAAAGGAATTATGGGATTTGTAGTTTGTTCACACACCAGTACTCTGCGAACTTGTGAACCTACTCCCATGATTGCAAAGCATTGAGCCATGTCAGTTAAAGTGATGTCAAGCTGCCGTAATTCTACAGTGCAGAAGTACCCAAAGATAATCCTAGATTAAGTCAACCCTCGGGTAATTAGGTATTTGGTGCAAAGGCTGGGAAATTCTCTTTGGGGCCAGTGTCCTTGCTGTTGGAAGATTTAGGGAGATGTGACTGAATACAACAGCTTTCTCAAGCATTGATTTAGCTCACAATCAGGTCTGCAGTGTTGCCAAGTTTCCTGTAATAGTTGGTGAGGCCTGAAGTAAAAACCTGTAATTCTGGGTTTAACGTGTAATAGCATACAGTGATAGCATACTGTGAGTCAAAAAAGAACAGGACCTGAAAAATGAATTGAGGAGAGTTCAGTTTCCTAGAAGGCTACTACTAACCCAAATAACCTAGGGAACTCTGAGGGAAGAATTGAAAGACAATGTTTTTTTTTCTTTGTGATGTTATAGATAGTGCAGTCAATGTCCAGTGAGCCTCTAAGATCATCTTAGCATCTCATTTATATTGGTATTCAAGCTAATACAGAAATGGAAGCAGCTGTGCCAATTCTAGAAGTTTACATCTCCTCCAGGAATAGATCTTCCCTAAATCCAGTGAGTTTTAATTGGGAATGTAAATATTCAATTATTTCGTCATCACAGCTGAAGATGAATAATTTCTGCAGCTCTCCTCCTATTGTGGGAGATACAAATATTTCTGTACCACTTTCTGCTGAATTGTTCAGGGAAATTATTCCATGCAGAAAGACATGTAGATTTTTAATTTCTTTGTATTGCTCAGGAAAAAAGGTTTCTTGAAAAATATTTATTTAGGTGTGAATTGAGTGTGTGGGGTTTTTTTTTTTTTGCACAAAACATTGATTTTGCTTTTAAAAAAAGTAATGCATCTTTGACTTGAAACTATTTTGTGTACAAAGTACTGTGTGTGTGAAAACACTTATTTTTTTAAAATACACATTTTCAATGCAAGAGTCATCATTTTAGCAAGCAACAAAACCCAAGCCAACACCGGTTATGGAGAAAATCCCATGCATTTTTGGAAACAATGTTTTTCACACAAAACCCATTCATTTGCCCACAGAGGGTTTGTGTGTAAAAATGTTATTTTCTTTTTTTTTCCTTTTTTTGCAGAAAAACGTTTTTTTAAAAGTGGTGTTTTTTTTTCCCCTACACAAACATACATGTGTATTTCTAAGCAGAATAATTTTCTGGAACACACTGGAATGTACAAATGCTGAGTATGCTGATTTCACTTCTATGGCTGTATCTATACTGCCAAATAATGCAGTCCGAACTGCATCATATGGTCAGTATAGACCTATATAATGCAGTTAGAACTGCTTTGAACTGTATTATATGGGTCTAAACTGGCCATATAATCTAGTTCAAACTATATTATTTGGCAGTGTAGCTTCAGCCTCAATTATTTTTCCTGATCATGTTTCCCAACTGTCAAAAACCCATTTGTCAGTTGCAAAAAAAATAATATTCTTTCAATCCCCAGTTTTAATTACACATTCAATGCATTATATGATAACAGACACAGTTGGGAAATCCATTCGCCTTCCCATTGATTCTAGTACCATTCACCCTCCCTATCGGGAGTGTTAGGATCGTAAGGACTCACATCGAATGGGGATTGATTCTGACAGAATTGACAGATTATGCCATTGTCTCTGTGAATTGAAAAGTGCTTGCATTCTGATCCTTTAGCCTTGGCTCCACCGCAACACTGATCCTAAATACAGGGTTAGTTTAGGATTAGTAGGATTAGTTCTGGATTTGGAGCTTTTGTAAACTATCTCTCCAGAGACATTACGTTACCTCAGCCACATACAATGCTCACTGAGATGAAATCCTTGCTCAGTACTGAAGTTTGTGCCACTGGCCTTTGATTTTTGGGGCTAATAAAAAATGGAAATAGCCCAACATTTTCTCTTTCTTTCATTTTTGGAGATCATCACACACAATGAATATTGGAACCTATAATGGTGAACTTAACAGATGTTTCACCTGTCTCAAATTCAAATGTGTGCATCACTGGGATTGGCTAAATATAGGTATAACAGATTTTAAAACTGGAATGCAATTAGTATATTATCTGATCAGAAAGGGCAAAGCACAGACAAAGGAGTGTGCTCTCTTTGCTAAAGGTTCTTGGATTATGGATGAATAAATTGAAGCATTAATTACATCAAAGTGACACTAGAGATTTTATCATACTGGAATTGCCGTGCATTGTGGTGAATCTGGCAATGCCCATGCCCCACATCGCCCAGTCTCCCCCTTTCCTGATCCCATGGGGGGAAGTGTCTGTGGTCCAGCATTCCTCTGTTGATCCCTTTGCAGCATGGGAAGCTTTCTGTGTTGCCACCATGGCAGCATACGCCAGTTCCCCTCCATGGAGCCCCACCAAAAGTAGCTCTATGTCATGAGATGGAAGCCAGCTGGTTCTGTCATGCAAATGGAGGAGAACCAACATATGCTGCAGAAATTACCGGGTATGATGAGATCATAGGACAAATCATCTATAATGTCAGACTACATTATTTTTAAAAACTCAGACATGCTGTTGTGTTAAAACCAAGCACAGAAGTTGGGCTCAAAACCAATAGATTTAAATAGCAAAAAAGAGGGGACATCTAACTCTCCTAATAGGGTTAGATATAGTTTATGTGACCTGAATTGTCCTCCCACTATGTCAATCTATCCTGATACACTTTAGGGATGTTACTTCACCTCATCCTCTTCCCATGAATGTTCTCTCAACCTTCCAAGATGTAGCTAGGTTAGATCCGTACCTTTCTTATCTTAGGCTGGATCTACACTGCCTTATAATCCAGTTTCAGAATGCAGATTAACAGCATTAAACTGGATTATATGAGTCTACACTGCCCTATAATCCAGTTCAATGCATTCTGAAACTGGATTCTAAGGCAGTGTAGATCCAGCCTTAGACTGGATTTCCTGCAGTAAAGCTTAGTTTCTTTTCCCCAACTTATTGGCATGTTTGTTCCTTAAATTAAGATATCTAACTGCTGATACTTCAATTGTTAGACTAATGAACTCTTCACATGAGGATAAAATCCGCGGCATGTGGCAGTTTAGGCCAGGTCCTATCAGACGATGCTGGGGTGGCTCCGTTGGTGAAGGAGGGCAGAGCCAATGCATGCCTCCACTAGGGCAAGATGGGAGGGCTTCCATGTTGCTATTGGAATTCATGGGGGGAAGCTGCATGCCCCATGCTTCCCCTGTCAGATCACCTTCAGCTGGAGCTGGGCAATGTGGGCCATGGGTTCCCCACAGCCCTCGATGAAGTGGAACATCTCCAGCAGCCATGTGACAAGGTCGTGAATGGCACTTGGGAGCAGCATGTGACACGGACACAGAGAGCGTAAAGGAAGGAGTGACAGAAGTCCTAGTTAGGCCATTAATCAGGACTGCATAGATTACTTTGGGGGGGGGGAGGAGTAGGGAGAAGCAATCATTCTCACAATTTATTCCTTAGTGACTTATTAGTGCTAGTGAGTACAACATGATTAGCTCCTCTGCCACGTAATGGATAGGTATGATTATAGCTTTAGTCAAGGGAAAAGCCACTTACAGGCATCTGTTTTCTTTGTTAAACATTGCTAGAGGCCATGCACCCTAACGCTGGAGAAAAGGAGCACACCGCCCCTTGAAAACATAAGGGTGGGTGTCTGTGTGTGTGAGAGAGGTTTGCAATTATTTTTAAAATGCTTGACAAATGGTTCTAGCAGGAGAAATGGGAAAAAGCAGGTATCTCATAGAATCAAGAATTGGAAGATACCACAAAGGTTGTGCAATCCAACCCCCTGCCATGCAGGAATACAGAATTGAAGCATGCCCAAAAGATGGGTTTATCTACACTGTAGAAGTCATGAAGTCTGACACTACATTGACTGTCATGATTGAATGCTATGGAATCATGGGCATTATATTCTTACAAGGTCTTTAGCCTGTTTTTCTAAAGATGCGTGGTGCCTCACCAAACTATAGTTCCCAGGATTACATAGTGTTAAGCCATGGCAGTTAAAGTGATGTCAAATTGCTATAATTCTGCATTGTGGATGCACCTGTTATCTAAAAAGCTTCAGAGAAGGAAGCCTCAACATATTCCACTGCCAAATAGCCCAGACTGTTAGAAAGTTTTTTGATGGAATTTCTTTTCCTGCAATTTAAATTCATGTCTCAGACTATAGAGCAACAGAAAAGAACTCATTTTTCAATATATCTCTTCAAATATTTAAGCATGCTATTATGTATGTATGTATGTATGTATGTATTCTCAACCATACGGCGATTCAAGGTGATGCCAAGCATTCATAAAAGTGTGTTTAAAAACAGTCAACATAACAATATAAAAACATATATAAAAACCATTAAAACATGTAGTTACAATGTACACAATATTACTTATTGTGTAACTTCTTAACCTTCTCTTCCTCGGACAAATCATAACCAACTCTCTAAACCACTTTTCATAGGGCTTGGCTTCCAGACTTTTTACCATTTTGGTGCCCGAAGTTGATGACATCCCAGCTTGTCAATGTCCCCCCTTTTTTTTGCCAGAAAATAGGTTTTCCCAGTTTCATGTTTGGAGTTTCACAGACGTCTGCGATGGATGGTGACTTTTACATCAGTAGGATAGTAAATGTGGGTTTTGTCTGAGGTTTAAAGGAATTATCCAAAGTGCTGAAGATTTTTTTTTGGGGGGGGGGGGGGAGGAATAGTACATAGGATATCTATTTTAAACTTAGGATGAAAAAGTCTAGCGATTCACCTTTCCATGGATATTGAAGCTAACTGCTGTCATTTTCAGGCACATCACAAATGATTTTGGGTCCAGTATAGCCCATCTCCCATATGCTGTCTTTCATCCAATGGCATCTTATTTCATGAAGACTCCACAGTCCTCCTGGAAAGACTGGGTTAATCAGAGGAACATCATTTGGAATTTCCCAAATATGCAAATAACTGCAACCTCAGTCCCCTCCCTGTAGGAAAAGGCCATCGATCTCAGTTTGCAAACCAGTTTTTCACAAAAGCTTGCATAAATGGCTAAGCAAGTCAAAGGCAAATTGTGTTAAAAATTCACTTCAGTGGCAAAAGATGCAATTAGTTTTTAATGAGAATACTTCCTTTTATTTTTAGGCAACCTCAGATTCCCTGGCTGTATAATTTAGTTCTCTATTGCTCAGAGATAATTAAAGTATGTCACTATAATTTGTTGGTAGTTTTTTTTTAAAAAAATTTGACTGTAATTATGTTTTACAGATTTTTTTTTTAAAAAAAGAAGATAAAATGAAAACAACATTAAGCTAAGGAAGGTATGTAGCAGAATAAACAGTAGTCCTTCTAACTTTGATTTAGGGACATTTCCCAAAATGGATGGGAAGATAACAGAAATTCTTAAGATCATTGTGGCAAGTTGGCAGAACTTCATTAGCAGAATTGAACTGTACTATTATTCAAAGCCAGATTGTTTGTAAAACCTTTTCTAGGTAGAAGTAAAAAATTGTTCATTACAAGTAACTAATAGCTTGATCCTATGCAATGTTTTCAGTGGGACTTACTTCCATTAATGTATGTGTACACAGAGATCTGTGCCCTAAGACAAGTATCATTTTGGTGAGTTACGAGGGCTACACCTGCATATTTTGTACATATAATACAAGGAAGAGTCCAGTATCTCTGCACCGTGTTTTCTCCCCAGCTCTGCAACAGCAATTGAACATCTCCAATCCAATTCCAGTGGCTTTTGATTGACTGAAGGGCGACACCAGGACAGCTTCTGTCAGAGTTTGAAAGTAACTGGCATATATAAAATGGGAAATTGCTGAGTCATTCAGGTCTAAACACGTGATAAAGTGTATGTCACTCAGGCCTAGGTTTAGTCACCTAAGTGCTATGTCACCATGACCAGACGAGTGGCGGATGCAAAAGCTGATGCAAAGGCCACTCAGTGATGATGAACAGATGGTGGATAATGTATAGTAAAAGGCTTTCATGGCTGGAATCACTGAGTTGTTGTAGGGTTTTTTGGGCTGTATGGCCATGTTCTAGAAGCATTCTCTCCTGACGTTTTGCCTAAATCTGTGGCAAGCATCCTCAGAGGTGAAACGTCAGGAGAGAATGCTTCTAGAACATGGCCATACAGCCTGAAAAAACCTACAACAACCCAGATGGTGGATAGGTGATGGATTATGGTGTTGAGTGGTTGATGAGGATAGGGACAGAGAGAGAAAGTGTGCATTGTATATAGCTGTAGTGTACATATCTTCTGCAACTATTGATGATAAAGCCTTCCTGCATAAGGAAAGAACTATGTTTGGAGTCTATGTTGTTCTTGCAGCACAATTCCTACACCACATAGAAGGAGCTTGGATCCTAGCTGAATTGGGACCTGAAGATGCTTCCAGCACTCTGCCAAGGCCTTGGAAATATCGGACAAGCTCCATCATACCACTACCTGGATGGAAGCTACCCCCCTCCCACAGTTCTGTAGACAAGGACTATAAATAAGACCTTGACCTATATGGACCTATAAAGAAAAACAAATTGCAAAAGCCTATAAAATATTATTAAAAATAGACAAAGAAGTACATCTATTCAAAGATTGTATGGTCAAAGAATATGGGCCATAATATTCACCTAGACAGATGGGAACAGATGTGGAAAACAAAAATTAAATTCACAAGATGCTATGGACTAAGAGAACATTTCTACAAGATGATGTATAAATTTCTACAATTTATAGATGGTACATGACACTGGAAAGATTAGCAAAGATGGAACCAACATTTCAAAATGTTTGTTAGCAATGCCATGAAAAATAAGGAACTTTTAATGATATATGCTGGACAAAGAAAATTCTGGATTATAATTCAAAAGAAAATTGAAAACATCTTTAAAATTAAAGTACCATTATACCAGAAGTCTTTCTGTTGGCACTTACAAATTCAACACTACCAAAATAATTCCTGACACTCTTTTTAAATATAGTAATTGCAGCAAGGATTGTTTATGCTTACTATTGGAAACAAGAAGCAAACATGTACTTCTAGTATGGCTAAAGCATACAGTTTGGCTACCTGGCTCTGTGAATAGGATACTGTACAATAAAGGTGTTCAAGGTGTGCTCCATGGACAACATGTGCAATCCTTGAATTGGCATTGAACCCACCCCTACCCCCCAATAAAAGATCGCAAAATTCTTTAAAAAATATTTTTGGGCAATTTCCACTGAAAACAAGCCAAGTTGCCATTAAACCACCTGCAAATTGAGCAATATATTTCTCCCAGCCACTGACACCAACATTCAATACACTTCCCTAATCCACATGTTGTGGGGGAAAAAACCTTCAACTATTGCCCAAAATTGTAGCAGGAAATACACCAATGTCACTTCTAGCAAACCAAAACATGACAGTGTGGCCCGCTGAGAGGTACATTTCAGAATGGTGCTCCACAAACACAGAAACATGCACACACACGCCTCTGTTGCTGATCTCTGCTGTACAAGTTCCCATCTGTCTTCTAACACCATATATCCAGTACTGATTTACTGATTTCTCAAATATTTGGCAGGTAGTGGATATGAAACCTTGATGGCTTCCGCTACAATGCATTTTACTGCAACAGAATAAGAAAGCTACCCTTCTGGAAGTCCAGAGCCATATTGCAACTTCAGCAAGTGAAAGTGCCAATGCTCCTATTTCTGTGTAATAATAAATCTTCCAATGGAAGTTTATCAAAGTAGAATTTAAACAACAGAAATTTTCCTGTGAAAGGTTTATTGCCCTTACTGAAATGTGGAACTCACATTCAAGAGTATAATACAAAATATAAAAGCTCACTCATATCAAGGAAGGGAGAAAGTATGGTTGCTGGCAGGCATGTAGCTGGGGGGGGGGGGCCTTGGGGGGCTTCACTCCCCCCCCCCCCCCCAGAAATTCTCATGGTGGTTCGCGAAAAGGGCCTTACTGGTGCATCATTTAAACTGCTATGTTTATTCATATCATGATCTGATCACCCTACTCAATATATCCCATATGCATGGGGGTATTGGGGTAACAATAGAAAAGATTTGCTAGGGTAGACCCTCTTTCACTCAGACTCAGCCCCCCCCCCCCCGAATTGAAATCCTGGCTATGGGCCTGGTTGCTGGTATAGTTCACAGGATCCACTCTAACATTTCTAATGCTAGTTTTCTGCTGCTCCAGAGACTAAGGACCACATCACATTGATAAGGTGTAGTGGGGGATTCGACAGCCTCCATGGAAAAACCCCAGGACAGTGGGCCAATCCCATCACCCCATGCCCCACATCACCTGGAGTGGTGCTTCCCTGTTACATGTGGGGAAGTTTCACCTCACCACTTACCCCAGTGCTGGTCCCATTTCTGCCTATAGAACACAGGAAGCCTCCCATGTGAAGCGACCTAGGATGCTTGAGGCACAGTTCCTCTATGGAGACCTGACAGAAGTGAGTGTGCATTGTGTGATGGGCCATGTGGGGCTCCATAGATGAAATGTGCTGCAAGCATTCTAGGACACTTGTGAAGATGTGTGTGATGAAGTACTAGGACACAGAGCAATTGATTCAAATTACAGAAAAGAGATTCCACCTAAACAATTTGGAAAATCCTCTGACGATAAGAGATTTTTAACAGTAAAATACGCATGGTAGGGACCCCTCCTTTGGAGATTTTTAAACAGGTACAATGGCCATATAATGAGATCCTGGGATGTATAGTCTGATGGAGCATTTAGAATTGACCACAAGCAAGAATTAGAATTTTCTAACCTCGCCAAACCACTTTGGTCTATCCAATAGAATCCAGGATTGTATTGGATGGACCATAGTAGTGCCAATATGCTCTTAGAGGAAGAAAGGTTTCTCCACAGTGGATAATTTAATGTGATGATTTAATGTCATATTCATCCTCCAAATGTGTTCAAACCTTGGTTAGCCTCTCCTATTGTTGTTTACATTGGAGATGTTTGCTAATATCCAACAGAGTGGACCTGCTCACTAAAGCTAATATTTAATTTACTCTAATGCTTGGTTTTAGTGCAATAATTCTAGGTTCGTAATACTAGAGGCACAGTATGCTTTTCTCACACAGAGTGTGCAGAATGTTTATTTCTTTTCCTTTTACTCTGAAGCCTTTACATGTTCTGCTGGCATGAGCTATGATTAGTATTATTGAATAGTGTGATGCTAACCATTATTTTGGAAAAGTTTTTTTTTTTGCAGGATAGAGAACACGATTCCCAACTGCATTTTTCTACTTTCTATCCATGCTACTTATGCATCCTTTCAGCCATAACTACCTTCCATCCTTTTTCATGTGAATCTTTAAAAGAAAATCTGGATGAATATGTATTTACATTAGCAATGGAAAATCCCTATCATGATTTGCATTTGCTCAATGTTATGCATCCAATTTAATAAACAATCACATTTTCTGTTATTATGAGATGTTGTAGTATCTTCAGATGTGCATCAAAGTAAATCTTGGGAATGTGCCATGTTTTATAATCTTATCCATTGTTCTCTGATTGGCTGTGATTTCATGTGTTTTCTTCAAAGTAAACTTATCAATAGAGCTAGCATGGCACAGTGGCTTGAACATTGGGCTATGATTCTGGAAAATCAGGATTCGAATTCCCTTCTTGGTCATGAATAACCCACTGGGTGATCCTGGGCAAATCATGCACACTCAACCTCAAAAACGGCCATGATAGCTTCCCTTAGGGTTGTGATAAGTTGGAAATGATTTGAAGGCACACAATAACAACCTTGCATCAATATGGAGTCAAGGGAGGAGTAAGTGGCTGCAAAGCATGACCAACTAAGTTCCACTTCATCATGGCATGACTCAAGCTACTGTTGCTGTAAAGAGCAGGAGTCAAAAAAGTAGTTCAAATGAAAACTTTTGTGAGCATGCACAGTACAAACAGGAGTCTACCCATTTCTTTTGATTGAGCATATACCAATGGGGTGGAGTGAGCTATGCAAGCCCAGAAAAGATAACCAACTCACAAAAACCATTGCATGAACTATGAAAATTGTAGCCATACAGCTGTGGCTAACAAGGAACCAAACATGTTGTCCTCACCAAAACAAAATGCTATTTCTCTTCTTCCAGATATCTGTCCCACCCCCACCCCTTCCATGGTATTTCTCTTCTTCTACTCTAGTAATTAGGCCCCATGAAGTACTAGCCTCGTGCTGATTTTTCTTCTTATATGTTCCCAGAGAGAGAGAGAGAGAGAGAGAGAAATGCATACTCAAAGTATGCATTTCTAAATACATTTTCTCTTAGAATGTATGTGTTTAATTGTATCTTTAGAAATTCAGGGCCATTTGAAGTCTCCCTTTAAATGGTTGTAGGGTGGGTTTTGTTTTTTTTTTTTTTTGCTTGGATTGTCTATCAGACCTCCTGACAATTATCCATGACAACCATTTTACAATGCTTACACTGTGTCAAATGGGAAATGTTCGCAAAACAAATGTGTTGCAACATAAATGAATGCTACTGTGTGCCTTACAGTCATTTCTGACTCATGATGACCCTATCATTGCATTTTCTGGGGCTGATAATATGTTACTCACTTAGGATCACTGAGAGCAGTTTCTTGAACTTTGCTCCTCCAGATGTTTTGGAATTCAGCTCTCACAATTCCTAATAGCTGGTAAGCTGGCTGGGATTTCTGGGAGCTGAAGTCCAAAACACCCGAAGGAGCACAGTTTGAGAAACACTGACCTAGAGGGTTTCCACGAGTAAGTGAAAATTCAAACTCTGGACTCCAATGCTGGCTCTCACATTCATTTTTATGAATAGGTCATCAACATTCACCCATTTTCTGAGGCTTCTGATATTTTGACAATATAAAAGGTACTGTTGTGCACTCACATCAGGCAGCTTCTCTTCAGAGGACTGGGAATTCTCTGGTGAATAATCTTCAGATAAATTGAGGAGAAATGTGCTTTGCTCACAAGCAATTCAAAGCCAGAAAAAAAGGGTTCTGTCATATTGTTTATACCACAGTAGTCACATCAGTCTGGCTTTGGAAAAGTAAAACTATTTCACCTGAAATATCTCAATAAAGAGCTTCATATTTCTAGGAGGAATCTGAGGAGTGCATCACTTATGACTTTTCAAGAAAGAGTGGGAAGGAATTGTTACCATAATGTAATGGCTACTGGATAAAGCAGGAGAATGATTAATCTGTTTATTTAAGATGTAATTTTGTAGTCACAAGAATTAAATCAAACAGCAGAGCAAGCAGGCACACAGGTCTCCTAGTGGTTGCAGTCTTAAAACAGCTTTTATGGGGGAAATGCACCACATTTCCATTTACATAATAGCAACAATTTCTAAATTTGCAACTCTCTCTTCATATATACTAACTAAAGCATGTATGAAGATAAGCCTGGGAGAATAGTTAACCATCCCTTGCAAATATGATGTGAACCTATCCAGATATTTATGGGTGAAAAACAGATAGACAAAATTTGAAGTGTATTGTTATAGTTACTTGCAATACTACAAAAATAATTGAATTCATCTTCTTGAAACCTTTCAAATGATACATTACACTATTCTGTATGAATAAAAAATGAAGTTCCCCAAGCCCCCCCCCCCCCCCCGCAAGCATCTCCTCAAAATCTAGTAGAAATCCATTAAGATATTTTTATATTCTGGCATTGCCATCCCTGACTTAAATTTGGCATCATTTATTCATGTTTTCAGAACACTTGAGCAGTATTGCCACCAAAATACCAAAGCAATGTTAAGAAAATGGGCACTGAGAGGTTCAGGGACAAGCATATTTTGCAAGGTGGTCCTTGTCACACAGCCACCGGAGTCACTCCATGTCATCGGGGGGGAGGGATGCCCTGCATTGCCTGACTCCTCTTCCCTCCATTGCTGGTAATGGCAAGACGGAAACCCTCCCATGTTGCCATGGTGGTGGCAAGTGCCAGCTCCACTCTCTTTCCCCGATGGAGCCACACTGGCGTCATTTGATGGGAACCTGCAGGCTCTGTGGGTGACCTGGGCTAAACCAGTGCATGCTGCTGAATTTCACCCTTTGTGATGAGGTAAATAGAAAGACAACCTGACATGATGGGAGATTATTCTAAGATTATTCTAACTCAGAGTATCTTGACTAATCCTGGTGACTAATGCTATGAAAACACTGGTGCAGAGGAGTGGCTTGGTCTTAAATCTGGATTACCTCCTCCAGCTCAAGACAGCAGGCTGGGTTGCAGCATAAGGAATGCCCTTAAGTCCACTATTTAGCACCACTTCTCCTATGAGTTGTTTTCCATTCTCTGTGCAAAGAGAGGCATGACAACCTCAATTATAATGGAGATAAACTTCCCAATGCTAAGAGCCGTTTGAGGGCAAAACCAAATTCTACAGAAGACGGTGGGCTCATTGACATTCTAGGTATTCAAGCCGAGGCTAGAGAGCCACCAGACATCTAACATTGACACCATTTGTCCTCAAGTTGCTTTAAGCAGGAAAACTACTCTTCCTGAGGCGTGAAACCAGGAAGCTGTTCATTACGAAGATATTCTTTTCACTATGTTTGTTAGATCAATGCATCCAAAATATTTTATGTTCAGTAGATCTAGAAATTCAGGGAAGCAATGATTTCTCCAAGAGGCACCATATATTGCTCACTCAGCTCTCCTGCTCTATTTTGTAGCTGAACAGAAATGAATGTTTGAAAAACATTTCAGCATTCATATGTCTTACTGGATCTTGTGGTGATAGGTGCTATGAATACATTTATGCCCTATCTCAGGCATGGGCAAACTTTGGCTCACCAGGTGTTTTGGACTTCAACTCCCACAATTCCTCACTTAAGCAGCTGAGGGGGGAAAGGTAAGGGCCTGAAGCTGTTAGGAATTGTGGGAGTTGAACTCCAAAACACCTGGAGGGCCAAAGTTTGCCTATGCCTTCCCTATCTGAACTATTATAGCATTCAGTTTCACTGGAGAGTCTTGAGTTCTACATGTGTGTGGTTTTTTGTAGACAGGAAAGAGGGGGTCATATCAGCTTGTGCCTCTCCTTAATTTATGTACCTGTTTTCACTTCACTTTTTAAAAGCCCCAAGCATGTTCCTATTTACTTATAGCAGAGTTGCTCAAGCCCCAAGGATGGTTTTTTCTTTACCCTTTCCAGCTTTAAAATATTCCTATTCAGGTGTGGGGTCCAAGATTGTATCAGGTATTCCAAGTGTAATCATGTGGCAATAGATATGTACCATTACACTTTTCTAATTATGCCAAACATGTTCAAATCGTGCCAAAAAAATCCCTTTTCACTGTATCTACAAACTGGATTAGTATTTTCTATGATTCACACTTTGTTTTGCATTAGATTTTCTAGCCCTCAAAACAGATAGTAAGCCATGTTCTTCATGTCCTCCTGATCTCCTGCTTGTGGTTCCTTGTTTGGTTTTCTCATCCCCCAGGCCTCTGATTCCCCTCTTTGGAGAAGCAAGCCTTCTTGATTACAAAACCTTTGTTATCTTCATGGGAACAATAGGAATTTATACAAAAGGGGAAGAAAAAGCATTGAAAGCCTTATTTCTTCTGTGCAGGTTTCTATGGGAACTATTCAGATACATCATGTCCATAGCGCAGAAACTCTAGAGTATGCAAACAAGCTCCTTAATTATTCTTAAGCATTCCTGTGGGTCTGTGCCACAGTAATTTGATCATTAGGCTAATATGTCATATAATTATTAGGGATTCTTGGGAAGCATAAGAGAGGTCAAACCATGGGGGGAGTTTGAGGTTAGGAGATTAGGAGAACAGAGAGAATATTTGGCCCTTGTGGGGAAGAAATACAATCTTCTTCCCTTTCATATTAACTGCAGTTGAATTCAGATGTAAGTGGGGCTGCTGCTGAATATTGCAGAGGGATTGCCCTGCTAATGACTACCTCAAACATATAAGTAGTTCAAGTAAGGCCCCAAAACAGAGAACTTTGCCCCTTTATGCCACTGGAGAACAGGAGTCCATATCAAATTATTCCTTGTTAATGTTATTAAACCCTGCTTTTCCAAGAAAACTGAGACTGAGCTTACAAAATAAAACGATTAGAACATTGTTAAAATATATCAAAAATCAACATTTGTATAGGAAATAATTAACAACCTCGGACCCACTGGATTAGTACCTGTGGTTTCACTTACCCATGTCCAAATATCTATGATCTCTCTAGACATTTTTTAGTTATGCTTTTATTGGAAGCTGACCACAGAGTTCAACTGGAGGACCTAGAGATGCTAGAGAACCATTTTCTCTATGCATTTTCAAGGTCCACAGAGCACAATTCTATTGTATGTTTCCACCAGAAGTCATTCACTTTAATAGGGTTTGCAGTTATCTGCAGGAACATATTCCTCACAGATATGAGGTCTGTACCATATTATCTATATTCTACATTAGCGACATTACTTATGCATGACTAAGTAATGTCTCCTGGCATGACCCATGAAGTCGGTTTCAAAGTGAGCAGCTGAATTGGATAAAAGAGGTCTGTCCAGCTAGTAATTTAGGGTGCAAGCAGGCATGTAGCCGGGGGGGGGGGGGGGGCTTGAGGGGCTTCAGCTCCCCCCCCCCCCCGAAATTCTCATGGTGGTTTGCAAAAAGGCCTTACTGGTGCATTATTTAAACTGTTATGTTTATTCATATCATGATCTGATCACCATACTCAATATATCCCATATGCATGGGGGTATTGGGGTAATGATACAAAAGGTTTGCTAGGCTAGACCCTCTTTCACTCAGACTCAGCCCCCCCGCCCTGAAAAAATTTCAACCCCCCCCCCCCCGAAACGAGTAATACCCTTTCTCCCACACTGCTGAGATAACCGAGTGCAAACTACATCTGCATTTGGGAATCAATTTGCATCAATGGAAGGAAAGCCGAAAACAAAGTGGGAAAGTAAGAGGAAGAGGAAGAAACTGGGTCATTTTAAAAGCATCTGAAAAAGTGTGGTGGCTCAGGATTAATTGGGAATAAGCTTGAAAAATTGGAACAGTTGGGATAAATGTATTATGTATTATGCTGTGATTTACACAATTCCGACCTATGTGTATTAAAGGGGCAAGCCATAGATGTTTCGTTGCACTTCCTATTCTGATAAAATAGCTTACCTGAACTAGGGAAGGTTTTTGTGGGTAAACATACAAGCATATGGCCTGAAGTGGTATCCTTCAGGAAAACCTTCATTTTCTGACCACACTTTTATAAACTGTTCTTACACAGATGTATGCATGGACACTTGCATCTTTCAGTACATAAATTCCACCACTAAACGTACTGCACCCTGGAGCTCAACTCTTTAAAAAAATCCAACCATTGATTTCTAAATGTGATTCCAACTGTGGTCATTATGGTTATACATTCCTGTGATGCTTAAATGCTTCATTCAGACTTCCAAAAGTACTTGAACTGTAGATATTTTCAAATGAACAACAGAAAAAGCTTGACACCCTTCCTATTTGACATTTGCAAGGATCTTACAAAATAGCCTTTGGATCAAAATGTGGACACAAACCTTCATGGAAACCCATACATACACTCAAATAAATTGAAGAGCCTAACTCCAGATTCTAACAGTCACTGAGGAATCTGTGCCGCTACATTATGCCTAGTGTGATTTCCAGGTAAGTCACAATTGCTCAGGTCTCCCTCTCCCCAAACATTGTTTCTCACCAAACAAGCTCCATTAATTGTCTAATAACCGGATTAATTAGGGACACTGAAAGTAAACAGCAAGAATGTAATTTGCCTCTGATTGCTATGTAATAGCGGGGAGGACAAACTCATTTGCATATGCGAAAAGTACTGTTGATCGAGGCAGCATGATCATGGATAACAATTCATGGTAGAGAAACATGCTCCTGGGAATTTTCGACCCTCACTCAATTTTTTGCAGGCCCAGCTGTTGTCAGTTTCCTCTCCATTGTTTCATTAACCATGCCTGTTTCTAATTAAGAATGTTATTTTAGACATATACCTTTCAGCTATTTAATAGGAAAATATGCCTCTGGTGCTAAAGTGAACCTGTGTAAGTAGAAACTGTTGAGTATGGAACAAAGCAAACAACCAGATTTCCCTTAAAAAGTCAAAACAGCCTTCCATCTCTTTGCAGGGGTTGGCTTTGCTAGATTTCCATTGTTTTCTGATCCCTACCTCTGATCGCTGAGTCTCCTTTAGGGGGAAAAAGTGGGATGATGATGATGGTGATGATGTATGAGGCTGGAAAAATATAGAATCTCTTCACCTTGCACCCAGAGGTACCATTTTCTTTGTATGTAGGGCCCATTGAACACTGCTAACCCACAGAATAGCACCCAATATAAATCAACCCCGAAAGTTAGCTTTTACTTGTGCCTAGGACTAATTGAACATTGGTACAATATACAAGATGAGCAACAGAATCATAGCTTTCCATATCTTCATCTTCTCTTAAATGTTGATTGTCACATATGAAATGCCACTTAGTCCTCATCTACGTTCTCTCGGTCTTTCTCTAATAAATGTGAAAAAATGTGTGTATGTTGAAAGAGAGCTCCAAAATGGCTTGATGGATCTCAATCAAACATGGTACACATAACCATCATGATCTAACTTAAAATACTTGTGGGATTTTGATTGGGGGGGAGGTGTTATTTGAGGATGATGGGAGTTCTTGTCCAGTCCCATCTGGAGAGCCATGTGTATCCCACTCACAATGGATCTGGACCAAATCTAGTACACACACCCTTGATGATCCAACTTAAAATACTGGAAGGGTTGGATAGGGACTGATAGAGGACGATGGGAGTTGAAATCCAGCCATATCTGGTGAATTGTATGATTCCCACCCATGACAGAAGGAGCAGCTCTCCTCCTAACTGATCAGAAGGCTTATCCTATTTGCCATGCTGCATCTCCAAAGATCTGAACCATTTCACTACATAGCCATGAGCCCCTGGTGGTGCAATGAGTTAAACTCTTGTGCCAGCAGGAATGAAGACCGATAAGTTGCAAGTTCGAATCCGGGGAGAGCGCGGATAAGCTCCCTCTGTCAGATCCAGCTCCCCATGTGGGTACATGAGAGAAGCCTCCCAAAAGGATGGTAAAACATCAAAACATCTGGGTGTCCCCTGGGCAACGTCCTTGCAGACAGCCAATTCTCTCACACCAGAAGCAACTTGCAGTTTCTCAAGTCGCCCCTGACATGAAAAAAAAAAACCCTACACAGCCATGTGGGTTGCACCCAAACAAGAATGTTGAGCCATCTGACGACTTAAGAGCAGACCTTGAATTTCAGTGACACAAATCTAGGGATAATGGGAATTCAACCACGGACAGATCTGGGGCTGATGGGAGTTGCAGTCCATCACCTGTACATTTTGTTAAAGGTCCCATTATACAGTTATGCATTTTCTAATCAGACAATTCATAAAATTTAAAACCAGAGATTGAGTATTTCCAATAAATAGCACTACAAAATTCCTAACCCAGGAAATGCCTGGCTGGTACATAAGCTAGTGAATAAATAATTCATCTATTATTTTCCTTGCTGTGGAATTTTAAGTATCAGTATCATTTTTTTAATTTTCAGCCACCCAATCTGGTTCCCACTAGGGTTGTGGACTTTTTACAAACTGACTCCTTTTGGCCAGCCATAACAACACAGGCTCTGCTGCGAATTTTCCCCCGGCACAACAGACCATGTGGCTGTCGGAAATGACTGCTTTCTGTTTCTTTCAGCTATACATGGAGCATGGAGAAATCTTCTGAACAGGGGCACAAACAGCAAAACAAAGGTCACAGGGGTGTTTATTCTTCCCTATGCTATCCAAAGTGTGTGTGTGTGTGTGCATGTATGCTGGAGTATCACTTAAAAATGTATTTCTTCTGACTTACATACAAATTAAACTTAAGAACAATCTACAGAACCTATCTTGTTCGTCACTTGGGGACTGCGTGTACTTAGAAAACTTCAGAATAGATGGACAGAGTAGCTCCAAAACTGTGGTGGATTCCTCTAAAGGTATACAAGGAAGATCTATCCATGTGAATCAAGGGAAAGACCTTTGTAACTTGGGGACTGCATGCACATTGGTAGCAGCTAGTTCCACTACCTCCCTACTCTCTCCTGTCATGTAAAAGATAGCAATCATATCTGCGTGACTAATGCGCTTTCCTTAAATTAGTTCACTCACCTGTAATCAGCCATCTGCTATTATGCAAACTGCTCTGACAGGTGCCTCCTAGCAAGAATCCAATATTAGCTTCTGCCATGGCTGGACCAGCTTTTACGGTGGGTAAGTGAAGTGCCTCAGGGATTCCAATGGGGCATAATTCTGTGGCACCTTCACATTGTGCAGAGCATATGTTTCTTGCCCCTTTAACTGGGCTCAGTTAAAATACCTTTCAAAAGATACATGATTGCTACTATCTCATATGAAAGGAGAACACCAATTTCTTCCATGTCACTTTCTCCTCTAGCTGAAAAGGAGAAGTATCTGGGGAATGTTATGGGAATGAATATATTCAGCCAGCACATTTCTAGATGAAAAAGGTCCTATTTTGTCAAATACCTCTGGTTACTGGATACTTTTTCCCATTGACAGTTTGCTCTGATAGCTGGTGGAATGCATTTCCAGCCCACTATGCCTTGTGAGTCAATGGTGTGATTTTATTTATTCTTCTATGTTTCTGAATTCTGTTTTTGACATTCCTTGTGTTTTCTGGTTTATAGAAAATGTCCAAAAAGTCACCCTTTTAGCACTTCAGAGGGAAAAGATATAGTTTGTCATTAGAAATCTGTACATTTCTGAGCTTGTGGTATAATCTGCAAAAAAGAAAAATGTGCACATTTGGAAAATTGCTTATAATATTAAAATACCCATCAACATGCTTCATTGAATGTGTATACATCTATAAAATATATGTAAGAGATATAAAATGGGGTTGCCAACCATGTAAGCCAGGCAAGAATGATGCTTCCACTATTGGCTCTATCAATCCTATGGATGCAAGTCAGACCAATTTGTTCCCCAATGCAGAAGCAGCAGAAGACATTTTGCTGCTGCAGGCAGGCAAAATGAATACCTACCCAAAGTCAAGGTGAGTGGTAACTACAGCCAGCAAAGTTATTGTGGCACATAAGGCAGAAATTCCACCTACACTAGCCTTCAACCCTGGTAATAAAAATACAACCGTGCCAAATTAAATAACTAGACATTTGTCGTTATTTTTGGATACCCGGCTTGCTATCTGAAGTATCTGCCTCTCTTTTCTGAATGCAGAGGATGGCTCTCTTCATCTCCCTTGAGAAATGGATCAAATGGAGGTTACTAAGGCAATGCGTACAGCCCTCACAAATGTTTGACCCAGGTTGGCATGAAATCAACACATGGGAAAGAGAAATGTACTTGAGAGGGGACAAGGGATGTGTTGTGAGCTGCAAAACCAAACCAAGAAAGCAGAAAATGGCCTTTCAGCGTCAGCTGCCTCTCTTCTTCTATTTATTTCATACATGTCTCCAAACCCATCTTTCTCCAAGCCACCATGGCACTTTAGAGGTATCGTCTCCTTTATAAATATCCACCACATTTCAATTTTCCAATCTTGCCTCTGCTTCTTTCTCTTTTCCCTCTCACCAGACTAAACAGCTCAGAATAAACCCTTGTGTCACTTTGCAAAAATAAATGGGTCTGTTGATGGGGAGTGGAGGAATCCAGCAAGAGGATTTATAGCAATGGTGTTACAAGAGCACTAAAAAGACCAGCGCAATTTCCCTGGCAGAACGGATCTCTTGGCTCAGACCTACAAGGCTGAGGGAATTGACCTTTCTGTAGCAACACCAGGAAACCAGCTGTGCTGTGATACGAGTTTTCCCCATGTATTAATTTTTCTCCAAGTAGCTACAGGGTCATTGCACTTCATCTGTTTCTGCAATGTGTTGCAGAGTGTGCACTTTAATAAGAATGTATGTGCGTGTGTATTATTTACCCTCAACAAGCACCTGTTCACTGGCATTTGTGCACATGGAAAAGGGGACTTGGGAACAATCATCTGCTGACAAATAAACAGAAATTGAAGTAAGCAGGACATGAGACGGTGCACAATTTCCATCCCAAAATGTCAAAATGTCACTATTTGTTTTGTTTTTCTCTGTTATATATTTTCTTCTGACTTTTCCACACCTTCTTCCTCAGGCCTGGAACTACATTGTTTCAGTCCTGAGGAAGAAGGTGTGGAAAAGTCATACAAGTTAATACAATAAAAATGCAAGAGTTTGGGGGTAGGAAACACTGTTCTGCCTTCTCTAAAATCAGTATTTTTGACCCAAACATTAAAGGATGAGAACATTCAGTAATTACATTTCTTCTAATTCAGATCTACAAATGCTTGTGTGGCTTGCTCCTTCATCTGTAAGGAGTCTTAGTGTCTAATGACACTAAGACAAAGGCATCAAAAACAGATCAAATCTACATTAGGATATAACATGTGTCTCTCTCTGTGTGAATTCAGTTTCTCTGTTCATGCAACTTGCCATTCATGCAATCCTGCCCTGTTATTTTTGTGTAAGAGGCACTGTGTGTTACTATTTTGCATTTCTCTAGCAAAGTGAGGGAGCAGGATTGTTCATGCTATTTCCTATGTTTGGTTGTGAAAGCTGAATAGTGAAGAAATGTGATAGAAAGAGAATGAACGGGCTTGAAATGCGTTGCTGAAAAATACTTATATGGTTATAATACACTGCCAAACGTAAAAGGACTCAAGAGGGAATCAAGTCTGAACTCTCTCTAGAAGCCACTGAGGCTATTTTATTTATGACATATCAAGAAAATGCATAATTCCCTGGAAAAGAAAAAAAAATGTTGTTGAAAATACTAAAAGTCTAAAATTGTAAAATGTAATTTTCTAGTTATTTCATGCTAATGTATTGTAGTGTTTCATTGTTGCCTGATGTTGATGTCTAATATGCTATTATCTGATTTATGGAATTTTTGTTTTTGGTTGCACTTTACGGCATTGAATGTTTGTCGTTATTAATTGTGAATTGCTCTGAGTCCCCATAGGAAGATAGGGCAGGATAGAAATAAAGTTTATGGTGATGGTGATGGTGATGGTGATGGTGAAGAAGAAGAAGAAGAAGAAGAAGAAGAAGAAGAAGAAGAAGAAGAAGAAAGGGAGGAGACCACATCACAGGTGAATTGATTCAACCAAGGTAGTCATGCCCTGAGTTTGCAAGACTTATGATCAAAACTCTTGGAGGTGAAAAGTCAACTTGACAGCTGTTGACAACAACAGCCATGTATTTCTGAATGCTTTCAAATTAAGTTGTTGATTTCCTTATTTTGCATGATAACTCTAACAGAAGGAGACAGTAGTCTCAGTTCAGTGTAGCCGTCAATGTACTATGGGTTTCCGACTGAACATGAAATGAGGTGTCCAAGCTTATGAACTCTATTGGTTCAGCACATAACTTCTGTAAAATTTGGACAAAATTAAGAGTAGATTCATTCCTCACACTGAGATTTGAGCCACCGGCTGCCACTAGATAATTCAGATTTTAATGGCTTCTCAGTCATTTCAAAGGCCAAAATATCTTAATGTGTTGGCTTTATAAAGGCACATATCAGCACTTTTAAAAAAAGAAAACCCCTTTCTAAATATCAAAACTATATAATGTTCCCTTTTGTTGGAAATTTGGCAGAACTGGCATTATATTCCATGTTCTCCTTCAAAAAGCAGAGGCTATTTTACTGTTATGCAGCACATAAGATCTTTATTCATATTCCCTTCCCATTCAACATACTGCTTATCTTAACCCTCATTAGGTACTGTTCAGCTTGCAAATGCTTGCCTAAAAGAGCAATTCCATACATTCAGAAGACAGTCCCATTGAATTGAATCATTTTAATTTTCAGGTCAGGAGATTTAGGCTAGCAACCATGGTTTCCTTCTAGTGCATTCTCTCTTTTTCTCTTTTTTCTCAAACATAGCACAGTCATTATATCGTATATGATTGCCCGGGATTATAAATGTGATGCTAAATAAGCTATTGCCCTCATTCTCAGTTGACCCCATTTGCCCATAATAGATTGTTCATGTAGTCAAGTCTGATTGACTGTGGAATACAGTGACATTATTGTACATTTGGGGGGGAAAGGAGCAGCAGTTAGAAATGGTACCAAAACAATGGCAGGTAATGGAAACAATGACAGTGAAAATAGTCCCTCAAAATTAATACAATCAAAATGCAAGAGTTTGGGGCTAGGAAACACTGTTCTGCCTTCTCTAAAATCAGTAGTTTTGACCCAAACATTAAAGAATGAGAACATTGATTAATTATATTTCTTCTAATTCAGATCTGCAAATGCATGTCTGGCTAGCTCCTTCATCTGTAAGAAGCCTTTTTCTTTAGGCAGCAAAATATATCGGACTTACCCAGCAGGATACTTCTCTGCAAGACCAAATATGACAATTTCACTTCCATAAATTGCAGTTCAGTAGGCCTCTGTTCTATTAAGGAAAAGTTGTATAATTTGGGGACAACCACCAAAAATACATTGAGGCTGTTGGTTTAAATAAATAGTTCATTCTTGGTAACTTTTAGGTTTTTCTAGAGTACTTAAGAAGGTTTTTTTAGATAAAAGTAAGGAAGATATTTGCCGGAGGGGGAGATAAAACCAATCTCTTTTGTCATTTTTTATGTTAAATATATATATTTTCTTTCCTGTGGGAGAAAATGACTTCACATTCTTGTAGGATAAATTGGCCAGTTTTTTCCCCCCATAACTAAGCCTGATAGATCAGGCATACTATTCCCAATCTGTTTTATAATAAAGTGTCATTTTCCCTGTATTGTACCCTAGCTGAAAGCAGTGAAGTTTCCTGGTCTGCTATTGAGAATGAGCAAATACTCTTCATGGTGACCAGTTTTTTTTACTTTCTGTATTCTTGATATCAATAGCTACCTTATTAAAATTATGCTTAAATCGCTGTATAGCATACAATACTTTTAATGTGCTTTTTCAATTGCATAGAGTGCTTTGAATGGTAATAATAATAATAGTGGTAACAATAACAATTTTTTCAAAGCTGTAGATGACAAAACTGAGGCTATTTGTTAAAAATTCAAGGATGAATGTGCAAAAAATAGTGTTACTGCTGAAAATTAAAAACAAAAACAAAAGTAATGACTGCAGAAGATTGATTCAATTATAGGAAGCATAAAGAAGACATCAAAATAGATATATATTTTTCTATACCTTGTCTTAGTAAACTATGGTCATCAAATCAGCAGAAGACTAAGATTTGGAAGGCAGCTGTGAAGCAACTAGATAAGACATAAAGATATATCAATTAATATCAACATATGTTTGTTGTAGAATTTTAAAATTTGCATTGTTGAAGGCTTTGATGGTCAGAATCACTGGTTAGAATCCTCTCATCCCCACCCTGGATCCCTGCAGGCTTGGAATGCCAGCACTTCCTGAAGCCACCTCCTGCCTGACTGGGAGGGGATCTCCAGCCACATCATTGGAGCTCAGCCAATTGGGGACAAGGGAGGGAATTCAAACTTGAACAATGTTATAAAACTGGTTGCAGAACACCATTTCCTTTATGCTTGGGCTGGAGCATACGTGCATCCTTTCTTGGCAATAATGCATTAAAAAGCTTCTGTCCTTTGTCTTCGCTTTCTGGTGAGTCTTTAATCTGGAACTTTGGTTATCAATTATGGTTAGCAATCCTTGCCAGGCAGTTCCCTCTCATTTTATTGTCATCTAAATTCCACATCATTTGCAATCTTTCCCAGGCTGGATCTACACTGTCAAATAATGTAGTTTAATTGCATTGAACTGGATAATATGAGTTTACACTGCCAAATAATGCAGTTGAAAGCAGTTAAACTGCATTCTGAAATGATTATATAGCAGTGCAGATAGGGCCTCAGTATCACAAGTCTTGCGGACAGAAGAAACAAGTTAAGCCTTCAAAAATGCAGTGACAAATAATCTGCAAATAATCAAATCTGCAAGAGTTAACCCATGAACATGGACAGCCAGCTGTATATAATGACAGTAACAACAAGCAGAGAGTACCTGTTTGCCGACTTCAGCTGAGGTAAGATAGATATTCAGAGACTTGATAGAAATCTGGGAAGGTGAGGCTACCTTTTACCCCAATTGGCAAAATGCAGTAGGGCCTCAATATTGGCCAGGCTCTTGCTCCCCACTCCGTGCCCCCCCCCCCCCACAAACAGCCTTGGCAGTAGGCTCCATCTCTTTAAAGATGTCAGGGGAGGTGGATACTGTCCAAAGAAGTAGTAAGCGCCTCCTTTGCAATGCCCCCTCTCAAAGGACATATGTGAACATAACCTGTGGTTACGCAGACATATGTCGCCAACAATATTCCTGCTCCCAACACTTGCTTGGCAGCTGTTTAGCAATTTAGTCACAAGATCTCTTGAAATTATTGGTAAGGTTTGACCCTACAAGTGGGAATCATCTCACTAAAAATAATTTGTTTCAGGTTTTGAAAATAAATATTGGACAGATGGTATATCGAAGGAGAATCTGTCTAATCATTAACTGTGAAAATAATGTCCCCATTGAATTTAAATACTTGCCTGTATTCTTTACCTTAGGGTTTTCATTTTTGAGGATTTAAGAATAAAGCTTGCAGAGGATGATGGCTTTTGAGGATAAAGAATGGGAAAAAGAAAACTAACATACCAATAATTTGCTTTCTTAATATCACAGAGTTAAAATTGCCAGGATGAACCATAATAATGTCAAAGAGGGCAATTTGTGCTCCTTTATGTGAAAGTAAATTAGAATTACACTTTCTAGAGCCAGGGTTGGAGCACAGGGATTCAATGCAAACCGAAGCTCTTCAAAACAGCGCTATTCATAGTGAAGTGGGGCATGTGCCACTTGCATTATATAGCATTGCATGCAAAGCTTAATCACATCCTCTTGAAACTTGTTAACATAAAATCAAATACTCTTATCAGTTGAAACTGCAACCTTGAGACAAATGGCTTTAAATTTAAAAAACTAACATTTGGGAATGAACATCCTGGAGCTTCCTGTTCTGTAACAATTTTTTTTGCCTACACATCGGGTTTTGTAAATCCAATATATATCTGAAATACCTATTCACAATAGATATTGCTTCTAATTGAAGGGAAGATATTAGCATGGCAGACCTGATTAAAAGAACATCTTTTTAGTAGTACCAATATTTCTGTCTGTGGTTAAATGGACTTCCTTGAACTTGAGTCTGAAGGTGCATCTACACTGTACAATGACACCATTTAACTGCTTGGTTCAATGCTATGGCATCTGGGGAGTTGTGGTTTGGGGAAGCACTTTCACAGAGAAGACTGAAGGTGTTGTAAAACTACAGTTCCCAGGATTCCTTTCATTGGGTCATTGCAGTTAAAGTTAAACTGGTGTCAAACTACATTAATCATAGCATAGATCTATCCATAGTCAGAACTTTCCCTTTTTTAGTAGGTTGCTGAAAAAACTAGCTACTAGACTATGTATATTAATAGCATATTACTGTATTTACTTGAATCTAATGCTCACCTTTTTGGCAGAATCATCTTGCCAAAATTAGGGTGTGCACTAGATTTGTGTAACACGGTAATCTCAGTGCTGAGCTAAAGCAGAAGGGGAGACTGTTTCAGGAGCACCTAGATCTCCTGTTTGAGGGATGTCATCTGTAATTTAATTGTCATAGATCAATGCTATGTAATCCTTGGATTTTTAGTTTGGTGAGGCACCAGTATTCTTTGGCAGAGAAGGCTCAAACCTGGCAAACTGCACCCCCCCCCCAGGCTTTAATTGAACCAGAGCAATTAAAGTAGATTCATCCTACAGTAGAGATGCACCCCAAGATTTCCCTTTCCATTGCTGGAAGCTTCAGTATTCTAACACAATTATTTATATTGCAGGTTTTTTAAGCAGACAGCTACAGTAATGTGCTTCTTTTTTGGTCAAATTACAAAGAGTGCACATTTTGCTGCTGTACGTTATATTTGACAGCAAATACTTTTTTTGGTTTCAGGGTCTTGAAAATTGAGGTGCACATTAGAATCAATGATGCATTAGACAAGTAAATACGGGTATATAACATTTTATTCATTATATTGTATTTCATCACATCACATTGCTTACATTATACTTCAGATGCTTTGCAAAAAAAAAAATCTGACTTATTTTGTATAATTAGCTGTAGTAGTTAATGTAATATATTTTGTATTTCATTGCATGATCCTCTGTACAATTAAAACTGGCAGGTTTTCTTGGATGTATATTCCAGATATTCTTCTCCATGGTCAAAGTTATACTTGGTCACCTGGTGGTGGTTTTCCTCTGTCATTTGGGTTAATCTGTTCATTGCCTTACTTTTGGAGAATTTTATTCCATTCAAAACTGGTTTCCCAGCCTTCTAGTTCATATGGAATGCCACCATGCATTGTAATATACCCTTTACCAGATGCCATGGCAGTTATTGGGGTATTATTATTATTATTATTATTATTATTATTATTATTATTATTATTTATACCCCGCTTTATCTCTACCCCAGGAGTCTCAAAGCAGGGAAGGAAAGCATTTATCTCCAAATGGACATTGGACAATTTATGACATATCTCTAAATTGCACTACACATTTTATCTTAGTCAAAAGATCAAGAAAATCATATGGTAGCAAAACTATAATAGTATCAATTTGCTGTTGATAGGTGTGAAGAATGTGTATACCTGGTACTTTATACCAGTGATCAAGAATTACCTTGGGCATTCTGGTTTTATTTCTTTGCTCAATCAGTGATATATTTTCCACTATCGTGTGATCTAAGGGCTGCATGCATTAACACAGACTGCTTAAACAATTCCAGACAAAAATGATAGTTAAGATAAAAACATATTTCCCATTTATAACATGTGCTTATGTGAGACAAGACTCAGGCTGTGCTGGTGGCAGCAATGCTGTTAGCAGGGTCCCCCATGTCAGAAAGTCTCTTGCCAAGGAGCTAGGTTAAATGTTCCAAGCAGCTACTGGGCATAAGTAGTGGGGGTTCACACAGTGGAGGGCATTTGTTAGTACTATCCAGTAGGTATTATGATAAACCTCACTTTGAATATGTTTTACTATAAAAAAAACCTATTATGAAACAAACCAAAATAAATCAAGAGATAATTCCACAGGATACAACTCCTAGGATGGATGGCACACAATGAATCATAGAATCAAAGAGTTGGAAGAGACCTCATGGGCCATCCAGTCCAATCCCCTGCCAAGAAGCAGGAATATTGCATTCAAATCACCCCTGACAGATGGCCATCCAATCTCTGTTTAAAAGCTTCCAAAGAGGGAGCCTCCACCACACTCTGGGGCAGAGAGTTCCACTGCCGAATGGCTCTCACAGTCAGGAAGTTCTTCCTCATGTTCAGATGGAATCTCCTTTCTTGTAGTTTGAAGCCATTGTTTCGCGTCCTAGTCTCCAGGGAAGCAGCTACTGGAGAACAGCAGAGGACAACTATGAGTAGTACTGTAGCTAATGATTCAACTAGACTCAATCCAAAGAAACATGCTATTATTTTGATACATAACTTGTATTCAGAACAGGATATGGAGAAATGAAGTGGTTTCATTATAGCACCTGACTGGTTTACCTTTTGTATCATACATAAAGAAGGATTAGGCTTGGAGGAAGGAGCTATGAAAACTGGAGAATAGAACATCAGCAATTTAAGATATGCAGATGACACCATACAACTAACAGAAAATAGCAAAGACTTCCAATGGTTACTGAAGAGGAAAGTCCACAATGAAAGTTCAAAGCAGGTTTACAGCTGAACATCAAATAATAATAATAATAATAATACCACAAATTATTTCCATAACTTTAAAACAGACAATTGTCTTTGTCCAGAATTGCGGGCAGAGTTTGACCAAAACAACATCCAGAATGTGCCTAAAACATCTTTACTGATATGCAATAACTTAAATATAGTCTTTTCGATGTCCAACTACAAATATAAAGAAAGCACATCACTGACAGTATAAGACAAAGTCCCAAGTTCAAGGCTTGGACAATGTTCCCAAAATAATATTCAGGAGTCCAGGGAAAATAATGTCCATCAATCAAAAGGTTCAAACCGAACTTTCCATCCCAGAAGTCATGCCAAGAAGTTAGTTGAAATATTCATACGAAGTTCTAAGGTCCACAGCTAGGTTACAGGATTCCCCCGGAAACACACAGAATATCAGGACTGGGAATTGACTCCAGCCTAGAGGACAAAGAGCCAGGAAACATGTCCTAGTACAACTGATACTGTTCTCCCCAGAGCAGTCTCTTACAGCATTCTTTTATGCTGGTCTTTACGGCTGCATTCCATTTCAGCCGGCCTCCCAAATGATCTCTACAACCTTACTTGGAAGAGAAGGTCCACCTGACCTCTTCAAACAGGAGAGAGATTAACTCCTCCCCAGTAGCAATACTAATACAACCAAACTGCTGGTCATGAGGATAATAAAAACAATGAAATAGTTCAAGGTTTTTCACATCTTGGGTCACTCATTAATCAGAAAGAAGCCATGAAGGAACCAGCCAAGATCTTGACATGTCAAGATATACTGTATAATTGAATAATAAAATTAGGATTGTCCATGCCATTATATTTACAGTTTCTATGGTTGTAAAAGCTAGACCTTTTGGAAAGTTGAGACACCTCTGTTTACCATTCTCATTTCTTCTTTGCATATTGCCTTGTAAAGCTTTCAACATTTGGTTGCTTAATTTTCTGTATAATGGGGTAGCCAAGGCAATAGAACCAGAAAGGCACTGATGTCTCTGGCTGCCTGGGGTCATTGGAGCATCATGGCAGATTTTTTTTGTCGTGTCAGGAGTGACCTGAGAAACTGCAATTCGCTTCTGGTGTGAGAGAATTGGCCGTCTGCAAGGACATTGCCCAGGGGAAGCCCGGATGAATTGATGTTTTTATCATCCTTGTGGGAGGCTTCTCTCATGTCCCCGCATGAGGAGCTGGAGCTGATAGAGGGAGCTCATCCGCCTCTCCCGGATTCGAACCTGCGACCTGTCGGTCTTTAGTCCTGCCAGCACAGGAGTTTAACCCACTGCGCCAGATTAGATTAGACAATGGCATAAAGACAGATGCAGTTGCAACAGATGGTATACACCAAAGAGGAAATAGCAACAAAAGCAACAAGGAACTGGAGAACCAAAAGGACAAGATAAAGTTGCTTAGACATGATTTCTATGAGTTTTTATAGTAAGATGCATTAATATGCAGGTTTTTACCTCAATACAAGAGTAACATGTGGAGAGACAGAAGGGACATATATACTGGCTTCATCTTGTTGTACCCTCTAACAGGCTTGCCTGCACACTTGGTCTGAACTAAATCAAGTATAGAAGAAACAAAGCTGTTGACTCCAGTCAGGGTTGCAATTCACAGGAAAAATATGCAATCATCTCTCCACAAGGAGAGAAAAATGGCTGAACTGGACTGCAGTATGCCTGATATGCTGATTAATAAAAACATCTGAAAAGATATTTGCAGTTCTACCACTAAAACAGTTGGCTTGGAAGAACAAGAAAATGAAGGCAATAATGCTCCATAATACTTATGATACTCGTATACTACCAAGAAGCTGAAGATTGGCAATGTGTGATGCCTGGAGACTCTGATGCCAGTGAGATGATGAATCTGTTCTAGACTGAAATAAGACATAAGTGTGTCTGTCCATTAAAAATAAAATGGTTGTTATTCAAAATAACTAAGTTGTTTCCAGGTGGCCCTGAAAGCTGAGATTTGTTACACACACACACACACACACACACGTTCTTTGAAAAGTCTTAAGAGTGGAGTTGTGTACCTTATCATTAAAGAAAATGAGACATGGCATCTGTTCATAAAGGAATTCACCATTGCAACAAACCATGCTTTGTGGAACAGGAATATTCAGGAGTAAAGCCTAAATCCCATTGCTAATTCAAATTATAGTAGACCATTTGAATCAATGGAGTTTACAAGAGTCATAATAAAAATTGATTAATGAAATTTGTGGAATTACATAAATTTTGACTTACCATTTATAATCTGATTCAATGAGTCTAGTCCCAACAGGACTGGCAACTGGATTTAAACCTGAGAAATCCATTATCTCTTCAGGCTTTGACTGGGAATAGGGGACATCTCCAGCAAAAGCCAGAAACATATATTCATAGTTGTGGAATGCAAATTCCATTTTTACCAGAAGCTTTAAAATTCTTATTAGTACTGTTGCATTCGACACTATTCACATTTTGTGGTGGATGGGAAAGATCTCGCAGCAATCCATCCTGCCTCCTGCTGCATCAAAGTGTCAGCCAGGTGAGGTGCAGAAAAAGCCTAAGGAAAAGCATCAATAATGTAATCTCAGGGAGGATGCCAGTGGTTGGTCATGTAATTCAGGCACTGTAATAGGACTCCCTCCCCCAGATTGGGTAAAGGAGTTTTTAAAAATATTTTTCTCCTTTGTGGCTTCTTGCATACAGGAATTGGCTTTTGAAAATATGGCAGCTCAGAGTTCCTTGATGCGACAGTCAGGCTTTCTGTCACATAGTATAGATCAGGATTGGCAGAAGCTAGTTCAGGATTGATTAGCTGATTTTTAGATGATTTGAAGTAAATTGGCAAAAATCTCTGACTCTCAGTAGTTCAATAATAACAATAACAAAATAACAATTGCCTCAATTTAAATGAGATTGCTAGAATAAAAAAAACACATGGGGTAAAAGTAATTGGCTTGCGTGAGCTTCACTCCATTCTGATACCCAAAACAAATTTCTGAATTCAGAATTTCTTTCATTGTATACATTGTTTTTTGTACCAGGCTCCAACCGATGGATCTTAGGGATTTTTTTTAGTACAAAACAATGAAGATCCCACAGGCTATGCCTACCACTGGCACAGATGGCATATTCTTGCTAGATGGCAATCTGTTTCTGTTGCTATTATCTACTGAGCTAGATTATGAGCTCATTAGTTTAATCTTGTGTTTTAGTTTGAATTTCAATATGACTAGATATCCCACATTGTTTTAAAGGAAAAGGCTAACTGCTGCATTGGGGCAACTGATTTTGATGTACCGCTCCTTTTGGGAAATGTGAAGACATGCTAATAGATAATCTAAAAACAATAAATGTGTTAAATACTAATGCAATTCCTCAACAACTCTGAGTAATTCCCCATTACTGAACTCAGCTCCCCCATCTGAAGGTTTTTTTTTAATGCAATCAATTACTATTAAAATGCACAATCCATATTGTTGTAATCTACTGAGTCAAACAAACTGGAGCACAAATATGTGCAAGCTTTTGATGTCTTTAGATCAAGATGTCAAAAATGGCAAATTGGAAGAAAAATTCATAATATCCTCTGTGCATTGCCACTGAGACATAACAGGGTGAAAGGGTCTAGAGTTTCAAACATGGTTCACTTGATGGAGTGCTAATGTTAAATTCCTTTCAGAACAGTTCAGGGAGAAAAAAAAGAAAAAAACCCATTTGATTCATATCATTTCTTTATATACCTAGATGTGCATTTACTCAAACTGAAGATGGAAAATGTATTGTTTTAAAGTGCCCTTTTGAATTCCCCTGAAAGTTCCTTTTAAAAAGCCCTAAATACCATCCTGGATGTCAGCTACTTCACTGACTTTTGCAATCTGACAGAAATACATGGGGTTCACAGCGCTTTATCTTGATTCAACCTGTGACCTTATACATGTACATAGGGGGTCTGCTGAATGAATGCTTCTTACCAGAGCACTCTATTCTTGGCATATTGAAAATAAGTTGTGGACTTGTCTCTGTTCAACCTCTGTCAGAAACACTGCTGTTCTTCCAGCAGATGTTTCTTTGAAGCCATGCATCATCTGTAGGGATATCAGGTTGGATATGTGACAGAGCTTCAATTACTTTAATTCTGGAACAAGATAAGATACCATAAAACTTTGTCAACTTATGAAGATACTATTACATTCTTACTTTCCAAGCTCCAGCATTCAGCTGTAGCCTTTCTCTCCCATCATGGCTCTTGTCTCCCTGATGAAGAGTCATAGGGAGGGGTTTGCAGGAACATACAGATCTGTCAATAGTTAAGAGTGTTCCATCCCCTTCACTCTCAACTGGTGAGGTAAGAGTCATATTGAGAGGGGATGACTGCAGGAGAAACTTGGAGCTTAAAAGGTAGAAGAGAACAGATACCTTCACCTAGCTTGACAGAGTTTAATACTAATAGTACCTTGTCTTGCTCATTAGCATAAAAGTTACATGAGCCCCACCCCATATCCATATCTCTTTAGCATAAAAGTTACATGAGCCCCACCCCATATCCAACCTGGGCAAAGCTATTTCTAGACAAGGATAGAAAGGTATTGTCCAGCCACAATGCCAAAATCCCGAAGCAATAATATTTATTTATATTTTAGTATCTATGTCTGAAAAAAAAAACAGCATTTAGGACTGAAATACAAACCCAAATAATTCAGCTCTGCTCAATAAACAGACTATCAGATGAAAAAATGAAAGCAATTCTACAGTCGATATAATGTGCCTGTAGCTTAAGTAAGTAATATTTGAATGACAATATTGTAAAATGACACAATTTTCTCACTTCAAGCATGTGGTTAAATTCTGTTTTCATTTATTGAAACGAAAGTCTTTTGAAAAGAATGGGAGATATGAAAGCAAATCCCTATTATAGCTCTGTAATTTAGGATATGGATCCTGCACGTATAGTATCTGGGCTCACAAACAGATGTTTGCCAAGAGCTTCTTTGCAGATAAAGCCTTCTTTGCATTTTTTTCCTTTTAAAGAGCACTGCATTGTCTGGGCCACTTGTGATCTGTGTGAGACTGCTATGACACTGGCCAATATTTTAAAGTGGCAACCATATGGGGAGGAATCAATTCTGTACCAGAGCTGCTCAGTCTTCATGTAAGCCTCTTCTCTCAAGCTACTGACAGAAAAAAAAAACATTGTGACAGACAAAGTGACCTCAGCTTAATTTGGAATTTCAGAATCAGGGTGTGGATCAATGAATTCAGTTGTATGCTCTTGGATGGGGTGGGGGGAATCCCCTATATTCTGATTCCAAACTCATGGCTTGATTTCACTACATTTTCATCACTACAGCTGGGGAAAGGATGAAGTTCATATATATTATGATGGCACAGCATTAAGATCCCCAAGGGTTTTTCCACTTTCTTAACCCTTCCACCTAAGCAGAAGAGACCTTCTCCATGCTTAAGTGTGCTAACATGGACAGGGGAGAGAGCTACTAGGTCTATGCCCAGCTGTGGTCCAGAGAAAAGAAAAGAAATTGTCCTCCCAGATGTTCAGTCAATACACTAGATGTACTTTTGTGTATTCTGATGATGCTAATTTTATGGATTCTACATAAAACATGTTTCCAAATTGGGGGGGACAAATACACAACATTTAGACCACAAACTCCAGATCATTTTAGGCCCAGAAAAGTCCTGTAGAAATTACAAAGAGAACTGGAAGTGCACCCAGGTCACTTCCTGCTACAAAAAAATGTCTTTCTTGTACCTAAATGGTCTAAGGGAAAACCATAGCAAAATGCCCAAACACCCTCTAGTAAAGTCACTTTTCTAGAGGGTGTTTGGGAGGGGCAGTTGTTCAGTCTTGGTGATCCCAAGTTAAGTAATCATTCAACCATTACAACTGAATCACCATTCAATCAGTAATTCAATTGAACTACTTTGGCTTTGAATGCAATATTCCTGCTTCTTGGCAGGGGGTTGGACTGGATGGCCCATGAGGTCTCTTCCAACTCTATGATTCTATGACTAATCTATAAGATTCAGATCCACTCTTTGAGTATCACATGTGTTTTGTATATAAACCAACACGATCAACATGAATCGACAGGTGGGAGCACCTGTCATGGGAGAGCTTGCAGAGAACGTTTGCTTTGCAAAAGAAAAAAGTAATCCATAACAAATCACAATTTTAATTATGATCATTTGAGAATTGTAGTTCACTAAAGATGGGGATTAGAAATGTATGGGGATTAGAAAACAGCTGGATGTGTATTGCAGACTAATTGTGGATTTCAGTAGAACAGTAAGAAAAAAGTTGTCAATCTTCACAGCAGTAGATGTGGGGAAAAGGAAGTATGGCACAAACCTACAGATAACTGCTCAGCAAAGCATCTGTCAAAATGTAAGCTGGGCTCTTTGGGTAATATCTAATAACACTGGCAAATGCGGACACGAATCTCCCGTGAAAATCTAGAACAGAACCTCTTTGAAAAGGCTGCCACATCTTCTTCTTAACACACAAGCATGGTACCTTTAATAGCTGCATGAATCTCCATGCTGAGAAATTCCTGCCTGATGGGCAGTTGTTAAAGCTCACAGCCTCTACTAGGGGTTGGAAAGATGGAAACCCTGTGGAACTGCATGCTGTGGTAAGACTTTCATATATTTCCTTTTGAAAGTTAAAATCTTTTTCAGCTGGGTGAGGCTTCTTACTTCAGTCAAATTCCTTTCACTCTGTCAGCATCTGTTGTGATGAGTTTGGAACGAATGTGTGCGCAGAATTCGAAAATTAGGGAGGAATCTGTAAAGTAGCACACTGAGGAAAGTAAGGCATTGTGAGAGCACGGGATAAAAGCAAAATGAATAAGAGAGGAGAGCAATCTAATAAAAGTCTGAGCTTTTATTTCTATCAGAGTGCTTTCAGAAAAAAGCTCCCTCCAAGTTCTGCAGTTATTTTGCTTTTTCCTCCTGTACAGGAGTTTGTGCGGAAAATAAAAAGGAGGAGAAAAGAACTAGGAAAACAAGGAAGTATTACAAGTGAACATTGTTGGTCTAGACTTTCGTGAATTCAATGAATGGGGAAGGGCAAGAACATGAGCAGATCTTTCACTGAACATGCCCTCAGATAGTCTCATGAATACAAAACAAAAGTCATGTCAAAGCACTGAAAGTTTTTGACTAGCAGGGATGGTGACACTATCTGGTATAATTTTGGTGATTTCCATGATTAGCTTTGAATATGCATCAAATATGTCTGAATGGTTTTAACTGTGAAACTTTTAATGCTATTTATATTTAATTTTGTTTTGATATTTTTATATTTTAAATGCTGTGCTAACGTTTTTATGTTAAGCTGCTTTGAGTCCCCTTCAGGGGAGATAAAGCAGGGTATAAATATAACATTATATAAATATAATAATAATGACAACAAGCCATATTATCCTTGTTTGTCAGAGTAAGCTTCTTCTTAAAGAAGTGGTGACAAAAATGTGACCATGGCTTTTATGGCTTTTTAGGTTCAATTAATCTTTGAATTTTTATTTTATTTATTTTTATTTATTGCTCAGAATGCTTCCAAATGTCCTCTAACATGTGTATGGTGCATTTCTGCACCATAGTCTCTTCCTCAGTCATTTGAATCCTACGGGGAAAAGAACTCTCCCCAGCATTCACTGTGATAATACAACAAATGTTAGGGGTTACATAATCTTAAATGGGAAATTAAGAGATTTACAAAACGAGTGTTCCTAACAGAAAAATGCCAGAACTTCTTTGTTGATGTAGATCAATACAGCTAGGATTTTTTAAAAAGTAAATCTCCTTGTGGGCACAGCAATGGGAAAATCCGAGTGAATATCTTCATGTCAAAATGCACCACCACATCATTGAGCATATCATTTTCTTGGAGGAAGAAAGGTAAGGTTATTTTTTAGTTCTCTCAATATTGTCCCAGCACTAAGAAATGTGATTTAGTGGAGGGAATGGGTGAATAAATATAACCTCACTCCCTAGAATTGACAGCTTCTAGCAAGTCTTTAAAAGTCTTATGCTTTTAAAGCTGAATATGAGGAAGATAGTCTGCCAGTGAAGTTCACCTCATCACATCACCTGCCTTATCCATAAAAGCTTCACTGTTGGGTAACATGGAGCCAATATGTTCTTTCTTCCAAATCTCCCACACAGTGTTATGATGGAAATTATTGGAAAAAACCAAACAGTGACAGCTAGGGCTTTCTTGTCAGTGAGTCAATAAACTCATTCTGGTTTCTTTTCCCAAATTTTAAAATAGCTATTCAAGGTGCTGACCAAATCCCCCAAACAGGCTGAACATCTTGAATAGCTCATTTAAAGCTCAGGCTAAAACACAGAATAGATTCATTGCTACACTGACCTAGGAGTCACGTTCCACCATGAAAATGAATAAGAACACTCTGATGGCAAAAGAATGGGACACAAATAGAGGGGCTTTTACATGGTACATAACATTTCTTTTCTGTTGTATTTAGTGAACATTGTTCAGCTGGGTTTTTTAAAAGAGAAGAGGGGTGGATATATTACTTAAAAATCAATACAGTTTAAGAATTCCTAGCTCCACTTTCATGAGATTTAGCATTTTGCCTACCCTCCTAATGTTTATCAGTGTGGGGTGGTGATTATTGTTGGAAGATATTGTGCATAAGGAAATTCTGATAGCAAATGAAAAATAATATCCTTTGAATGCACTTGCTCCCTCTCTCTTTCTTTTTGTATGTACAGGGGCTTCACCAATAGATGTGATCTCTTAAAGCTCCCAAGAGAAATACCAAAATCCTAACATGATTTCCAGGAAGCCAAATGTAGTGCGTGAGAGAGATGAAACTCTAGAGCATCCAGGAATGTGGTATTATCTATCCAAGTATTATAATTAAGGGAATAGGAATGGAAGTCCACTTCAGATTAACATGCCTGCCTACATGTTATGAAACCTATGAGGCATGGTTTTTTCAGTACATTGAGCCCAAATCTACTACAACTAGAGGGCTTATTGTAGTAAATTCTGCAACACAATTTGTATTGTATGAAGAACAGCCTTCTTTTCTTATGAGTCGGTTCAACTGGAGAACCTGAAAGCCACCCTCTTTATTAAAGATAAAGGGAAAATGCCTCTTTCCCCCCACAATCTTCACAGCATGCACAGCTTTGTAAACCTTTGTGATATCCTTCCTTACTGTTTGTCCTTTTTTCACCTAATGGCTTTAGTCTTTTCTCAATGGGAAGGCACTCCAGGTACTCTGATTTTCTTTAACACTAATATCTTATCTTTCATCTGTTATTTGAAGTGTCATACATAGGATATCTGGGCTCACAGCAGCCTAACATCAGGAAGACTACTGCTGCTGCTGCTGCTGCTGTAAATTTTAGACCAGAAGCTATTAGACCTGACTCTGTCATTATATAGAGTGAGAAAAATGCCTCAGGCAATACATATTGGGGGTCGGAGGAAAGAGCCGCATGTGCCCATGTTGTCTTCCCATAGCATGTCTACTTCCAGGAGGTAAAATGAAAAATTTCAACTCCTCTGCTGAAATAAGATTTAGTTATTATTCCAATTTATGAATGTAGGGAAAGAGAGCCATCTTGTCTTTTACATCAAGCAGCACAATATCATGGGCCAGTCCTGCAGTTTGCAACTAAAGCCCATGAATACAATTTACAGCCACTGGCAGTCTATCCATAACTATGCATAACCCCCAACTGTTTTAATTTGGCAGGATAATCCCAATTAATACTCTGTCATCCCACTTTCTCAGTTGCTTTTAAAATGTCCTAGTTTTTCTTTCCTCCCTTTGCTGTTGGCATATTCCATTTGGTAACTAAACACACAGATGTCTATAATATGCAGTAGACAGGAAAGAGGGTGTATGGTATAGAGTAGTGTAATACTTCTCATATAGGTATTCTATTTATCCACTTTTCACAAAGTATACTCATAACATATTAAGTGGTATAACTCACATAATTTTACTCCAAACTTGCTAAGATTCTCATTTTACTCCAAACTTGCTAAGCCTTAGTTATACTTGAGAATCTTAGCAAGTTTGGAGTAAAATTATGTGAGTTATACCACTTAATATGTTATGAATATTCCATTTGGTGTAAATTTGAGTTGAAAGTGCAAAAGTAGTTTGAAGTCGAGAATAGGGAATAGAGAAAAGGGGGTAGAATATTTTCCTTTACAACAGGCAAAAGCAAACTGGTGTTGACTCTCCTGCCTTGTGTGCCATTCCTCATTAATCCTATCCAGGATTACCACTTATCCAGCTCACTTCCTCCTATTAGGCCCAGGAAATGAACAGCCATAGACTATACCTATTATTGTTGTTGCCTGCTATAGCATTGCATTTAATTTCCCGGGCCCTCTAAAAATTGCACTAGCCTCGTCTCGGCCTTTTTAAATTGTCTTGAACAGTCAAGATTATTTTAAATATATATGTGCTATTGTGATTTTTATGCTTATATTGCTTTGTTAATTTTATGTTTATGCTGTTTACTCTGTATGTATTGATGATGTTACTTGGAAACTGCTCTGAGTCCCCTCGGGGAGATAGAGCGGTATATAAATAAAGTTTATTATCATTATTATTATTATTAACATTTTGTCATCTTGGAAACATTTGTCATCTGTGAAATGTTGGAGGGCATGACTACCACATTCATCCTACAGGAGAGACATTTCCACTTAATTCAGTGGACCTTTCACTTACATCGACATAGATCATGCATGCTTCCTCACTTTTTTCAGACTTTTCCAGATCATATTGCTTTTTTCTTTTGAAATGATAAATAAATCAACCTTTAAAAATTGTCAACAATGTCTTTCTCCTCCTTTAGTCTGTGCTCAGAAGAATATTTAGAAATTCACAGCATTGGAAGGAGGAGAACCTGAAATTCCTAGGTAACACTATGCTACTTGAGCCTCTGAAACTTGTTTATTATACATACTGTATATTTCCCTTCCTTGCGTTATAGTGTAATGGGGATTGGAACTGGCCTGAGATTCAAATGCCACACTCCTCAATTTCACTCAGCATGATTGGGCTTTCTTTCCATCTCCTTTGATTTCTTTTGCTTTCACTTTTTTATCCCCCCCCCCCCCCCCCCCGCCCTCCCCCAAATCTCACCAGAGCCAAGCTCTGTTCTGGACTGTCTGGCTGATGGTAAATTGTTTTTTGATGGCTGACTCGGTATAACTGAACTCAATTTGCCTTTCAAAAGCAGCTAATAGTCGCATTAAAAAATCCATTTTCACTTGTGATTGAATTTGACTGGGGCTCAATCAATAAACGAATGGAGTGTTTCACACACCGTACAGAGCAGGCGTTACCACGGTAACCATGTAAGTGAACACGGTTGGTTTAATCTCTTTGTACTAATAGTTCTGCTGGTATTGGCCATCGGTATCAAAGCAGCGCCACAATTCAGGTCAGGCCTGCCTCAGTTGCTTTCTGAGGCAGGTAGGATGCAGAGCTGAAGTGCTAGGGAGCTCGGCAGTGGGAAAGAAATGGAGCAGCAGAGTTGTCACAGCCCAGTAAGCAGGTATGCTGGCCTTTTCCAGGTAATTTCTCTAGGAACATCGGTTGGGCTGAATAAACCTAATTCCTTCTCTGTATAAGACAGAGTAAACACTCCTGTGGGGCAGAAGAGTGTTAGGGTATTATACAGCCAGAGAAATCCCTCATTTACATTGCCAAAAGTTCTCTCTGGATTAGTTTGTCTTATAAACACTCACCATCTCTGAAGCTTTGGATGTGCTTTAGCTCATGCAGTTGCCCTGCTTCCTTTACAGAACTGTGCAGATGATCCAGATGACACTGGGTGGGAGTTGGAGTCCAAAACACCTGGAAGGCCAAAGTTTGCCCATGCCTGATCTGCACAGTAACATTAATGTATTTTGATGCCACTTTAACTGACATGGATTAATGCTTTGGAAACCCTGGGGATAGTAGGTTGCTGCGGCATCAACAGTCTTTGGCAGGGGTAGCTAAAGGCCTTGCAACACCACAGCTGCTATGATTCTAAAGTATTGAGCCATGGCAGTTCAAGTGATGTCACACAGCATTAGTTCTATGGTGTAGATCAGGGGTCCTCAAACTAAGGCCTGGGGGCCAGATACGGCCCTCCAAGGTCATTTACCCGGCCCTCTCTCAGGGTCAACCTAAGTCTGAAACAACTTTAAAGCACACAACAACAACAACAACAACAACAACAACAACAACAACAACAACAATCCTATCTTATCGGCCAAACACTTCCCATTGAAATACTAATAAGTTTATATTTGTTTAAATTGTTCTTCATTTTCATTATTGTATTGTTTTAAGTGGGGGGTTTTTTGCACTACAAATAAGATATGTGCAGTGTGCATAGGAATTCATTCATTTTTTTCAAATTATAATCTGGCCCTCCAACAGTTTGAGGGACTGTGACCTGGCACCATTCTCTTCAGCCTCTAACTCAAACCTTTTCCCACCAGTTCTTTGATCATTTTTTCATTTTTGTTTATTGAAAGAAAATGCACAATTTCTTTTGATACCAGGGACCATTCATCTTGAATACACAGAGAGGGAGTTTGGAAAAGTCATTTTTGGACTACCATTGCCCGTATTTCCCAGCCAGTGATCATGCTGGCTAGGGAACACACTTAGAGCCATTGTCCAAAAAGTTCCTTTTTGCACATTCTGTCTCTCATTCTTTTTATCAATCTTCTTTGGTATTGCATTCCTGTATTCATATCCCAACTTTCCCCCCAAATTTAGGATTCAGGGCAGTCATCTGGGACTTGATCAATTTTATTCCCAAATAGGGATATTCAAATAATTCAAACTTTGAAAGTATAACAAAATTTTAAGTCCATAGGGACTGTATGCATCCTTCCAACCTTCTTTGCTAACCTTCTCAGATTGAACTAAAGGATCTCCAGATAAGAGAGAGTGTGTTTAACTACAGTTTGTTAAATATTGTTATTGACTTGTGTACAATTGGAAATGACCTCCACTTTTAAGCCTGTTGAGCTAAATATGGTGGCAGTTGCCTTCTGCGCTGCTGAACTTGCTTACAGAAACATCGCATGTTTGAATCTGGGGAATCTACTGCCAACCTAGCAATTTGAAGCCATGCAAATGTGAGTAGATCAATAGGTACCACTCCGGCGAGAAGGTAACCACACTCCATGCAGTCATGCCGGCCATATGACCTTGGAGGTGTCTACAGACAACACCGGCTCTTTGACTTAGAAATGGAGATGAGCACCAACCCCCAGAGTTGGACATGACTGGACTTGATATCAGGGGAAAACCTTTACCTTTACCCTGTCTTTCAGATGAAGAAGTTCAAGCCAGGAATGAGGGATTACATGAAAGGATATGTGTTCCCCTCCCCCATCCTATCAAACTAACAATTTTATAAAGTATGAATAAGGTTTCAATCTTTATGTATTCTGAAACAAATAGGTCTATGAATGACACTACACTGTTATAGCACGAGTATTTCACTTTAACTGTCAAAACAATATCCTATGGAATCCTGGGGTTTTCAGGGCATTTTGGAGGTGGGGCATTTAATATTCTTAGCCTGGGAGTTTTGGGGTTTCACTAAACTACTAACTTCAGAATTCCTTAGGATGCAGCCATGGTAGTGAAAATGGAATTACAGCGCTATAACGGTGTAGTATATATACATAGATGTGAGTGAAACATCAGGAGAGAATGCTTCTGGAACATGGCCATACAGCCTGGAAAACCCACAGCAACACAGTGATTCTGGCCATGAAAACCTTCAACAACAGTATAGTATATTTCTTATGCTTAAAGTAGTTAATTAATTTTAGAGTGATAGAAGTAGTTAAGTGAATGGCACTTTTGTTGCCAGATTTAACAAAACAAGAGGGGCTATGAATAAAAGGAATTATGGTTGCAGAAAAAGCATCACATTGTCCTGTTACTAGGCAGCACAACCCAGAAGAATTGATAGGAAGCAATTGAAGAGCTAAGCTTAGGGAGCAATTGAAGAAAGTGGAAAATATAGTAGAAAGGAAAACAAGTCCTTGTATGGAATTGGGGAGCAATTTATCTGGTCAGTCATTGGGGAGTCATTGACCTCAGCAAAATTCAAGACTTTTAGACCTGAAAGGCTGGTGACCCCCTCTTCCCTGACCTGTCTGTCCTACAGGGGATGGATGCGTTCTGATTCTATCAATTATTCTGCTCTGATGATTTTATTATGGTTTTTCTTGTACATAATTGTATAAGACACAATATTGCAAGAAGGTTTCATGGGAACAAAAGTAGCATACAAGGGACACAAATGACTCCTAGACTGAACTTTCCTATCTATGGTCTTGACAAGGGGTGTCATCTGCCAGGAGACAGTTTCCCCCAGAACTGCCATGGGTTGAAGATACTCCCCACAGCAAACCCAAATACCTCCTGTTTTCTCTATAGTATCTCTCAAAGCTGAGAGGCACTACAGAGTAAAATTAAAGTTTTGGGGTAATATGGAGCTCTTCAGTTCTTCTGGAAATGGGTGGGGGTATTTTTATGCATAGAGGTCTTTCTTGCATTTGGGGCTTTCTGCATTGGTTTAGGGCAAAAGCTGTGTCAAAATCATACATGTAAATCATCCAACTCCCAAACTGGGAGAGTTTGTGGTCTTTTGGAATAGGTGGTACTGCAAAAGTGAGGCCCGGTGACTTCACAAAGCAAAAAATCACACTTTTCTCACCCCTGCATTAAAGCATGTACAAAATCTAAAAGGTCTTTGGATGTTTTCTATTTCCAAAAAAAAAAAAATGTGAAAGGACTATTCTTTCAGCTCTCACTTTATATTAGTGCAGCATGAAATGTTCATCATATTTGACTGTCAGTTTAAGAAATCTTTTAAAGCACTGAATTGTTTAGCAAATGTCAAATCTTTCTTTTTCAAAATAATGATAATAATTGTCATTCACTTTAAAAATGATTGCTCTTGGTTAAAGTGCTATGTGCTTTGTTTATGCAGTTTGATTCCCACAAAGCTTTCTACGTACTAGCACTGCGGTTTCAGAATAATCTCCAATAAGGCATTCCATGTAAAGTTATGCAGAGTATTTTTATAATCCTTTTAATGTTTACTATGTGTGGTAAACTTGTATGACAAGGCTTTGGTGTCAAGAAGCTGTCGTAGTTACTGCTTTCAGGATATCTGTGGCAGACAAAGAGTTCTTTAAATAATCATGTCATGTCATATTATTCATCCAACTAGGTTTTGTGCTGGAAAGGTCATGATGTTACATGCACAGTTAGCTAGGTTTTCAACAAAAGTCTTCCCTTCAGATTAAAAATCAACAAAACAGTGTAGGCAAAAAGTTAACCCACTTCCCACAAACTTATGGTCACTCTTCAATACCTGATCCAAGTGGGAAAATGGAAGCACAACCCATCTCATTAATTTTGGTCTGAGTGAGGTCATTGATGTGTTTTAAACAAATCTGTGTTGACCAAGACCACATGTCTGAGAAAAATACATGCCAGAGGTCATCAAGGAGGTTAAGATCATCTGGGGAGGCCCTGCTCTCAATCCCACTATCCTCGCTAGTGTGACGAGTGGGAACAAGGGACAGTCCTTCTCAGTGGTGGCCCCTTGGCTGTGGAATTCCCTCCCCAATGAAATCAGGTCAGACCCCTCCCCCCTGTCCTTTCAAAAACACCTTAAAACATGGTTGTGGAACAAGACATTTGAGCAGTAGATGCAGCAACTAGAATGAGAGTGATTTTATGAGACTGACAATGGACTGACCTTGGGCTATGATTCTGAACTGGCGGAACTTTTAAATGAATGTTTTAATAATTGATTTAACTGTTGTTTTAACTGTAAATGTTTGTTTATAATTTATGTGTTGGGATCAAATTGTTGCCTGTTGTGAAGATGCCCTAAGACCCCCTTTGGGAGTTAGAAGGACAGGGTACAAATGTGTGAGATAAAAAAAAATACTGATAAAGTTTGAAATAACAAGGTATTGCTACTTGGTTACATATCATAGTTTCAATGAAACTGAAATTAACAGTTTGGGACCTGGAATAATAGCTTGCAAAAGTAATTCTACACATCAGTTTTGACTACCAAGTCCATACCCTTTGCATTCCAACCTGTTCACACTCTCTCTTCTTCTGGAACTGATCTCCTTCTCATCACTGACAGCAGAAGCTTATACATGACAATTTAGAATCATATCCCTTGAGTTCAATAGAGTAAATGTCTCTAGGACTGTAGTTTCTCTGAGTCCATTAGTAATCATATCCAAGGAGGTTTATTACCAACCATCTATTTCCTTAGCTCCAGCCATGAAGGTTAAAATCTGGGAATGACTCTCCAATTTGTAGTCACTGTTGAGATGGATAGTCTCTGTGACTGCAAAACCTAGCCAATATGAAAGTAACTAATAAATTGACCCCCATATTTTCTAGAATGGAGAGGGCAACTACTTGGCAGGTGATGATCAATTTTGTCCCCAGCTCCTTTGCCCCCAATAGACCACAGTAGCATGTTCTTGCCAAACCAAAAGTGAAGTTATGTCACTTCCTGGATAATTTCAGTTGTTGGTCTTTCAAGGATTTATTTATTTATCATGTCAGAAGTGAGTTGAGGGTACAGTTAAAACTTGGCATTATGATAAAAGCCCTTTGATCAGAAACTGGCCACTTGGAGTGCCTCTGGAGTCGCTGTGAGAAGGACCTCCATTGTAATAGGTGGTCTGTGGTTTGCTCTCCTCCACACTTGCATGTCATGGGCCCCACTTTGTAGCCCCATCTCTTAAGGTTGGCTCTGCATCTTGTGGTGCCAGAGCACAGCTTGTTCAATGCCTTCCAGGTCACCCAATATCCTGTGTGCCCAGGAGGGAGTCTCTCATTCAATATCAGCCATGAATTGGGGTTCTGGGTTTTAGTTTGCCACTTTTGGACTCTTGCTTGCTGAGGTGTTCCTCCAAGTATCTCTGTAGCTCTTAGAAAGCTTTTTCTTGATTTAAGGCATTGACATGCTGGCTCATATCCGAACAGAGGATGGGCTGGAGATGTCACTGCCTTGGTCCTTTCATTACAGGCTGCTACTTCCCAGTAGATATCGGGTGGTGCAATACCAACTAAACAGTATAATTTATCCAGTGGTGTGGGGCATAGACATCCTTTGATAATGCAGCATGTCTCATTAAGAACCACATCTACTCTTTTAACATGGTGCAATGTATTCCACACTGGACATGCATGTTCAGCAGCAGAGTAGCAAAGAACAAGGGCTGCCGATAAATTTTCAGTCCCAGTTCAAAGTGGTAGTTATCACCTATAAAGCACTAAGTGGCTCAGTTCCTGCCTATCTTCATGAACGCACCCCCCCCCCCCCAATGAACCAATGCGGATTGTAATATCTGCTGGGAAGAACTTTCTCTCGGTCCTGCCACTATCACAAGTGCAGTTGGTGGGGACAAGGGGAAAGGCTTTCTCAGTGGTGCCCCCCAGCTTTGGAACTCCCTCTCCAGGGAGATTAGACAGGCCCCCACACTGCTCTTCTTTCATGGGGACTTGGCTCTTCAATCAAGCCATTGAGAATATTTAGACCCTAGTTGTCTTATGTAGTAGTCACATATCCTGCTCTTTATTCCATGCCCTCTCTCCATTACTGCAGCTGGCACTTATTTTATTCCAATGTTTACAGCCCAGCCATGGTGCCAGTAATTTACCACAATAGCTAGAGTATTGCAGCTTGATTTATTCTGAATTGATGTTTTTATATGTGCATGTGTTTTATTTTATTGTATTTTATATTGTGTTCATTTTTATGTTTGTTTTTAGGCACTTTGTGCCATTGTAAGCCGCTCTGAGTCCCTTCAGAGAGATGGTGGCGGGATATAAGAATAAAGTTATTATTATAATATTATTATTCTTAAGGGCCATGTAAAATATAAACTGTAAGTGTAGGAATAAGCTTCCAGGGTTTAAATCTCATTTTAATCACAGAAACCCATTGGGTGGACTTGGGCAAGTCAGACTACGCAGTGTAAGATTAAGAATAAGACTATGCCCAACCTCCCTTGAAGACATCTTGCCAAGAAAACCGTATGAATAAATTTACCTTAGAGTTGCTATAAGGCGAAAGCTACTTGAAAGCACACACCTATGAAAATGTAGCATGTAAATAAACAATGAATGTGATTAGATGAGATATTACACATGTAAGTCCTTATAAAGGGCAGGGTTGACAACATGAGTATCACTCTCATGTGTGTAGCCTCTCTAAGTGTAATCTCAAATTAACCAATGATAACTGACTATGTTAATGACATATCATGAGAAGACATGACTTACTAGAACAGTGGTTCTCAACCTGTGGCCTACAACTCCCAGAAATCCCAACCAGTTTATCAGTTGTTAGGAATTCTGGAAGTTGAAGGCCAAAATATCTGGGGACCCACAGGTTGAGAACCACTGTACTAGAAAAACAATGATGTTGGGTAAAATAAAAGGGAGTAGGAAAAGAAGAATATTGTATCAAGATGGGTAGATCTGATCAAGGAAATGACAGTCCTGAGTCTGCAAAACCTGAGCAGAGCAGCTGAGGATAGTGTGACTTGGAGGTCTCTTATTCATAAGGTCATCCTATGTGATCTGTAGTTGTTGCTAACTGCCTTCAAGTCAACTTTGACTTGAGGGCCGTTAAAAACAATAGATCACACACAACACATACAATGATATTGGAGGTTCACTTGAACTAGTTCTTAGATATAGACAGTTAGTTAGTTAGTTGTGTAAATCTAGGACAGCCCCGAAGCATCATAAATTGACATGCCATCTGTGTGCCCTTTGCAGCAACAAAGAAGATGGGTCCTAGGAGAAAAGGGTTAAGCACCAATTTATCTCCTGACTGCAAATTCGCTTGCAGAATCTTGACACATGAGTTCTTATGCTTTTATGCCTTGTTGACTGTATGATTAATCCTGTATTCTTTCTCAATACTGCTTTTGCCCCCACCACTCAAGAGGACATCTTCATGAGTTAGTCAACATTTTTGTGAAATTAAATTAAAAATACAATTAGCTTGAAAAGAATTCAAGGGCAACACAAGGCCTAGCTGGCATGATGATTAATTACAGCTGAGATGCTGTTGATCTGGACACCATTCCTTCCTTCTTGCACAGAGGAGAATTATTGCAGGTTTGAAGCCAGTAACAATGAAATAAGTTTTCTAGCAGGAGCTTTGAAGGTATAATATGACCTCTTATCCACAGATTCAATTTTGTTGTATTTTTAACAGGAAGGTATATAGGATTGCATTGAAAATAGTTCTGTACGGTGGTTAATGAAGCTGTAGTATATATAGCCACGTAATAATTATCTTTCCTCCATTTTTTTTAATGTTCATGTGCAGAAATAATAAACAAGTACATTATCAATTTAAAGTCGAGTGGAAGAAAATCTGCCAGCAAACACATAAGGGAATGGGTTCGATGTCTTTTTTTTTTTTTTTTTTTTTTGCAGGCCAGCGTTACAACTAGGTACACAACTGAAGCTGGATGAGGATGTTTCAGTATAATACCTCTTATTTTTGTTACCATTATCTATTTCTTACTCATAACTGTATCAATGGCTGATACCAAATGAGAGACTCCCCCCTGGGCACACAGAAGACTGGGCAACTTGGAAGGCGCTGAACAGACTGTGCTCTGGCACCATGAGATGCAGAGCCAACCTCAAGAAATGGGGCTACAAAGTGGAGTCCACGACATGTGAGTGTGGAGAAGAGTAAACCACTGACCACCTGCTGCAATGCAATCTGAGCCCTGCTACGTACACAATGGAGGGCCTCCTTGCGGCAACACCAGAGGCACTCCAAGTGGTCAGATACTGGTCAAAGGACATTTAATCAACTACCAAGCTTGCAAACTCTGTTTTGTCTGTTTGTTAAAAAATTGTTTAAAATGTAATACAATTGTCTGGTTGATACTGACACAATAAATAAAATAAATAAATACTCATAACTGTGCTAGGTAATCAAGCCAGGATTTTCATATATGGTCTATATTATCCTTGTTTACCTTCCACTCGGTTTTAGAACAGACTAGGCAAAGTGTAGCCATACATATGTTCTTGATCTGCAAATATCTAAGCTCCTAAATGGAACAGCCAATTAAAAAGAATGTTGGGAGTTATGATTCAACATCTGGAAGACTGCACTTTCACCAACCCTGCTATAAAATGAGAGCTGTAACAGCTGCCCTCATTCTGATTGTTTTATGATAAGGCATCACAATGAATCCAAATCAGAGTGAAATCCAAGCCAAATTAGAGTAAAGGGTAATAAAAAAGGATTCTCAGGAACACAATGATTAATTCCCTAAATACCACTCCTTGCCTTGTGAAACATGGACAGAGTAGTGAAATTGGAGGAGCTATTTTAGCTGGAGGAGGTATTAAAAAGATTCAGACAGGCCTCATCACACCTAAGCATTTATCCACTTTAATCCACTTTAAATGCTGTGACCACTTCCTGCAGAATTCTGGGGTTTGTAGTATAGGAAGGCCCAAGGCTTCTCTGGATGAGTAGTTTAAAGGCCCCTCCCTAAACTACAAACCCCAGAATTCTGCAGGAGGCAGTCACAGCATTTAAAGTGGATAAAAGTGGCGAAATACTCAAAAGTGATGAGGCCCTTAAAAACAATGGCACTCTATGTATGTATAACCAACTAAAAGAAAGAACCAGTATCACTAGGTGATTGCTATCCCAAAGTGCAATTAGAAGTTTTGGAAAATGAAATACACATAGCAGATATGTGAACCTGATTGGAGATTTGTGGCCCCAATCTTTTGCACTGAGCCATGCTTTCCTGGTGATCCTTTTCAGGGATGGAATGAGCAGTTGTGCCAGATATTCTGTACAAGAAACACTCTGCAGAACACTTTTGGTTTGAGTAAGAACTGTCTCTATATCATCTATATACACAGTACTTTCTGCTATTTAGAGCCACCAGCAGAGAGGAAGTGGTAGAAGCTTGAAGTTTAGTTTAGACTTGCTGCCAGATTTTCCTGTTGCTGCTGTTGTCACAAACTGGGGATAAAAAGAGGCTCCAGATAAATCTGACAGTCATGTTTGCAAGAGCTTTCATGAAAATGAGCTGCAGCTTCCACATCAATGGTACAGTGATTCCATTGTACATTTTAGTTATTCAAGGGTCCTGGGCACATTTAGAAAGTTTTACATATTGAATAGCTTCTTTAATATCTGAGGAAAATTTGTAAAAACTAAGTGCCTCACTGACATGCAAAACATCAGCCAGCAGGGATAACTAATTAATGATATTGTAATTACTTAACATGTGCTACTTTATGAAAGAATGCACTTTTAAATGAATAACTACAGAAATATGATTAAATTGACTTATTTAGTTGTTGTAAGGATCATGGTTGTTGTAAGGATCACAAGAGTTAATGTTGGTGATGTGGTTAGTTTACATTCATGTGAAAAATCTGGGCCCCATCTACACAACCATACAATGCTATTTGAAGCTGCATTATATGGTCAACTGTGTTCAACTGCACTATATATGTCTACATTGACTGTATAATGTATTTTCAAACTGCATTATATGGCTGTGTAGATGGGACCTTAGCCACACTACCTGTAATTTAGCTCCATGATGCTTATTCCTGTCATAAATAGCTTTGCTAGTGAGGAGGTGCTGATTGAAGGGCCAGCATTTGAACTGAAGTCCAGCAATGCCTTTCTCAGCCAAGTCTAGAGGAAGAGCCTATGGAGAAAGCTAACACTTCTCAACATGCAGAACAGTAAAAGGTGTTGGTTTTGATCTTTAAAGCCCTACATGGTTTGAGTCCAGGTTACTTAAAGGATCGCCTTCTCCCATACAATCCACCCCGAATACTTAGGTCCTCTGGGAGACAGTTACTCCAACCATCCAGAACCAAAATGGTGACCATCACCCAGAGGACCTTTTAATCAGTTGCCCCAAGACTATGGAAGGACCTGCTGGAAGAGCTCCAAAAGCTTAATTAGCAGTTGGAATTTAAGAACCATCTAAAGACCGATCTCTTCTGGCAGGCCTACCCAGAGCATTTTTAAACATGAATTTTAAATCTGTGTCCTTTGTTTAATCTCTGCTTTGTATATTTTTAATATGTATTTTATAGAAGTATGTTTTAATGTGTATATTTTATATAAATACATTTTACTATGTGTATGTGTGGTATTTTTGTAATGTTTAAGTGTTTTAATCCATCTAAAACACAGACATGTGCCTTTCACCTTAAGCATCCCAAGCTCTGAGGATCGCCTGGGAAGGAATCCCACTGGAGCATTGCAGTGCACCCAAATACCTGGGAGTCACTCTGGACCGTGCTCTGACCTACAAGAAGCACTGCCTGAACATCAAGCAAAAAGTGGGTGCTAGAAACAATATCATACGAAAGCTGACTGGCACAACCTGGGGATCACAACCAGACACAGTGAAGACATCTGCCCTTGCGCTATGCTACTCTGCTGCTGAGTATGCATGCCCAGTGTGGAACACATCTCACCATGCTAAAACAGTGGATGTGGCTCTTAATGAGACATGCCACATTATCACGGGGTGTCTGCGCCCTACACCACTGGAGAAATTGCACTGTCTAGCCGGTATTGCACCACCTGACATCCGCCGGGAAGTAGCAGCCAATAGTGAAAGGACCAAGGCAGAGACATCTCCAGCTCATCCCTTGTTTAGGTATCAGCCAGCACGTCAACGACTTAAATCAAGAAATAGTTTTCTAAGATCTACAGAGACACTCGCTGGAACACCCCAGCAAGCGAGAGTCCAAATGTGGCAGGCTCAAATGCAGAACCTCAATCAATGGCTGATACCAAATGAGAGACTCCCCCCTGGGCACACAGAAAACTGGGCAACTTGGAAGGCGCTGAACAGACTGCGCTCTGGCACCATGAGATGCAGAGCCAATCTTAAGAAATGGGGCTACAAAGTGGAATCCACGACATGCAAGTGTGGAGAAGAGCAAACCACTGACCACCTGCTGCAATGCAACCTGAGCCCTACCACATGCACAATGGAGGACCTTCTTGCAGCAACACCAGAGGCACTCCAAGTGGCCAGCTACTGGTCAAAAGACATTTAATCAACTACCAAGCTTGCAAATTCTGTGTTTGGTCTGTCTGTTTGTTCGTTTTTGTTAAAAATGTAATACAAATGTCTGGTTGCTGATGACATGATAAAAAAATTATTTTGTAACCCACATCGAGGGGAGGCGGGCAAGAAATAAAATAATAATAATAATAATAATAATAATAATTATTATTATTATTATTATTATTATTATTACAATCAAATTCATCTAAGCAGGCAGAGGATGGGTTAAGTGTTTTGGCTCTTTTAGACCTGAGGATGGAGAAGTCTTGACTTTGCAGGTTCTCCAGGGTAGCAGAGAAATGAACTAGCAATAGATAACACCTGAGAAGCTAGCACAAAATGTTGACCTTGTTGATGACAGCAACTTTAGTGTTTGGAGCTAAGACCTCAGACTGTTGGTGATTTCTGGACTATTTCATGGATTCTGGCATTTGGATTTATGGATTAACCCTTGATTCTAGACTCTGTTGGAATCAGCATTGGAACTTGGAATAGACTACTCAATGTTATTTCCTGTTGCTTTTGATTCTCAGCTGGATTCTGTGGTTTGAATTTGGACAGCTTGCCAACCTCCTGTTTGGGATTGGGGGTCTGAGCTTTATGACAATACCTAACATAGGTTCAACATCTTAGATAGCTCTTTTAAAGTTCATACTAAATCCCAGAATGGTTTCACTGACCTACTGTCATGACAATCACTGGTCACAACTGTTTTGAAGGTGGTATTCCTAAAGTCCTGGTAAGAGAAAAAATACAATATTATCCATCATAAATAAACTAATAAATAAAGGCCTCAGGACTGGGAAAATTTGCCCCTGATTTTTTGATCTCCAGAATTATCCCTCTACCCTTAGATGACCTCAGTCTGGCTTATATGTCAAATGCTGTGCACCTGAGTGGAAACTATGCTTCAGGAATCTCTCTCTACAACCCTTGCCTGTCAGCTATGATTTACTAGCTTGATGACTGACAAATTGCAGGCAACATGCTTTCTGCTTGGAATGCTCACACATAAAACTAGGCACAGCTATCTGAAAATGTAAGGTTACAGCAAGGCAATGCACTAGTTATAAATTTGAATTACCTGGTGATTCAAAAGCTGGTGTGGTGTAGTGGTTTGGTTGCTTGGCTAAGAACCTGATCAACCATGGAAGCTTAGTGGATATAAGTCACATTTTCCCAATTTCAGAGGAAGGTGAATGCAAACTCCCTCTAAATAAATCTTGCTAAGAAAACACTATTTTAAGTTCACCTGAGGATTGCAATAAGCAGAAAAAAACATGTAGGCACATAGCAACAGCAAACAACTGTTGATGCAAACTTAGGACCCCATCACATGGCAGTTGAGAAGCTGGGGGACAGTGGGTGACATTAGGGAACAGTGGGGGAAACTGTGAGACAGCAAAAGTCTTTGTGCTCTTCCTATTGGTGGTCATAGATATCGCATGACATTTCCAAGCTGTCTCCATCTTCCTCCCATGTCCTCCCCAACTTCTTTATCTTATTCTCAGAATAGGAAAAAATCTTGCAGCTCTGCTTCTTGGTGCTGCCAGCATGCTGCCGGCACGGAGCTCAGTGGAGCCCTGCTGAAAGTTGCCCTGTGTCATTTGATGGGCTCCAGTGGACTTCATGCTGGTAGCTTACTGGCAGTTCTGAGAAGCAGAGAAATTCATCCATGTGATGAGGTCATAAGAGTCAGGTGAAGGAGGTTTTTGCACAATACATGTGGCATGTGTTAGTTGCTCTTCCTTTCTGGATCTCAAAGTATATTTCTGAACTCACTGATTTACTCTCCTCATAGTTATCCTGTTCTTTAATTGGTTGATATTATTACAGGTTGACTGGTTGATATTATTACAGGTACTACTGCTTAAGAGCCAATATTGAATTTGTGCAGAAATAGTCAACGTCTGGCTGTCCAGGTGTTTCTGGATTGTGTTACCCCTCGCCAGTGTTACCAATGGCAAGGGATGATATGATTTGCAGTCCAATAACACCTGAAAGATCATATTGGCTCCATACTGCATTTTTAATATAATAGTAATTTCTTCTGCCTAACAATTCCCAGAAACTATTGTTACATAAGGGAAGAGCAGAGAGGGATTTCTAATATATTATCTATAGCCCACTCCCACAAAACAGTTGCAGGTATGCAAGTATAAGATGTGAAGCTGTAGTATAGCTATACACTAATAAAGTGTAAAGGTATAAAAGGGCTGAAGTCTGGGACCGTGTCTTAGCCACAACAGTCTAGAAAGCCATAGGCAAAACGATTGGCTTCAGGCTCAACTTGTTAAGAAGTCTGTTACAAACAGTGCCCTGAAAGATTTTTTTTCCTGCTCTGAAAATAAGATAAAATAAGACAGAAGAACAGTGATTTCCCTTCCTAAGAAGAAATATACTATTCCAAAAGAGGAGTAACGAAAAGAGGTCAGATAGAATTGCACAGTATTTCCATATTCTAAATTATAACTATGAGGGAAAATCATGAATAACATGCTGTAACAGAAATACAGTGCAACCAATCTCAGTGGGTTTTTTTTCTTTCATTTATTGTGCCAGGAGTGAACCAAAACGGTTGTATTGCATTAAAAACAAACAAACAAACAAACAAAACACAAAGTTTGCAGACTTGGTATTCTATTAAATGTCCTTTGACCAATAGCTGGCCACTTGGAGTGCCTCTGGTGTTGCTGCAAGACGGTCCTCCATTGTGCATGTGGCAGGGCTCAAACTGCATTGTCGTAAGTGGTCTGTGATTTGCTCTTCTCCACACTTGCATGTTGTGGACTCCACTTTGTAGCTCCATTTCTTAAGGTTGGACCTGCAACTCATGGTGCCAGAGCACAGTCTGTTCAGCACCTTCTAAGCTGCCCAGTCTTCTGTGTGCCCAGAGGGAGTTTCTCATCTGGTATCAGCCACTGATTAAGGTTTCGGATTTTAACGTGCCACTTTTGGACTCTCGCTTGCTGAGGTGTTCCTGTGAATATCTTTTTAGATCTTAGAAAGCTATTTCTTGATTTAAGTTGTTGGCATGCTGGCTGATACCCAAACTGCCTTGGTCTTTTCACTATAGGTTGCTTCTCCCTGGCGGATGTCATGTGGTGCAATACCGGCTAAACAGTGTAATTTCTCCAGTGTTGTAGGGCGCAGACACCCCGTGATAGTGCAGCATGTCTCATTAAGAGCCACATCTACTGTTTTAGCATGGTGAGATGTGTTCCACACTGGGCATGCATACTCAGCAGCAGAGTAGCATAGCGCAAGGGCAGATGTCTTCACTGTGTTTGGTTGTGTCTGTGTCAGGTTGTTCCAGTCAGCTTTCATATGATATTGTTTCTAGTGCCCACTTTTTGCTTTATATTCAGGATGTGCTTCTTGTAGGTCAGAACATGGTCCAGGGTAACTCCCAGGTGTTTGGGTGTGATGCAATGCTCCAATGGGATTCCTTCCCAGGTAATCCTCAGAGCTTGGGGTGCTTGTCTATTCTTAAGGTGAGAAGCACATGTCTGCGCTTTAGATGGATTTGGAATCAGCTGGTTTTCCCTGTAATAGGCAGTAAGAGCACCTAGAACTTTGGAGAGCTTCTGTTCAACCATCTGAAAGCTCCCTGCTTGAGTGGTAATGGCATGATCATCAGCATAGATGAAACTCTCTGTCCCTTCTGGTAGTGGCTGCTCATTTGTGTAAATGTTGAACATTGATGGAGCAAACATGCTCCCCTCGGCCTGTTCTTCTGTTTTCACCACCTGCTTCTTTGACCCTGGAACTCAACAAAAAAAGCTCCTGTTTTGTAGCAGATTTCTCATGAACTTCATTCACACTCCAAAGTTATCGTACTTTGACACCAGTTTAACTGCCATGGCTATATCCCATGAATCATATAATTTGTAATTCTGTGAGGCATTTTGAATTCCTTTCTTGACAGCTTTAGTGGCTCACCAAACTGTACATCCCAGATATGGCAATTAAAGTGGAATCAAATAGCTATAATAGTGCAGAGTTTTAGAAAAAACCCAACTGGCACAGAAATACTTCATCTGCTGTGCAATGCTTGATCACTGATGTGTACCTTCAAGACCATAGATATCTTTAAACAGTCTTGAATGGATAGCCCTTTGAATAAACAATGCTTTCAGATATAGGCCTGTCCTCCATATACAAAAGGACACATGACCACCTAAATGCTGGCCACCTCACTTTCAGAGCTGGGAAAAGAAAATCTGATCAGATCCAAGCCACACATTTTATGGAACCTTGGGCTGTCTGGGATGTGGCTATAATAGTGGGAAATGAACTAGTGGTTCTGCAGATTTATGACTACACTCAGGCATTTAGTTGTGTATATATAACATTGCTGGCACAGTTATAGATCCTTTTATGAACAGGGTGCAGTACAAACATTGTCCTGGGCTGCCTGCCTAGGTACATTTAACAGGCAGCCTAAACGGTGCCGTGAATCATTTTAAACAAAAGTCTAAAACTCCAGATTCAACTGTTTGTGTCACTTCTGTGAAAAAACAGGTCGTGTCATTTCACATGGGGAAAGTAAAACTAGAGTGGCCACATGAAATGTGTTCTTGCAGTCATTATAGGCAACACATTTCACAACCACATAGGAGGAGATCCTCCTCATAGGTTTATAATGGCATAGAATGAGGGAAAGCTGCCATAATGACTGCTGATTTGTTGTAACCATTGTCATTATTATTTTTCTATCAGCAACATTACCCGTTTCATTTTTTCATGGGTTCTGTTGACATTGTCAGTATTTTGAAATAAGTATGGCTTGTCAATAGTCATTGTCTGAATTGCCTCCATTCTCCAGCCTTTCCCCTCTCTGCCCTTCATGCTTAGAGTTACCTGGTCTGGATAAAGATCCTGAGATTTCAAGTTCCAAACATAAGATCTAAATATGATCCCTTATAATGTCACAGAGAAGGTACCAGGCAATATAGTGATAAGCCATGATACATTAAGCATCAGCCATAGTTGTACTTTCAAATGCAAAATACAAGATCTAAAAAATGGATGAACACTTTTCAAGGTAGCAGCCTTGCCTGAGATTCCTCCCCCATACCTGAGGACTGGAGAAAAACAGCCAAGCAAATCTATTTCATCAGAAAGTATTAGCAGAACGCCTTCCCAGAGCCTGAAAACTCCCATGAAGCTGTGCCAGTGAAGTTTGATGGGAGCCAGTGGGCTCCGCAGGTGACCTGGGCTAAACCGGTGCATGCCACCAAATTTAGCCCTTCGTGGTGATGTCATCAAAGATCCAGAACTTTTGTCCCATATACAACTTGGCAATGCTTTTCATCTTTATAGCATACTGATATACAATTAGGAATATAGTAAATATTAATTGTGGGGCTCATGGAACATTAAGGAGGAAATATAAAGTTTTACAAAGAGCTAAGCCTGCAGTACGATGCACACATTAGGGATTAAATATACTTAACTCAATGGTACATACCTTAGGCATGCAGGGGAGATGGAATTATGCAGATGGAACATTATGCTCCACCTGCTCAGTCTAGAACAGTGGTTCTCAACCTGTGAGTTCCCAGATGTTTTGGCCTTCAACTCCTAGAAATCCTAACAGCTGGTAAACTCGCTGGGATTTCTGAGACTTGTAAGACAAAACATCTGGGGACCCATAGGTTGAGAGCCACTGCTCTAGGATCTCAGGTTTAGTTGGCTGGTAATGAATGTAAGCTTGACTGTATTACAAGAGGTAATGAGAAGACATGCCACTTAACATGATAACATGGAGATATTTCTGTTTCATACTTTTGTCTGAGAACCATGTGTGTCATTGCTTCCTTTTTTTTTCAGATGTGTATCTGAAATCCCACTTTCAAATGCGCACAAAACAAAAAAGGTAGACATATAGGTGCCTATATATTTCCTTGCTAAATGAAAACATTAAAAAAAATCCAGAGGCTGGTCAGCTCTGCCTGGTTTAGGACCAACAAGGATGTGCATCCATGTCATCTTAAGTAACATTTGTCATATCTTAAGCTGCAGGCCTCACATTGTATTTTCTGTAAATTTGACGCTGCCTGCAGGCTTAGGTCAGTGTTGTCCAGAAATGCAGAATCTGGAAACATCCCTAGCAGAGCTTAGAAAAATTGCTTTTTCGATTACAAATACTAATGGTTGTAGCTCCCCGCAACTCTGTTTCCAAGCTGTGCTTCCAAGGATATAAAGAGGACCCAAGTCTAGAAGAGGCACTTAGTTGCAATAATTTGTGTTAAATGTTACAGCAGCTTATTAGAGTCACTGCTTGAATCACAAATGCTGCTTGAAAAGTAGCCACTGGTAGATTTGTTTATTTTGTTGCACTTGTCTCTAAAAGTGGAATTTTCTTTCATTACTGGAAAAATCACAACCAGCCTGAGTTACAGTCTGCCCTGTAGCAGAATATCAGAAGCTTTAAGTATGTCAAAAGAGACACAAAGATAGATTAGATTTCCTTAAGGCTGGGTGAATGAAGCTGTTTCTTTCCAGCCTTCTCTAATGTTTGCATTGGTCTATGGTTTTCAAAATAGGGAACAAATGCTGTGCATTTATTTACAATGTTCCTCAACATATACATTTTTGTCACAATGTTTCTTACATTCCTGTATGTAGTTTTTGATCAAAGAAATAGCAGGTTTCAAAGTATCAACTAACTGGAAAAATAACTGTTTTTTATCATTGTGTACTTTCAAGTCCTTTCTGACTTACAGCGATCCTAAGACAAACCTATCTCAGATTTTTCTTGGCAACATTTCTTCAAAGGAGTTTGCCTGTGCCTTACTCTGAGTGTAATTTGCCCAAGGTAACCGAATGCATTTCCATGGCTAAGTGGGACTTGAACTTGGCCTTAAGAGTCATGGTCCAATGCTCAAACTGTGTTCCTATCTGCATATTGAAATTGTATGTGTTCTATCAATTTGCCATACCTAATTTGAGATTTCCTAGAGCAGGTCACTTTAAAGGTGTAACCAATGTTATCTACTGTATTAGTATACAGAGTTTTTACTATTCACAGACCAACATTTCTATTTTGGGGCCTAACTTTGATGGGTCAGATATATTGAGGACAAAGAACTGGAATGGAAACCAATTCTGACAAAAGAGAATCCTAATTCACTGTTTAATTTGCAAATGGCTGTCTTTTTGTGTATTTCATATCTGTATATGAAGCTATTTATACCTCTCCACATATCAAAAAGATCCAAGGACAGCTTATAAATCAATACTATTATTTCACCAGAAATACAACATTTTTCCTTACAGCAGGAATCACTATGAGCAGATCACCTGTGTGTCTTCCAGCCCTGTCTATTATCCAGTTATTAAAAGCTGCCCAGGTGGGCAGCTCTCTCACTTGCTGCTGAGTTTTTATTTTCCATGTGGTCTGGAATGTAGATGTGTGTTCTAGCCTGGTCAGATGTTGAGTGCTCGGAAGATGAGGAAGGGGATACTGGGATAGATCCAGAGGGCCCAGAGGAGGATAGAAGTGGCCTGGAGAAAGTTGTTTTGGAATCTCCTGGCAGTTCCTGTGAGACTGGAGAAAGCGATATCAGTTTTCATGAGATTTTGCCAGAAGCGCAGGCTGAAAGAAATATGGGAGATGAATGTTTGTCCAGATCTAGGTGCTTGGAACTTCAGAGGTGGAGCGTACAACAGAGACAGATTCGCTTTTCCCAGAAGCTTAGAAATAAGGAGAGGAAAAGCAGGAAAATGTGAATTGTGGCATTAGCAATTTTCAACAATGTTCTACGTGCCTGTGTGCATCCTATGCCCCCTTCACATGGCTTCCCCCCATTGCTTCAAATGGCAATACGGGAAGCTTCCTGTGTTGCTGCACCAGTGGCACACACTGGCTTCACCCTCCTTCACCCATGAAGCTGTGCCAGTGAAGTTTGATGGGAGCCAGTGGGCTCCGCAGGTGACCTGGGCTAAACCGGTGCATGCCACCAAATTTAGCCCTTCGTGGTGATGTCATCAAAGATCCAGAACTTTTGTCCCATATACAACTTGGCAATGCTTTTCATCTTTATAGCATACTGATATACAATTAGGAATATAGTAAATATTAATTGTGGGGCTCATGGAACATTAAGGAGGAAATATAGTTTTACAAAGAGCTAAGCCTGCAGTACGATGCACACATTAGGGATTAAATATACTTAACTCAATGGTACATACCTTCTGAAGGGACATGAAAAAGATTGTACTGAACTTACATGTGCATACTATAAGTCATGCAAATAAAAGCTGTTTCACCTTGCATATTATTCTGCCTTACTCATGGCTTAATTTAATTTAATCCAATATTGTCAATGGTAGCAGCTTTATAGGGTTTGAGATTAATTTTCTCAACTGGCTGGAGATTCCTAGTGTTGTTACATCCAAATATTAACCATGTCTGTCTTGCTTAGCTTTCAAATCCAGATGATATTGCATCTGTTCAGATAGGATATAAATAATTCCACATTGCACTTTTCCCCTTAGTAATTGCATTGCTTTTATTTGTATCTTTTTTGTTATTGTGAGTTCTTAACTTTTTATCAGGTAGGATTGAAATCATTCTTTCAGACCCACTCAAGTTTTGGTCCACATCTGATGCCTTCTAATTGATGCTAAAAGCTCAGTGAACTCAGTCCAACAGGGGAAAAACAGAACCTATTTTCAATCACCTTTCAAATTTAGTCACCGGCTAACTTGCCTCACCTTGGTTTCCATGACCTTTGGTCCTTTCATCCCACTGTGGTCAGGAATCCACACTGTGCATTCTTCTGATGATTTCCTATGTCATTCCTTTCAAAGAACCATATTATTCCCACCCTTGTGTAGAAAATAGCTTGCTTCACAGACTTCTCTGTTCACTTAGATGTACAGCATGGAGTTTTTATCTATCTTGTGAACACCTTCAGACACCATTGGTCTGTGCTTCCAAAATTATACATCATCTCTCTACTCCCATTCCTTTATTTGAAAAATTAAACAACTCACTTTATAATAATATCTTTCTAGATTTTGTATCAAAGATCCAGTTCTTTGTGGCCCTAAGAGTCAAACTAGACTTTGTTTGTATTTGTTGACTGAATAGCAGCCAAGGAAAATTGTATTCTGATCAGAACTGAGGCTGGGTGGGAAAATGATGAAACTTTTTACCCACCCATGACCCTGATCTGAACCAGGTACAATATGATTGATATTTGCCCTAGAAAAGAAATGTGCAAGATAAACTGGTGCCATTAGTGCTAATAGAAGATTTTTTCCAAGAGCACAACAATTGCTACTCCAACATTGGATGTGGATTGTAATCACAAAATGAGCCAGAATGAGTGAGATCTTACCATATCTAAAGCATCCCTTGCAGCAGTAGATTTCATCTGGTCATTAGAAATAACTTCTTGACCATAAGAGTGGTTTGGCAATGGGATCAATTAACTAGAGAAATAACAACATCAACAACAACAACACAATTGAGTCCTGCTTATCCAACATAAATGTGTCTGCAGAATGTTGAATAAGCAAAAACATTGGATAATAAGGAGGGATTGAGAAAAAGCCTATTGGATGTCAAACTACATTATGATTTTACAAATTCAGCATGAAAGCATAATTTATTTATTTATTGTGTCAGGAGCAACCAGACAGTTGTATTACATTTTTAACAAAACAAACAGACAGACAAAACACAAAGTTTGCAAGCTTGGTAGTTGATTAAATGTCCTTTGACCAGTATCTGGCCACTTGGAGTGCCTCTGGTGTTGCCGCAAGGAGGTCCTCTATTGTGCATGTACCAGGGCTCAGGTTGCACTGCAGCAGGTGGTCAGTGGTTTGCTCTTCTCCACACTCACATCGTGGATTCCACTTTGTAGCCCCATTTCTTAAGATTGTCTCTGCATCTCATGGTGCCAGAGCGCAGTCTGTTCAGCACCTACCAAGTCGCCCAGTTTTCTGTGTGCCCAGGGGAGAGTCTCATTTAGTATCAGCCATTTCATGTTGTAAAACATGAAAACATCATGTTTTACAACAAATAGACATTAAAAAACCATTCAAAACATTGTAACGTTATGTAGTAATTACTGCATTTATGAATTTAGCACCAAAACATGAATGTATTGAAACAGCTGTGGATCTGGGTGGGAGGCAGACTGTCTTGGATAATACAGAATGTTGGATGAGCAAAGGTTGGATAAGCAAGACTCTACTGTAATAATAGTAATAATTTATTTATTTTTAGAATGCCCTCTCTCCCCAAGGGGACTCAGGGCAGTTTACATAAAAAAGGCAAACATTCAATGCCATAATCAATTTCAAATGGTGGACATTTCATATGGTGGACATCTTCAAAAAGAGTCTGGATAGTTACTTGTTGGAGATCCTCTGCTGAGCAGGCAGATTTATCCATGAGATCCCTTCCGACTCTATTATTCTATAGATATGGTAAACCAGGGCTTGGCAAAATGTGGCTCTGGACACTTATGCAGCCTCAAAGCTGTTTTTATATCTTGCATCCAAGTTATGCTTCATAAAGCATATCAGAGATGGGGAAATTTTAATCCTCGATTTTGTTTAGTCTTCAGCTCCCACCATTCTGGGAGTTGAGGTCCAAAATATCTGGAAATTCAAATATTCCACAGTCCTGCAGTATACTGTTTATTTAAAGACAATGTGTAAGTCATGTCTTGTTTAAGATGCAATTTTTCCTTTAATTATAGCAGTGGTACAGTTAGATCTTATATTCTGGACTTCAGGGATTTATTCCTCATAGCCCTCTTCAGAGGCTAATGTATGTTGCTTCACTGACTTCAATGTTTAGTAAGCCAGCTCAGCTTTGACTAGAATACTGCCCAGTGAAACCCCAGGCACCTCTGCTCCAAAGTCTTGACTCAAGGGAACCACTGAGAGTGCCACTATCGAGACATAATAATATTGGGACTTTGTTGCCATTGTGTTTCCCGGTTTTACAAGGCAACCAAGGGGTTAGAATGTTACATTTTTCTTTAACAGAGAAATGAGGCTTTTGTGAGTTTATTACACCTTATGTTAATTTTAGGCTAATTGTTTTGAAATGGTGATGTTGCAATTCTCAAAGAAAGGTTAGGGGAAAACATTTATCTTTTATCACAACAGAATGGCAAAGAAAAGCCTTTGTTAAATCCATTCATCTTAATAACATTTTTTAAAAGTCCAAGGCAATGAGATGAAAGGAACAGAAGCCTAAGTTAATAGTGACAAATACATACACCCTCTCTCTTGGTATTTACGGTGTTGTCTAATTAAATAAAGACTGGGCGGCTCAAATCTATTGATTTTCATCACTGGCAACCTTGATATGTTATCAGAAGTGAATAATCCTTTCTCTGTAAAACAGACTTTGATAGATCAATAAGGAGAATATGCTGCATCACCTGGCAGCTTCACCAACCTTGGAGGGAGATCTATCAAGGGCAACCTTGCTTCTGATTTTATGTTGCACTTATCTCTTTCCTTTTGGTTGCACCAATATGTTTTCTATAGGTTTTTTTTTAAAAAAAAGTTTTGCACTCAGGAATCATTCCAACTAATATCAAATCTCCACATGTTGGATGGTAGCAAGTTTAAAAGTTTGCCTAAGAAGTTGAAATAGAAATGATTTGATTCCCTAGATCTATTGGTGGATGTTTGTGAAAAGTGAAATATACTTAAAGCTTGTGAAAGATAAGGGCTGAAATGATGATCCATGAAATTCCCTGCCTCTGTTAACTATTGCTACTGTGGATCTTTCCAGGCTCTGCGTGGTGAGTGAAGAGTCTACTCCTGGAGACCGGACTCTCCATTTCCAAGCTTTTCAATTCCATATATGGAGGATGGCAAATGTCCTATGCTCCAGTCAACAAGCTGACCAGGCACCAGGTGGTTAGTGTAAAGGCTGTTGAGGAGTTAATGCAGTTCAAGTTAGTCACAGGTTATCCAAGCAAGATGAAGAAAGAAACAAGAGAATGGTAAGCTGGTCCAGTAGTTGATATAGCAAGCAAACAAAGCCAGCAAGGAAAACAACCCAGAATCATCATTAATAATAATCAGTCCAATGGTCAAGGAAACCTGAAGACTACTATCTGTTACCAAGATTAGGAAGTTGCTCACAACAAATATGCTGTGGAGCTGTTGAGAAATGCATAGCTTCCTCCATATAGCTGTGGTCTAATGAATCAGTGCTACCTGCTTAAGAGTCACTGGGATCAGCATTTACGAATCTTTGTCACTCAGTATGGGGCATGATATCAGTGTCTTCATCCATCCACCCCCTTGTTTCAGTCCCCAGCCCCTCTGACTTCAAGAGACCTTCCCCATCAAGAGGTGCAGATTCCTGGCAACAGAGCCATGGAAAGAGAGAGTAGGACAATGAACTCTGGCCTACCTTACTTGTCATATAAATATTTGTGTAGTGCCCTCTGCATGATCCATAGTTTAATAGTCACTGAGAATCTCTATATAAAAAAATCAGAAAAAAGTGCAAAATTTATGGGGCATCCAATAACCATCCACTACATAGGCATAGGCATGGACGAACCTGCCAATGGACACTAGGAATGGAAATACAATAAGGAAAATTATATTGAATAATGGAAATCAGCAATCAAAAGATGTTGACATACTGAGTTGTATCTTAGTACTTAGCAAAGTTATGCTTACACTGAAAGATGAAGGTAGTGAAGTACCCTTTTAAAATTCTTCTTTACATTCCCTTGTAGCCTTTATTCTCTCCAAAAAGCTGCACTTGAGTTTCCAAGGAATCTCTTATAGTGATGACTTAAGAGACTGTGAGAATAAAAGGAAATAGGAAAAGATGACCTTCTCTGAGGAGACCTTTCTTTTATTGGACAGCCAATCTCGATCCAGCTCAATAACGTCAGAATGTTAATTCAAGTTTCTTACGCATACAGTCTATGGTGCTGATAGATCCTAATGTTATCTTTAGCAAGGGACTCTTTTTTGTTGCATCACATTTCTAAGATACAAAATTTATTGAAAAAGTGATATGCTATTTATCCTTCTCCTAAAATGAAGCTGAAAAGAAAGAGAGAGAGAGAGTGAGAGAGAGAGAGAGAAAGGAAAGGGCATTTTTATGATTTCTGAATGTTTCAGGTTAAAAAGGAAGTTCTTTCTGATATTTTCAAATTTGAATACATGAGTCATCAATTTTCTGCTTCCTGATTGAAACTAAATAGCATTTTCCATTTCCCTGAGGGCATAAGTGTCAGTTGCTTGGAGAAACTATAGAGTAAGATGTTACTACAGCTGTTGCTATATCCCTGTCTAAAATGAACATGCAGAGAAACTGAACAAAAATCATTTGAGGAACATGATGATTTAAAAATGGATAAATATTAATAATTTTCTCTTATCACACACAGGCACAAAACTCTGGTTGTATGCATTTTTGTCACATGAGATAATGTCTGTATCTTGAAGATTCAAATGCATATCAGCACTTGCATTAAAAGATGTATCCAGACACTCGAGTGCAGCTGACTAGTATTGCTATGAATATTCATCTCTTTTAGACAAGTAGATGCCTACTACCATGCAAGATCAGAGCATCATGGCAAAGTATGTAAACAATTGACAGTATTCTGTAAAAACTGAATAAACAACATTAACTTCTACAAATGTCAAAATATAGAAACCGGTATGATGCTGCTCCTGAGTGTTTTCAGAATCAGCATTCTGACGAATGCAGTTTTATGCCTAAGGAAAACAAGAATCGATGAGTCATTGATTTTCAATGAAGTCTACATTCATAAAACTCCTAGGATGCTTTAAAAATATTCATTGTATGTTCAAAGATTTCTATTGTTAAAGAAAACCACTGTGATTATTTAATCTGACTGCACCATGCCATTTATATAAAGTGTCCTGTTCAAAATCAGGAATCACTGAAGGAAGGCCAAAGCAACAAATTAAATTATAAGCCAGAGGTCTAGCAAAAGTGATGCATCATGTCTTGTTTCCTGGGCACATCTGTATGTTAGTTGTCCCAATGTAGTGATTGTCCCTGATGAAAATTCACTGCCTGGAACAAAAGAACAGAACAGAGAGGCATCTCTGTCAATGTCCCCAAATGAACCTTGTAAAGAAGGCAGATATTTTCCCAAACTGCTTCCAGGACAGAGGTCTGGCCACACCTTCTGAAGTAAACACTTTCAGCCTCTGCACATGGGGCAAAAATGCCCTGCTTTGCTGCCTTCATGTGCGGCTTTGACAGAGCCTACTGTGCACCATCACATAATGTATGGCAGACCTCACCCACTTTCCTCCCAAAGTAGACTTGAAGTGCCAAAAGGCTTTTTGCCCTCCACTACCAGAAGGAAAGCATTGTGTGGATAGCTCCTGCACTTTTGATCCTGAAAGCAAGTGTGATGGAAGAAAGGGCAGCGGGATTACACACATTGCCCCACATCACCACCCTTTCAGCCACGTGATGGGGGTAGAAAAGTTTGGCAACGCACCCTTTCCTGCCCTCCATGTGGTAATGAGAGGAGGAGGGAGGGCGTGTGCAGTGCCACAACTGGCACCATGAGACAAAATGGCCTAATTGGGCCATGTGACAAGGTCCTTAGCTTAAACTTCCCATTCTCATAAGGACTTGAAATGAATGTGTTAAATACAACATGGAAACAACTTTGCAAACAATTTCTGGTTTTTACTTGCTTAGCTACCTATTCACTGTAGTCAAAAGTACCTGGTGGCTTTTAATGAGCAGTGAGCACAGCAATTACGCAAAGTTAATGGTGTTGGAAAGGCTGGTTTTATAGTCTCATTTCACTCACATTGATATGATGTATTGAAACAAATAAATTAGATGTGAATCCTTCTGCTTGTACATGTGTGTTGGGCTAAAGGAAAGAACAGAGATGATTTTAAAAAAATAAATAAAATAAATGTACAAACGTATTTTTCTAGTACAGATAGGAAAATCTGGGTTTCTATATTCTGTCCCAACACAAGTCAAGCTACACAAAGCATTTGGAGTCTTATAAATATGTCCACAAAGAACAACAATGATTATGCACTAAAGCTACTTTCTTGATCCATTTGATACATGAAATGGTAAATTAGATAAATTAATAATTATTCATGTTTAGTTTTTAGCATTTAATTTTGGCTGGCAAAAAGCTATGCTTTACATGGAATTAACAAAACAATGCTGCATAAAGAAACACTCTTTCTGGTCAATGCATTCTAATGGTAATGTTGCTCCTGTCGTCACTGCAGTTTTTATAATTTTATCTTCTTCATGTTTGTTATTAATGTTTGGTTTTATTTAAACTAACATTTATTTAATGTTTTGTTTTATTTATACAGAAATCCAGCTGGATAATGTGTGATTTAGAAATAATTCAACTCTGGAAACTGTACCAGATGTAAAACTGACGTAACCAGTTACCAATCCTTTTTTTTAAAATCAGTTTTTAAAAGATCCCAGATGCTTTTTGCAGGATTTAAAGGGTGAATCTTTATGCAATAGTATCAAACACTTGTGGGAAACATTACACTTTTTTGGACTGTATCTCTCAGAATACCATGGCCAACATAGTCAGTGTTGAGGGTTGTAGTCTAAAAATTAATTTTTCCAAGCTTTGCAATATCCCTAGATATGTTTGCAATAGCAATGGGCAAGACATGATGGCAGGAACAACAAACTCTGGACAAGATTGCAGTGCCTGTGGCCACACTGATGATGGTTCAAGATATAGGACTCTGCTTACAATAGCTTCTTCTAGAAACCTCTAATATTATGCAGCTTGACCACTAGTATTTGTGGCATCTCCTGCTTAAAAGCCATAGGCTTAGATTAAAGGACTAGCTAGACCAGGCCTGTTTAACCTACTGCCGGAATCCCTAGACAGTTTGTCCAATGGTCAGGAATTCTGGGAGCTGAAGTCCCAAACACCTGCAAGGCCACCTTTATTGAAATTTTGGATCATAGAACCATTGATTTACACAGGACTGCAAGAGCCATCTAATCCAATCCCCTGTCCTACAGAAACAGACAACTAAAGTACTCCTGAGATAATGTCCAACCAAGTCAACTTAAAAACCTTCAAAGAAAAATAATCCATTATCCTTTGAGGCAAGCTTTTTCCCTGTCAAAAAGCTCTTACATAAGTTATTAATGTTTAGGTGAACTCTTATAATTAGACTCCATTTGATTGTGTTCTAATTACTGAAGTGGCAAAAAAATAAGCTTGCTTCAGCTGCTATATGACATCCCTTCATATATATTAAATTTGCTATCCTATTGACTATCAGTATTACTGGTATATCCTCTAAGGTAAGCATACCCTACATATTTTCTCAAAGTTCCTGGTTTCCAGACCTTGTTTTCCATTTTGGCCACTCTCCTCTGGATGTGTTTCAGTTAGTCAATACTCTTCTCTGTGAATCCCAGAACTAGATACAATAGTCCAGGTGCGTTCTGACCAAATTAGAATAGAATAGAATGGCCCTACTACTTCCCTTGAAATGGACAATACACAGTATTCCTGTTGTTGCCGTACACAATTCCACAGCTTTTTTGGGGGGATGGGGGACACTGTATTACATTGTTCACTCGTTTTTAGTAAAACTCCTAAATTCCCTTCTTATGTATGCTGTCAAGATGAGCATCACCCATTCTATATTTGTGAATTTCATTTTTTTTCTGTCTAAATATAACACTTTACATTTATCCACACTGACATTCAATTTGCTACTTGTAGTTCAGCTCTTCAATTTGTCAAGGTCATACTGAATTCTGATCCTGTCCTCTGGGGTAATAGCTACCTATCCTAAATTGAGGTCATCTGCAAATTTGATAAACATGCCTCTGTTCCATCATCCAAGTCATTTATAAACACACCGAACAACCCAAGAAAGAACTCCTAGTATCCCACTAGTTACTTCTGTCCAGGAAGGAGAAAAACCACAAATGAGTATTCTTTGGGTTCATATCCTTATACCTAATGTATTACTGTTTATGTGTCATATGCTATAAAATGTGCTATATATGATATATTATTCTGTATATGACTATTTATCTCTCCATCTAGTTGAAATTCTTTTTTGTGATCCCTGTTTGATTTTGCTTCTAACCTCCTCTTAGACTAGTCTTGCTTATTGTAGTGCAGTGAATGACTCTACATTAATTTAGATTTTCTTTCCCACATCTTTTCTTGTCTGGAACTCTAGAATCTTTGCTAGTTTTGACCCCGTATGACCTTGATTTTGCTACCTTGCTGCCTTACAACAATACTTAACTTTATATGATAGTTTGCTTAAATCTTGGACTGCTGCCTACCAACACTGCTCCACATTCAGTCTAGGCTACTAGGGAAGCAAGGCACAACTCACAACCTCTGAGGATGCCTGCCATAGATGCAGGTGAAACGTCAGGAGGGAATGCTTCTGGAACATGGACAAACAGCCTGGAAAACACATAACAACCCAAGACACAACTGTTTTGTCTTTTATTTGCAAAGAAATTTCCAGAAGCAATGCCTTGTTTCTCCATTGTGGAAAAGAATGATGCTTTGCATTTTGCAAGGGAAGGTATGTGTGACTGCAACCTTTATAATCTCTCAGTTTTGGCTATGTTAGATAGGTGAGACCGGCAACATCTTTAGGGCCACATTTAAGAGATGTAATCTTTTTCAAAAGAAACTGATGGGGAAGAAAAGAAAGAGGAGGAGCATTAGAAGTCAAAGACAAAATTACTTGTACAGAAAGCCATTAGTGATTAAATCAGAGTAGTTAATTAAAGATAAAGGAAGAAATAAAACCAGTATTGTGGTAGAAGTTTATTACAGGCTACCAAATTAAAACGAGATGGTGGATGATTCTTTTCAGAAAGAAATCTCAGGAATCTCCAAAATACTAGTAGAATACTTACATCTTTCAGTGAGTGAATATATTTCCCATATGCAGTCTGTGCCAACTACTGCCTAACTCTACTGTTCCAGTTCTCTTGTGTTCCTCCTTTAGAAACCCATTATCCCCCAGAAACACATTCTACATATCTCATCCAGGGTTCTATCAATTTTATCAATTTTATTCCTAGTACATTTGGCCTGCCCACTGTGTTCTATTTCTCTATTATGTTATTTTGAAACTGGTTATTTTATTTTGTTATTTCATGTATTTATTTTGATGGTATTTTTGCTTCTTGTATTTTATTTTGCTGTACTGTAATTTTGGGCTTGGCCTCATGTTAGCCGCCCCGAGTCCCCTTTGGGGAGATGCTGGCGGGGTATAAATAAAGATGATGATGATGATGATGATGATGATTATTATTATTATTATTATTTTGCATCTTTAGTTATGTGAGTCTTCAGTTTTTCTGAAATCTGCTGGGAGGCTAACTCTGCTAAATATAAGCTTTACAACATATTCCTAATGTCTCCCTAATAATTCCTTCTTTCAAGAAGTTGAGGAAGGATCAAGGGAATCGGCTCTCATGGAATTGACCCTAAACAGCGGGGAGAAGATGGACATTGGAATTAAAGTGGTTGGTGTTTTAGGAGGAAGTAACTGTGCAATGCTACAATGTGTTATTGTGGAACAGATTACAGAATAATATGGTTAAACACAAACCTTGGAGTTAAGGAAATTGACCTGTTATGGATGCTTTGACTAGAGATCCTCCACTGAGCAAAGGGTTGGACTCTATGTTCCATGAGGCCCCTTCCAACTTTATGATTCTATTTCCTGAAGTGATCTGTAGGAAGCCTGAAAGGGGCCAAGGGGACCGTCTGTCCCAAATGGAAATCAATGACAACAATAACACAATGTTCCAAGTTATATTCTGGACTGTACCTTCTGTTGTGCTCTTTGCTTGTGGCTGGTTTTATTCAGATTGCTGACTATGCTTGAAATTATTAGACACAATTTGGAAGTGAAGCATGGTTTTATTTTCACCTGGGGATACATCTTTCAACTTCTTTATGCTCATCTTAAAGGAATTTTTTTTACTGTGATCCAGTGTTTGCTCTCACTCTGATTTCTCCTGTCTCCATTCTCCATTGCTTTGTTCTTTCAGTCTGATTAACAAATATATGCAGATCAATGAGGTCAGAGTATAAGAAACAAACATCAAATACAAAGTGGTAGAATCAGCACATGCCTGTTCTTCTTCTAGAGCTGGTTTTTAACTATTGCATCTTCCCACACTAAACTTCAAGTGGAACACCATAAGTGAACTCTCTGTGAAATCGTTATGGGGATCTTTGTAATAGTGTCAAGGATAATATTCAGCTATCAAACTACTAAGGGAATTTTTATCATAAAGTGGCAATAATTTTACAAAATATTGTTATGGCTGCTGATTGGCTTCCATTGAAGGTCATTAATGTTTTATCCATTGGAACTAATGATAAGAAATTATTTGGATTTATGCTTTTGAATGTGATGGCCATCTGAGATTCTAACAGACAATACCCCTTCAGCCAAAAAGAAGATGCTAGAGATGTGTGAAATAAAGCAAGAGTTTTCAATCCCATCTACACCAACTATTTAATTCAATTTCAAATTGGTATTGAAGCATTATTTATTTATAAATTTATTTACAGTATTTCTATTCTGCTAGTCTCACCCCGCGGGGGACTGAGGGCAGATTACAATGCACATATACATAGCCTCTGTGTGTCTCTCTATATATGTTGTGTGTCTATGGCATTGAATGTGTCACGTTGCCAGGGGGGAGGACCAGCAGCATCTACCACCAAAATAAGACAAATATTTTTCTCCCAAAGATCAGTCCCAAGGTTAGCTCCTTAAATGCAGTAACGCCCAGCTGCAACCTATCCTCTGCATGCCTCCACCCTTAATTGCTTTTACCTGTAAACTGTTACTTAAACTGATACAAACTACTCAACCTTTTAGAACCAAGACTTACATGAACCCTTCCATCACCAACTGCCAGGTCTGCCACCACCAACCACCATCAACTATTGGACATGATACATGACAGAATGTTTGCCATGTATATGTGAATTTAATTCTGTTTTAAATCCTGACAGTTCATGTAGCTATTGAAACTTTTTTGGCAGGTAATTCCACAGTCTAGGGGTGGTCAATCAAAAGGTCCTTTGGGTGACAGTTGCCAGTGGGTTCTGACTGGTTGAAGTAAACATCCCTCAGAGGACCTAAGTATATAGGCTGGATTATATGGTGATTCGGCAGGTATCCAAACCATATTGGACTTTAAAAGTATAGCACTTTTTTTACTTTGCTCAGAAACTGACAACCAATGGAATGATATAAGTATAGATATATTAGCAGTAGTAGTGCAAGCCCATTATTAGTTATCACAACCATAGATTTTAGCTTAAATTCATATTAACCTAGAAGTAAAATTACTTAAAATTGTGGGTCTTCATTCTGAATAAACTAGAATAGGAATTGAAATGTGCTGGATCACCGGTCCATCACCCCCAGTCAGCCTCTTCATTGCCTTTTATCTACAGGTAATGGGATGATGGATGCTACAGTCAAACTCATGTGGAGGGCACCAATTTAGGGAAAGGTGTGATGTCATTTATATGAATTTGGGAAAATTTCTACAGTGCAATCAAGCTAACGGAATGTACATGAATTGCAGTTTCCATAGGATCCATATGGATACTCATTTCAAATGGAGTGGTTTTGTTTTGTTTTCATTTTTGTAGCCTTGCTACTAAGCAAATAAAGCAGATGCTGAATAAACACAACTTGGTTATGATCAGGGTTAAATTCACACTCTCATACTAAGATCCAAAAGACAGCAAAACTAAGAATAACAAACCATATGTTGGCTTGCATGGGTTGCATTGAGTCTTTAAGTCATTTTGCAGCTCATTCTTTTTTGCTGATTCTCTTCCTTTTATGAGGGAACCAATGAAAGTCCAAGAACTCCCAAATCAGCTTCCTGTAATGCTGATCAGTTGAAAGAAGAGGTTTAAGAGAAGTATGAATATTATTAATTCAGAATAGTAACATATTCAAGAATTAAGGTTGGAACTGATAGGAAGAAGCCTGATAGAGAAGGAAGGAGCGGACTGACCATGAGGACTCAATGGGGGGTCAGCGACTGAAGTATAGTGAAGATTAGAGACAGATATGCAAATGCTGACATCTTTGCTGTTTTGTGATAATGGATGTTTAAGGAGATGCTTTCATTTAAGTTTTATGTGCTTTCTGAAATAGGAATGAATTTTCCTAATTCAGGTATCAAACTATCCATGCTGCTATAGCACACATTTGGCAATTGACAGAATATGGAACAATGGCAGGGAGATTTAAGGAACAATGGCTTCAAACTACAGGAAAGGAGATTCCCCCTGAACATTAAGAAGAACTTACTAACTGTAAGAGCTGTTCAGCAGTGGAACTCTCTGCCCCAAAGTATGGCGGAGTCTTCTTCTTTGGAAGCTTTTAAACAGAGGCTGGATGACCCATCTGTCAGGGGTGCTTTGAATGTAATTTTACTGCTTCTTGACAGGAGGTTGGACAGGATGGCTCACGAGGTCTCTTCCAACTCAATGATTCTCTGATTCTATGATCTATACTGTAAAAGTTAGCCAGGTGTAAATCTAGTCCAGATCAACCTCGAATCCAGCACATACATGCTAGATCCATGGCCATTGTCCAGAAAGGCCAGGTCATCTCCTCCATGTTATTGGTATTCCTAGAAGATCCATGTGAGTGCCAGGGGCACTGCCTGCCATGTCTGCTGATGTCAAAAAGGGTCTCCATGTGACCATCAAGAAGAAAAGGATGGCAATGCAAGTGCAAGCCATACCTTTCCATATACTGAACAGACCAGAGAATGGGTGATGGTGGCGATGTCCATGTGAACAAGGGTTAGGCCTAATCAGACCTGATCCAGCAATTCAGATGGCCCCAAAGCTCCAGGATATTCCATAGGTTTATGTAAACTCTGAGGTACACCATGACTATAAAATGGAGCAGATTTGGAGTTTAGCCAAAACTTAGGTACTCATTGAAAGCCATTGTGCATCATGAAGATGGCTACGAGTTCATTCACTGCAAATAGACATGATTTGGCTCACATAGACAAGCTCTTACAACCTTATCAGATGGGGCTGAATTTGGCAGCATATGCTGTGCCATCTCCAATTTAGCCATGGAGCCCATCAGCTCCTATTCCATGATATACAGCTACTTCTGGCAGGGCTCTGTGGCTAAAGTAAAGCGGCAACATGGGAAGCTTCCCTAGTTGCATTATCAGCAATGGAGGAAGCAGGGCAGTGGACACTTTGGGTGATGCGGGATGTGGGGTGACAGGTTCCTCATGCCCCCCCCCCCCCCCCCCACCAAGCACAGTCAGATTCACCATGATCCATGGCGATTCTGGCGGCAAATGTGATAAGGTTGTTGGTGTAGTCACCTAGTCTTTGCATAGAAAAAATGCCATTTAGGTATAACACATACTACTTTGGTTTATGTCAGTTTCATATGTCTTCAGTTCTTTATTGTGTCTACATTTAAGCTACATTTTAAAATGTATAAAACTTGGATTCATTTTATGTGCATTTTACAATTAAAATATCTTTTTCCAGAAAAGTACAAATTTCAAAAAATGCTTGAGTTTCAGTTGAAAGCATTAAGTTGAAAAACTATACATTAAAATGCAAAATCAACAAACCTCTCCCCCCCCCCCCCCATGCAAGTTCCATCATCCCTTGATTGTCTTCATTGTGCTGTCCTTCTCTTCACTGAGTTTAGTACTATAGAGAGGGAACTGCTCTCCAGGATATCATGCAAAGATTCTTTCAAGCCACCGCCTCATTGATCCACTGGAATTGTCAGAATTGTATGTATGCAAGACATGTTTTCCACCCCTAAATTATTGTTCTTTCCAAGTATTCTGAATTTTTCCATGTAGCTTCCCTGGCAATTTCTTCCTTTCACCCATGTAGAAATACAATAATTGGGGGCATGTCTATAATCGCACTGAAGAGAATAGGGCCACTACAGGTTAATGCAGGCCTCTTGTTACTCCAATATCATTCTTTCCCTTTTTCTGCTCTTTCACAGAATATCTCACCTTTACTTTAATACTTCTTTTGAAATGTGGTGTTTGACTACTAGCATCATATTACAATAGTTTGATCACGATTACCTCGGATTCCTTTCAGATTTCCATTTCAAGATGTCGATGATCTTGGCGGATTTTTTTTTTTAAAAAAAACAGCAAATGCTATTTAGTTTTTGCAGACTCCCCTAGCATACAGCCTATGTGTATGAGTCAGTGTATGTGTGTTAATTTTAAGTTATCAGTCCCTTAGTACTAGAGGAAGGTGAGGTTGAGGCTGAGTAATTGGAGGCCAAGAGGCAAAAGTCTCTGACAGAACAAAATTGATTGAAGCTTTTCACTGGAACACTTGCAAAAATCAATGCTTGTTCCCTAGATTGCATGAGTGTGTTTACTGTATTCAGCAGCTAACATTAAAAGTGAATTCCAGCAATTGCAATTACAGCTTTCTGCTTCTCCCACCCTTCCTTCTCCCACTTCCCTCGCCCTTTTCTTCATCGGGCTTTCCTCTTTCTTTGGAGCCTAAGGCAAAGCTAATGCAGTCGAACTGCAAACGGCTTTATAAATTGCAACTCACCCCTTTCCCTCTCCCCTGGGACCCCCTTTTTCTTGAGCACTGTCAAACTTGATTCAGCTCAGAAGCCTAGAGCTGCCTTGCCGAGGAGATTTCAGGCCTCCAAGCTGGGGCTTGGGCATGGCTTTCTAGCCAGGCACATTGCCAGAGAATGTTAATCCTAATGCTCCTTGATATCACCATTTGATTCCCCAATGCCTGATGGCTGGAAATGTAAATGCAGCTGAGCGAAGCTTGGGATGTAGAGGTGGCTTGGTTAATATATTCAAAGGTACATGTTCGTATCTCTGTGTGTTCTAAATATGAATAGAAGTTTTGAATGGAAAGTTATTTATATTGCCCCTTTACATAATAAACATTATTCTTTTAATTTTACACCATGGCTAGTGCTTAGAGAGGTTTTGTTTGAACTACAATATCTGGAATCCCACAGACAGCACGGCCATTCCAATACTGGCTATGGGATTATGGATGTAGTAGCCCAAAGAGCTGCAAAGTATTTGGACTACAAACATTTGTAAACGTCTTTTTTTCAAGTCAGGAGTGACTTGAGAAACTGCAAGTTGCTTCTGGTGTGAGAGAATTGGTCGTTTGCAAAGACATTGCCCAGGGGATGGCAGGATGTTTTAATATATTACCATACTTGAGGGAGGATTCTCTCATGTCCCCGCATGGGGGGGGGGGGGGGCAGAGCTGACAGAGGGAGCTCATCCATGCTCTCCACAGAATTGAACCTCTGACCTGTCGGTCTTCAGTCCTGCCAAGACAAGGGTTTAACCTATTAATCAATGCATAACATGTCAAAGCTGCTATTTGCATTAATGTCAGTGCTGTACAGATGGAACAGCAGTTCAATTTCATTCTAACTGCCATGGCTGTATCATGTAGCATCTTGGGGTTTGTAGTTTGATGAAGCTCTAGAGATCTCTGGCTAAGAAATCCAAATAATTGCAAATCCCATGTTTCTATAAGATGGAAATGTGGCAGCTAAAGTGGAAACACAGTGCTATAATAGTGAAAGAGTCCCTAGGCTTAGCTTCCTGTAAATGAAAATGAAACAGAGAGAGAGAGAGAGAGAGAGAGAATAAATGAACTGCAGACTTCTATATTTGCAACAGTTATTTAATTTGCAAATTTGCAGAGCATAAGTAGAAGTGAACAGCAGGTAAACTACACAAAGACACCTTCACTAGACAAGGAACTAATACAGCCTCTCAGATATTGTTGGACTGAAAATCCTAGCTTTTGTCATCAGCACCTATGCTGTGTAGGAATACTGGGAGTAACCATTCAGCAATATCTGGAGGGCCTCATGATTCACACCTATGCCTCTAGCCAATTCATAGCTCATTTCCCCAAACTGCAAATCACTCTTTGTATTCTTTCCCATTGTGGTGGCCACCTAGACATGGGCAAAATGAAATAAAAAATTTCTCCTGTGAATGACTGTGATCTGGTAACCCATAGCTTTGCTTTCTCTACAACCAAGCACTATCTGCTATGTTTCATTTTGATGAAGTTAAATGAGGGGTGAGAAATCATGCGTGCTTCCAGGTACCATTGATTGGCAACTCCCAGGAGCCCTTGCCAGCACATCAAATGGCAAGGAATGATGGGAGTTATACTTTGACTACATCTGGAACACTGCATAATTTTCACCTCCAACTGTTAAAGCAGACATATGGGTACATTTTCCCTATCCTTCCAAACCACCTCCTCACATCTAATGGAATGTCACTTTCTCTAAGCTCTGGTGAAAATCACTTTCAACAAAAGTAAGACAGATCACAAGCTGCCCAGATGCCATTTTTAAGAGCACTGAGAAAGCATCAACTGATTGTTTTGGGTGATTAACCAGTAATCTACCTAAAAAGAATCATTGCCCAGTGGCTGTATGATTACTTAGCTTTGACTCGATTGTGCCTTTTATTTTTTTTCTAAAGTTGTCAAAAGCCAAGACATATTTACTTTGGGGTAGACAGAAGTTTGAAATCTGTGTTTACTAGATGTGTGCTTCACATTTGCTGCTGACTCTGCTATCAACATTAGAAAGTATGAGACAGATGACAGATTTTTTTTTTCTTCCTGAGCCATAATTTTCCATAACTAGTTGTCAGCTGATTTTATTAGGCTTTAATTCCCATATTCCTCAGATAGTATGAGTGGAAAATGGAGGCAACAATTTTTCAGGGACAAAATGCTTTCTTATCTTACTGTTTCAGATGCCTTTAAAGGGCCCCAGTTTCTTTCTCTTCCTTCTACTTTCCTCATTTGTTCTCAACTTACTTTCATTGGTGCAATCTGAGTTCAAAGTGCAAGAGGTAAGTGCACTAAGTAGGTAAGGGAGAGGAAACACTAGAATCTTGCCCTTTCCAGGGAGCTCTGGCAAAAATAAACTGATGCAGCTTTTTCTAACTCATCTGTTCTTCCTCTTTAATCATTTTTATCATCTTGGCAACACTGTTGTTTCTTGGTCAAGTATGTCTTTGTTTTCATCTATGAAATGTTGGAGAGCATGATATTCAGTGGATGAGCAGGAATGTGTCATACTTTAATCTGTTACAATTGGGGACTGATGCAACACAGGGAGGGGGGCATTTAAGGTGGTCACCCATGGCACTAAACTGTTTGGAGCCACTGGGCAGTGGGGACTCCCTCCCACCTCCACAGTGACTGAGGGAGTCCCTGTGAGGACTCTGTCAGGCACAATCTGGTGCCTGGCACAGCAGATTGGGCCCGCACTCTGGTTAGTGTCGATGGGGCCATAGATACATGTATGTCTACAAATTCAAATAATTGTGGATTATAGGATATAAGGAGACTGTAATGTAGACATGGCACTGTTATCTCTTCTACTCAGCAGAGTTAATTACTGCTTCATGTCTGAAGAGGTGAATCTCTCCAGTCCTCATAAAATCAGAAGTTTGACCATCACTGGCTATGTCTCCGCTCTCTATAAAACTGCAGCTCCTTCTGTACCATTCATTGCATCCTCCTCAGAACAGGAATATTTTTTTGTGCTTAAGGATTTGGAAGATTACAGTCTAAGTGAGTGGAGAATTTATTTTTCGGGAGTTTCTTTTCTCTCTCTTGGGAATAATAATATCTTAGGAAGTTCTTAAAGCCTTAATTCATGGAAGGATTATTTCTCTCCACTTATATTCTACTAAAAGAGCCCATGAAATCAGGATCTTGAAATTCTCCAAATGTGCAAGATTAGTGTGTTATGCCAGTACATCTTTTGCATTGCAAATAGGGAGGTTAGAAAGCAGATGTATTTTACTTTGTGTGTGTAAAAGGTCCCAGATCAGATCCAGATCTCAGAATTTTCAGGATGTACTGCTTCTATTTGCTGATTTCCCTCTGTTACACAATCATTAAAGTGCTTTCGAAGAAAGTTGGGACAGGTTTTTGCCCCTGTACATACCCAGGGGGCCATACTGGTATACCAAAGCTCCCAGACCCCATATAACAAAATGTGCCAAACTCTTGCAAAACACAGAAGCTCTCACACATATTGATTTTTTTTATTCATTTGATTATTTACAATATTTCTGTCCTGCCTTTCTTGAACCCAAAGGTGACTCAAGGCAGCTTACAACCAGACAACAATTTGATGCCTTAACAATATACACTTAAAACCACATTTAAAACAGAATTTAAAAGTACATATAATAAGACCTTTAAAAACATATAAAACCAATATATAAAACCAATACCTTCACTGTTAGATGCCCTTTCTCACCCCTGGGCAAAATAGAAACAGGAAATAAGTGCTATATTTGGGTGTGTGTGTGTGGGGGGGGGGGGTATTCAATCAATTTCAGACATTTTTTAATGCTTCTGGATTTTTTCATGGGATGTGGGCAAAATTATTTTCAATTATTTAAGATGTGTATATATATATATATATATATATATATATATATATATATTAGGGCTGTCCGTTTCGGTTCGTTAATTCGTTTTTTCGGAATTTATTCGTTTTTTTTAGCATATCCGACGCGATATCAAAACATATTTTCAAACCCGGAAGGGTTTGAAAATATCGATACAGCAGCCCCATTTTTTTAACGAGCTTCAGCTCCGCTCGTTAATGGGATGGAGGCTGCTTTGCTGCTGGTGCCTGGATTGGCTCACCCATCGCCTGAAGTGTAGATCCAACCCAGGACGACCCTCTCCACGGCTCCCATCCGACTCCAAGCCCTTCCCTGCCCCGACTGAGCAAGAAACGGAGCGGCTCCCCGCAGCGCCTGGATTGGGCTGAGCCCTCCTGATTCTCAAGCCTCCAAAGCCCGGCGCGCTCTTCCCATTCGTGGAGAAGCACGTCGCTCAAAAGGAAGAGGATTTGCCCCGCCCTGGAAGACTGAGGCATGCTGGGAGGTGTAGTTCCTCTAAGAGACCAATGCATGCCTCTTCCTTTTGAGCGACGTGCTTCTCCACGAATGGGAAGAGCGCACCAGGCTTTGGAGGCTTGAGAATCAGGAGGGCTCAGCCCAACCCAGGCGCTGCGGGGAGCCGCTCCGTTTCTTGCTCAGTCGAGGCAGGGAAGGGCTTGGAGTCGGATGGGAGCCGTGGAGAGGGTCGTCCTGGGTTGGATCTACACTTCAGGCGATGGGTGAGCCAATCCACCGGCAAAGAGCGGTGCTTTTCGGGCTTGGATGTTGGGTACCGTGCGCCTTTGCCGTTGCGCCCTCGCCGTGCGCTTTTACGCACGGAGTTTGGGAACTTGTTTTTGGCACGGCTTTCCTGGCACCGTGGAAGGAGCCTGTGAACGGGAAATGGATCGGGTGTGGAGTGAGCATTGCCCCCAACGCTTATCAGCTCTGACACTCATGTTTGATCTCGTGTGTGTCGCGTACAAAGTTGGGAAAAGTTCCTCTTTATCCGAGCGCGCGCGCGTTGGAAAGCCTTGCTGAGGCGAGGAAGGTATGCGGTTGCTTGGCATTCTCGACATGCCTCTTGGCTCCCTGTTTGATCAAGAAAAAATTTGTTTCTAAAATGTTTTGTAAATATTTACGAAATTTCGTAAATAACAAAACATTTTTTTGGAAAGTTTTGTAAATATTTTAAATATCGAAACAAAAAAACACCCCAATTAAGAATCGAATTTAGAAACAAATTTTTTCTTGATCAAACAGGCCTAATATATATATATATATATATATATATATATATATATACACACACACACACATATACATACACACACACATATATATATAGTGAAGAATGCAAGGCTTCAAGGGGGCACATGTAAATATAAACATGGCAAAGCGGTTGGCCTGGATGATATGTGGATGGAACAAATTAAGACCTTTGGTTCAAAAAAAAAAGGTGCTGCCTACTGAAGAACATCTGCATTGCATCCTGTCAGATCCCTAAAATCTGAAGGAAAGCAAGAGTCATAGCCATTTTGAAACCAGGCAAAGACTGTAATGACCCAAAAAGCTATATAGACCAATCTCATTATTGTGCCATCCTTATAAAGTTCTCGAGAGACTTATTCTACATAAAATAATGGAAAAAATATACCCACTTACGATCCCACAGCAAGCTAGTTTTAGGAAAGGGAAAAGCTACACATCACAAGTGCTGAACCCGATTCACTAATAATATGCAAATATTACTGGGATTAAATATTAACAGCATGTGTGAATTGTTCAGGTCAATTCAATGCAAAACCACAAGCCATCAACTTGTGCAACAGGTGATGAATAGAAACAATTCAAGTTTCATCTTGTGCATAATGGTAATGTCAGATCAGATTCCCCCAAGTGATATGCCACACACGCACATCCAATCAACAGAGCAAAAAATGTACCCAGTTGAAAAGGCATTCTAGAAATCATCACACTTTTTTTTAAAGAAAGGTACTTTAGCATACTTTCTATATTTCAGAAACTTGTTATCCTATGGGTTGTCAGATGTTGGACCTAATTTTGGTGAAGACTTAACAATAATAATACAATCAATGTTGAGCAGCCTGGAAGCCTATGATCCAATAGCTGTGGTTCACCATTCAAATGTTTCTTAGGTCCCTTTCACAAAGCTGAATAAAATCTCACATTATTTGCTTTGAACTGGAATATATGACAGTGTGGGCTCAGATAACCCAGTTCAAAGCAGATATTGCAGGATTTTCTGCCTTTATATTCTGGGTTATATGGCTGTGTAGAAGGGCTTTTTGAGACTCCCTCTGTAGTAAAATTAAAGATACCTGGGGCAGGGGAAAATAAAGAATCCCACCGCTGCCACCAGTGTAGTAGAATTAAAAGGATATCTGAGGCAGGGGGGAACAAACAATCCCACCACTGCCACCAGTGTAGTAAAATCAAAGCTGACCATAAGTTGAATATATCAATGACCGATGTTATTGGTAGTATTAGCCGCCACCACCTCAGCTTTATTGGTCTGAGGAACCAAAGGTGTGAATGTGTAGTAGGTAAGGTGTGTTTGCCCTGGTTTCTTCTATTGCTTCTTAACTGGCTGACTGGACTTTAAAAGTGTTTGACAGACTTGACTTAGTTCTGAGGAGATTGACAGACTGAGGCTTACACCAGCTAAAAGTGAACTAGAAAAAGTTTATTGAGCTTTAAACAAACATCTACTCATAGAATGAGCGGTACAGAAGCGTAATTCAGTTGCAGAGACTTAGTTGAATTAAACAGTTAGTTCTACTGACCAAAAAGCTTTTCAAACTGTGAGTTCCCTTAAACACACTGTTCTATCCTTAGAAAAAGTATCCCTTAGAGAACAGACTCCTGTCTGTCTCACACACAGGGCAATAAGATATCTTAAACTTCTCCTAAGTTTAATAAGACAAAACTCTCTTTTACTGGTCCTCTTAACACAGTAAAACCCTAGCCTTTGTCTCAACCTTATTCCCTAACCTTAAGGCTCACTTTTAAAACTCTTCTTCCCTGTCAGAACTCTATCTAGCTTCCTCTCCTAAAATCCTATCCTTCTGTGTCTGATGTCAAGACACTTCTCTCTCCTCTCTGTCAAGAGCTGACAGCCCTTTTCCCTCTCTCAACCGACTCCTCCCCTAATTGCTCTGACCAATCAGGAGTCGGCTTGACTCCTCCTCCTGCTTCTGCCTGTCTTCCAAGATGACAGCTACTGATATTCAGGCTTCAGCCTGTTCGCCTAAAAGGTAGATTTCACTACACCCCCTAACTCTCAATCTATAGACCACCATGAGGAGTTGCATAGGAATGAGGGTCTGAGGGGTTTGCTCCTCATAACATTTTATCAGAAGCTGGTTACAGCATTCTGGATATTAAGTGGATAGAGCTATAGCAGAATGTCAGGCATTAACAATGAATCTAAGCTGCAGTGACTGTTGTCTATAAACAACCTGAAATGTGAGAGCTAGAATGTGTTGCCAGGAATGACAACAGCAAAACAAACATTGCTCCATGTGGATTGTGGGATATTATGGAGCTAGAAGGTAGATGTATTGATTTGGTGAGAAGGCATAGTGAACGTTTTGATCTGTGCAATGTGTTAGCTCTCCTTAAAAGCCAAAATCAAAACAGGGAGTTTATTTTGCTATCTCTTGAATTACAGTGACACTAACTTGGATCTGGGGTAAAGAGTCAACTCACCACTCATACTTTTACATAATATTTCAAGCAAAAATAATTCTCAATCATTCTCAAACATCATAAAAACGTAGCTATCAACAATCAAACCATCAAAACAACCAATAGCTTAACCTAGGGCTATATACTGAGCTGAGGGGCGAGGCAGGGACTTGTGATAGGGGCTTGTGCAGGGGCTTGTTGCAAGGACAGGGCTAATAGGAAAGTGCAGGAGCCAGATGATAAATATGAGCTAAACAGGAGGAGGCTAATCCCAATTCATATAGGCCAGGCATGGGGAAACTTCGCCCTTCCAGGTGTTTTGGAATGTCAGGAATTTTGGCAGTTGAAGGCCAAAAAACCTGGAGGGTCGAAGTTTGCACATGCCTGACATAGGCCTTTTACATTATGTAATGTGGATTATAATTTTTTTACAAAAATATTAGCGAACAGACTGAAAGGAATTATTCTGAATTTAATAGAGGAGGACCAATATGGATTCATTTTTTAAAAGGATATTAGTACTTCCAATTAGGAATATATTAGATGTAATTAGTAGGGCTGGGCGGTTTCGTTTCGTTAATTCGTAATTCGCTAATAATTCGTTAATTTTTTCAATTACAAAACGATAACGAACCATTCTGGAGCAATTTTTTTAAAAAACGAATTTTTAAACACGTTTTGTAAATGCTTCGTATTTTGTTATTGTATTCGTTTCGTTATTGTTCTGAGGTCGTTTCGTTATTATTTCCGCATGTCTGGGGCAAGTTTTTTGATTAATTAGTGAAAAAAATTATAATATCACACCAACAGTCAACAACAGAGGGAGAGGGAAGCTTCAGAAGTCTTTGGAGGTTTTTTATATTTCACGACGCTAGAATGTGTTGCCAGGCCTGTCAATTGGTGAAAGTATTCGAACTAAGTTTTGAGGAAGCAAAAAGATGAGTTAGAATCAAGAAAACAATAAATGAGGGGGAACATTGCCTGTGCTTAAAGGAAAGAGTAGACAATTAAGAAATTAAGAGAATTTAAAAGGGAGGGGAACTGATTTCAACATTGGAATGTTGGAAAAAATGGTAAATTCCTAATAGGAATATTAGATAACAAAAAAATACAGATATACATAAAATAATAAAACATATGAAAGTGGAATAATAAAGATAGGTGACTGCTTAAGAAAAGACTGGGAGGAGTTAAAAAACAAATGTGGACAAAGTAATTGGTTATGGTTATTATGGCACAGAATGAATCAGTGGATTACAGATTGGAAGAGAAAAAAATGCCCAGAAACAGATTTAGAGTAAATCTTAAAATGAAAAATAGAGGAGAAGAATGTAACTGTGGGATATATATACAGGAAAATAGTTGAAATACAATTTGAAACATATTTGGACTCTGGACTCCCTGTCCAGGGAAGCTAGAATGGCCTCCTCCTTGCTGTCCTTTTGGCCTCCTCCTTTATATTCAAGCAGACTTTTAAAGAAGAGCATTTAAAAGATCATGTCAGGGGCTGCTGTGGTTTTATGTTTTTATGAATTTAATCTGAATTGTTTTTAATGCTAATGATGTTTAGTGCTGTTTTAATATTTGTATATTTGTAGATTTTCAATTTTATGCTGATGTTTTTATGTTAAGCTGCTTTGAGTCTCCTGTGGGAGAGATAAAGCCGGGAACAACAACAACAACAACAACAACAACAACAACAACAACAACAACAACATGGAAACAGTAATAAATAATGAGAGAACACTGAACACTGGATAAATTGAATTAAAAAATTAAAACATAAGAATTAAGGAAACATAATGGAAAATATTGACAAAATGGTATTGAACCCCACATCAATTATCTCATATTACAAATACACATGAAAACTATGTTGGCATAAATGTGGTGGAATGGAAACCTTTTTACATATGTGGTGGGACTGTGACAAGGTACAAAAAATATAGAAAAATAAAGTGTGAGATGAAGGAAATATTGGGGTTAAAACAGAGCTGAATTAAAAAAAAACATTTTTTTTATGCAGAAAAAGGAAGATAAAGGTTGGAATAAGGAATAGACAGATGTTGTAAAATATATGATAGTAACAGCACAAGCAACAGTTGTCCTGGGATGGAAAGAGCACAAAAAATGGAAAATAAATTATGGTATGGTTATTTAGTAGACTATATGATTCAAGATTATATAATAGAAAGGAAACATAAATACACAAACAGATATTCTATGGAGAACTTGGACTTGAAATGGTAAGATCTGATAGCCAGAGTAAAAGAAAATACAAGAAACTAAATCAGACCACCTTCATGGTCAATAAAATAAATTAAAATTAAAATGGAGGTATAACTGTTAAATCCTGTTCAGACAGGGATCCCTGACCAATCGGCAGCTCATTGTGAAAAATTCGCTAGGTTCTTTGCAGATAAAATCACTCAGATCCATTTCCATTCAGGCATGTAGCCGGGGGGAGGGGGGGGCTTGGGAGGCTTCAGCCCCCCCCCCCCAAAAAAAATTCTCATGGTGGTCTGCGAAAATGCCTTACTGGTACATTATTTAAACTGTTATGTTTATTCATATCATGATCTGATCACCATGCTCAATATATCTCATATGCATGGGGGATTGGGGTAACGATACAAAAGGTTTGCTAGGGTAGACCCTCTTTCACTCAGACTCTCAGCCCCCCCCCCGAATCAAACTCAGCCCCCCCCCCCCCCGAATCAAAATCCTGGCTACTGGCCTGGATCCATTCTGACTTAGACACCACTATTGATGCAGTCTCTGCGGATGTAATTCTGGCTCCTGCTTGTTCTGTTTTAATGGATTCTTTTCAATTTACACAGCCTGGTGACGTGGACAAGATCTTGGGAGAAATGAAAGCGACTACCTGTTCTCTGGACCCTTGCCCCTCCTGGCTGATTAAACAGGCCTGTAGGGACTGGCAGAGTGGATGAAGGTGCTGGTGAATGCCTCCTTGAATGCCTTAATGCCAACTAACCTTAAGGAGTCTGTAGTAAAACCTGTGTTTAAAAAACTGGCACTGAATCCCACTCAGTTGGATAACTACTGGCCAGTTTCAAATCTCTCCTTCTTAGACAAGGTCCTCTCGGCTCCAAAGTTTTTTTGGAAGAAACCGAGTATCTGGATTAATTTCAATCTGGTTTCAGGCCTGGTTATGGAATAGAGATGTCATTTGTCACCTTGGTAGATGATCCAAAAAAAGAGCTAGTCAGGGGGAGAGTGTTTCTGTTAATTCTCCTGGATCACTCAGTGGCATTTGATACTATCAACCATGGTATCCTTCTGGCCATCTCTCTGGGATGGGGCTAGGGGGCACTGTTCTACAGTGGCACCTCTCCTTCTTGGAAGATGGGACTCAGAATGTGGTGCTGGGGGACTCCTGTTTGACCCACTAACCTGTGGCCTGTGGGGTCCCTCAAGGTACTATTCTGTCCCCCATGCTGTTTAATATCTGCAGGAAACTGCTGGGTGAGATCATCTGGCATTTTGGAATTTGGTCTCACATATATGCAGATGACACCCATCTCTATTACAACTTTCCACCAATAGCCAAGGATGCCATCCTGATCTTGAACCGATACCTGTCATCAGTAATAGACTGGATGAGGGCTAAAAATTGAAACTAAATCCTTACAAGACTGAGGTGCTCCTAGTCAGTCACAAAGCTGATCAGGGTATAGGGATTCAACCTGTGCTGAATGAGGTAGCACACCTCCTGAAGTCACAGGTACACAGCTTGGGGGGTGATCCTGGATTCATCACTAATTCTGGAGGCTCAGGTATCGGTGGTGACCAGGAATGCTTTTGCACAATTAAACTTGTGCGCCAGCTGCTCCCATACCTTCAAATGCCAGATCTGGCATTTGAAGGTAGTCCACACCTTAGTCATATCCTATTTGGATTACTGCAACTCGCACTACATGGGGCTACCTTTGAAGATCATTCAGAAGCTTCAGCTGGTCTAGAGTTCAGCAGCCAGACTACTTACTGGGGTTCCATACAGGGAGGGAACCACTCCCATGTTACGGATGCTCTACTGGCTACCAGTCTGTTTCTGGATGACATTCAAAGTGCTGATCATTATCTTTAAAGCCCTAAACAGTTTAGGCCCAGACTATTTGGCTGACCACATCTCTGCATACAACTCGCCCGGACACTGTGATCGACAGATGAGGTTCTGCTCTCAGTCCCACCCCCTTCCCAAGCACAGCTGGTGGGAAGGCGAGAAGAGACCTTCTCTGTGATCACCACCTACCTTTGGAACTCCCTCCCTAAAGAGATCAAAACTGCCCCCTCCTTTATCTCCTTCGGAAAACAATTAAAAACCTTTTTATGTTCACAAGCATACAGGGAGGAGGACATAAAAAAGATCTGGCTCAAACAAAACAGAATGGAATATGGCTTTTAAATTTTAGTCTCAATTTTTAAATTTTTGTTTTTAAATGTTTATTTGTCAAAACGTTAATTTTAGTTGTGTAATGCCTAATCTGTTGTAATGTACAACTACTGTCAGCTGTTGTTGCTTATGGTTTGTTTGTTTATTTGCTTTTTTGGTTGCACTTTATGGCATTGAATATTTGCCACTGTATGTTGTGAAATAGAGTGAATAGAAATAAAGGGTTTTTTTATTATTGTTATTATTTATTAAGTAGGAGATAAGTACAGAATTGAAAAGGATATGAAAGTAGGCTGTATGAGAATGGTATGCGAATGTGGAGGGAGGACTATATCTGTCTCTGTGTTTGTGTGTGTTTGCAAGAGGGATGTTTTTGTGAAGCTTTAATAATTAGGTCAGCAATCAAATCATGATTTTTTAAAATAGTTGCTGTTGTGAAATATTAATCACAGCATACTTTGTAAACATATAAGATGTCCTGCAGTTAGTAACAAAACTCTTTGTAAAACAGCTCTGAATAATGTACAATATCTATGCTCATGTCATCTTAAAAACAATGTTTTTGTTTGTTTTGTTTGCAACTGTGTAAATTACTCCTATAAACATTTGCTATAAGACTACTTTGCATTAATAAACTATTTATACTTTTGCTTTGAAGTGCTTTGGTTTCAAAAGATGTGATAGTGTTTTAGATTTGGTAAATGATATGGTACTTAACAATTTTAACACTTGGCAGCGTCATCCTTTCATTTTCGAAGGCTGTACAGGAGGTCCTGGAACAATCTGGGGGAAGGCTGAACCTGGTAGGCAGATCATTAGGAATTCTGCATACTTGCAAATGTGCTTTTGCAAAGCAGTAAAAAGGCAGAACACATTGTATTAATAAAACAACAACATAATGATTAATAATGGTACACCAACAGAAGCAGTTAACAAAGTTATTACCATGAACACAATGACAAGATAATAAATGGAATATTTCAAAATTGATTAAAGTATGTAATTGACTATATACAATCCTATTCAGTGAATGTAAAGGTGTCTTCAATGTTTCCTCAAATCCCCTGCAGCGCACTAGTGTATGGCAAACATTGTGATCTGTGTAAGTATGTAGAGGATTTCAGATAAAATACTCTCAAAAGAAAATGCAAAACATATTGAATGATACCTTGACTTAAGAGTTTAATTTGTTCAGTGACCAAGCTCTTATCTCAAAATGCTCTTATCTTAAAATGAATTTTACCATTGAAATGCTATTAATGTATTCCAGCCCCCCAACCCCCATTTTTGTTACATGTTTTTTAAATAAGAAAATGTACTTTTAAAACAACAAATAATGTATAAATACATATTCACATGGAACAATAAAAAAGAAAGATCAACTTTAAAATGGTAGAAGCACAAAGCTGTGGCAAGGAAGTACATTTGGGACAACAAAATGTTTGTTGGCCAGTGTAACAACAAGGCAAATCCTGTATATTCACATGGAACAATAAAAAAAGAAAGATCAACTTTAAAATGATAGAAGCACAAGTTGTAGTAAGGTAGCACAAAGCACAAAGTGAAGAGGCAGAAGCATCATTTTCTTCATACTGTATTCATTCCAGCCTCCCTCCTTCTCTTGCTCTCTCTCCCTCCCTCTCGCTCTTCATGAAGCCAAATATACCAGGAATAAAACCCACAAGAAAGAAAGAAGAAAGCACAAAAGCTGGGTTGCAGCTAAACATAAAAAAAACCCCAAGATTATGGCAACAAGAATGATTGACAACTGGAAAATATAGAGAGAAAATGTGGAGGCCGTGACAGACTTTGTATTTCTAGGTGCAAAGATTACTGCAGATGCAGACTGTGGCCAGGAAATCAGAAGACGCTTACTTCTTGTGAGGAGAGCAATGTCCAATCTCGATAAAATAGTAAAGAGTAGAGACATCACACTGGCAACAAAGATCCGCATAGTCAAAGCAATGGTATTCCCTGTAGTAACCTACGGATGTGAGAGCTGGACCTTAGGGAAGGCTGAGCGAAGGAAGATCGATGCTTTTGAACTGTGGTGTTGGAGGAAAGTTCTGAGAGTGCCTTGGACTGAGAGAAGATCCAACCAGTCCATCCTCCAGGAAATAAAGCCCGACTGCTCATTGGAGGGAAGGATACTAGAGACAAAGTTGAAGTACTTTGGCCACATCATGAGGAGACAGCAAAGCCTAGAGAAGACAATTATGCTGGGGAAAGTGGAAGGTAAAAGGAAAAGGGGCCGACCAAGGGCAAGATGGATGGATGGCATCCTTGAAGTGACTGGACTGACCTTGAAGGAGCTGGGGGTGGTGACGGCCGACAGGGAGCGCTGGTGTGGGCTGGTCCATGAGGTCACGAAGAGTCGGAAACGACTGAACGAATGAATAACAACAACAAAACCCACACTAAATCAACTAACCCAAGGTTCCTCAAAGCGGACAAAAGCAAAGCTGACATTAATCTTCTGTAGTGGACAAGGAGGAGGTTGCTCCTGGAAGTCCCAAACCCCTGTACTCTCACGCTAGCACTCCCTCTGGCACTAGCTCTTAAGTCAAAATGCTGATCCTTTGTCAAAGCAAAACCTGGGCTGAGCTACAGCTCTCAACTCAAAATGTTCTTAGGTCTTAGGTTAGAGCTTCCACTATATATCTAGCAAGGGTGAGATATGAAAAACCTCCTGACACAACACCTAGCTTTGGGGATGAAGTGTTTTGTTGTTTTTTTTTGGGGGGGGGGGGGGTTGGTGGTGACATTAAATTATTTAGAATGCTGAGAAAAAAAGGATTGTGGAGTGATCCAAAGGGATTTCTCCTTGGATGGGGGATTCTGTGATCTATAGTCAAAGAATATTTTTAATGCCATGACAACAACCTGTTTTTATAATGGAAAAGAGCTCCAGCCCTCAGTGTACACATTACAATGGGTGATACCCAGACACTATTGTAACAGCATGTCAATTCGTCATGAAATGTGGGAGCTGAAATCCAAAACATCTCATAGGTTGTTATGTTTCTTGTTGTTATTATTTTATGCCTTCTAAGTTGACTCAGACTCATGACAAACCTGCTATAGGTTTTTCTTGGCAAGATTTTATTATTTATTTATTTATTTATTTATTTCCTATATTTATACCCCGCCCTTCTCACCCCCGAGGGGGGACTCAGGGCGGCCTCACAAATACACCATATGGTGTTACCACAATAAAGCAATCAACAATACATTGAAATATTTAAAATATTAAAACAGTAATTAAAACAATTAATGGAACACTTTGAAAAACAAGCCCTGGAGACAGCAACCAAAAAGCCCACTATATGGTTCAGATATGTGGATGACACCTTCACCATTTGGAGCCATGGAGAAGAAGAACTCAACAGGTTCCTGGACCATCTTAACAGCATCCACCCAAAAATCCAATTCACAATGGAAAAAGAAAATGAAGGAAGACTGCCTTTTCTAGATGTTCTAGTCATCCGCAAACCAGATCAACAATTGGGTCACACCGTCTACAGAAAACCCACACACACAGATAGATATCTACATAAAAACTCCAACCATCACCCAAGTCAAAAAAGAAGCACCATTAAAGCCTTGGCAGACCGTGCAAAAAGAATCTGCGAACCCCATCTCCTCCAAGATTAACTGAACCACCTCAACTGGGCTCTCCAGGCCAATGGATACTCCACCTCAGACATCAGAAGAGCTGCAAGACCAAGAACAAGCCACGAGAGTAAAGATGAAAATCCACCCAGAAGAAAAGTGTTCCTGCCATACATCAAGGGAACCACTGACCGCATAGGGAAGCTGATGAGGAAACAGAATATACAAACAATCTACAAACCCACCAAGAAAATCCAACAAATGCTACGTTCAGCAAAGGACAAGAGGGATCCTCTCACCTCTGCAGCTGTGGACAAGTCTACATAGGGACCACCAAGCGCAGCGCCCAAACACGAATCAAGGAATATGAAAGGCACTGCAGACTACTTCAACCAGAGAAGTCAGCCATAGCAGAGCACCTGATGAACCAACCTGGACACAGCATATTATTTGCGAACACAGATATGCTGGACCACACCAACAACCACCATGTCAGACTACACAGAGAAGCCATTGAAATCCACAAACATGTGGACAATTTCAACAGAAAGGAAGAGACCATGAAAATGAACAAAATCTGGCTACCAGTATTAAAAAAACTCTAAAATTACAACAGCAAAACAGCAGAGAGGAAACAACCAGGCACATCTTAACACCTCTCAACAAAAGATTTTCCCAGGCTCAGCCAGGCCTTCAAATGCTAATGAAGGTGGTCAGTTGAAACATTCACACCTAGCTCCAGCAGGGAAGAGCTCTTTGCCCCACCCCAGCCATTCCACAGATATATAAACCCATTGTCCTAATTCCAACAGACCTCACTACCTCTGAGGATGCTTGCCATAGATGCAGGCGAAACGTCAGGAGAAATGCCTCTAGAACATAGCCCGAAAAAACCCACAAGAACCTAATTAAAACAACTGATTAACACACGCCTATTAAAATCAGAGTCTAAAATCCAGTCCGGTCAAATCATTGCCATACGTATTAAAATCTTCTTTCACTTGCTGCTCATTAGTCCCAAAGCCAGTCTTTCCTTCTAAAAAACAGGAGGGAGGTGGCCATTCTGGTGTCTCTGGGGAGAGTGTTCCACAGGCGGGGGGCCACTGATGAGAAGGCCGTGGCCCTTGTCCCCACCAATTGCGTTTGCGATGTCGGTAGGTTTAAGAGCAGGGTCTCTTCAGATGATCTTAAGTTTTGTGAGGAGATTTACCATTGCCTTCCCTTTACACTCAGACAGTATGACTTGCCTGATACCACTCCATGACTGAGAAGCAATTTGAAAGCTGGTCTCCTAGAGTTGGAGAATTGATCTACACTAGGCAGGTCAGTCCACTGTAAATTCATTCTGGAACAGCCCTGAATCCAGCCTGTATGTGCTGAATATGAGGCCATTGTACAGATGGGCTAGGACTGCATTGGTTCCACTGGATATTTACCTCATTCTCCATGTTTATGCAGTTGCTCCTAGCCAGCCACAGAGTTCTGTCTGAGCATTTGGCCATTAGGAGTGTGCAAAGCTTTGGAGCTCCATTTTGTAAATAGAAAAGTCAGATCATTTGGAAATATGAATCTCTGAATTGCTAATTGGAAACTGCATTTCTCAGAATTCTACTCGCGCCAGAAGAACAGGGCTGCCTGCGTCAAAATCCCAGAGTAGGTTAACCACATATGCTTAAATTGGAAACATTCTTGAAAATCATTGGATAGATTGATTCTTCTGAAACTTGGCATGCTTGCTGCCCTGCTCATGTTGTCTCACCATGCCACAATTTGAGGGGATACTTCTTGTAGTTTTTAAAAATAATGTTTTAATTGAAACAACTTCAATGCTCTTGGTCCCACCACCCTCGCAAGTGCGACTGGTGGGGATGAGAGACAGGCCCTTTTCAGTGGTAGCTCCTCAGCTGTGGAACTTCCTCCCAAATATATCAGATCTTCCCCTCCCTCCTGACCTTTAAAAAAACTTAAAACCTGGCTTTGGGATAAAGCTTTTGAGCAATAGATACAGTGATTTGAATGAGAATGACCTATGTGACCGGCAATGGAGTGATCCTGGATCATGATTTTAAGTTGGTGGAATTTTAAAATTTAATTTTTTTGAATGTTTATAACTGTTGTAAGTGTTGTTTAATTATGATTGTTTAATTTGATGTTCAGCACTTAATGGTTGCCTATTGTAAAGCCACCCTGAGTCCCCCCCCTCAGGGGTCAGAAAGACAGGGTACGAATGCTTGAAATAAATACATAATAAATAAAATTCCTAAAAATCAGTAGATGAAGTAATCTTTCAGAAACTTTGCAGGATTAATGCCCTGCTTATGTTGTCTCGTTGTGCAGAAATTCAAGGGGACATCTCTTCTAGTTTCTTTTAAAAATATATTTCTTAAAATATTACAAATTATCTAAAAATCAGTGGATGACTGAAACATTCTGAAACCTGGCAGATTTAAAGTTGTAAATGTTGCCTACAAGTGTGCCAAATTTCATCCTGATAGCCATAAAAATGACAGAGAAACAAACCTTGAAAATTTTCCTATTGCCGTTAATGGAACAAATCTTAACAAACCAATTATGAAGCTTCAGAGATTCAGATTATGAATTGGGATGGGACTCTTACAAATTTTTATGAATTGAAGTGGGGGGCATTCAAATCTCTGAAGTGAATTACTAACTCACTACCTCTATTAGCCATTGCTGGTTCTAGCACTTGCGCAGCCAGAAAGAAGGAGGGGGTCAATCTCCCCTCCTTCTCATTGGCTGTGTCAGTACCCGATTCCAACATCAGCAGGCATGATTGTGAAGACCAGGCTTTTGGGCAGACCTTCATGGTCGATTAGGAGTGGTGACAGCAGCGATACAGGAATGAGTCATTCCCTTCTCTGAGTTGATCAATACAGGGAAAGCGTGATGGCAATGATGTCCACCTGGAAAAAAGCTAGGATACTTGCCGGGAGTCCCTATATGTCCTGAATACTGCATGTAGCACATTTATTGTGAGCCTTTTTTTTTGGCCCATGTCGACAAGTTCTTCGTCAAAGGCTTGGTATTACAACATGCTGACTATCATGTTATTTATCCCTGAACTCAACATATGCATGCCTCCTTGATGAGGGACTATAAAATAACAAGGACCCTTGTTAACATGAAAAAAAGAGAAGTCGGATTAAATCAAAAACATTTTTTGAGAGAATGACTGCTATTCTTTCTTCCTAGGGCCCTTCTCCTGTTGCCTAGTAAGTTATCCTGTTTGCTGGCAGCCACACTCCTGTTAAATGACACTACAACCCCCACTGGGCACAAGATAAATAGCTTCTGATACTAATTACAAAAACTGTTTGCAGTGATTAAGCGGTGGAGCAAGTAAAAGGTGCCGGAAAGGCAAGGGCCAAGTAGGAGCCAGTTTAGGATGAATTAGGATGAAAAAGCTACCTTTGCTTCTTACCCCTCCTCCTCCACCTGCTCCCTTCCTTCCTTTCCAGGACTGAGGAGGAGGAAGCATGTGGGAGTACTACTGCCTTCTCTTGACTCATGGCTGATTTAAATGGAATGAGTTCATTTAATGCAGCATGGGCTTTAAGGATGCAATTATGCTTTAATTATACAGCCCACTGTTCATGGCAGCATGACAACTTTCCCGCTTGCATTCAGGGGAGGTTTGCGCACGTCTTTTGCTGCACCACCTCTTTCATGCCGAGGCATCATTCTGAGGTAAGAATTGAAGTAAACAATGAGCCTGTATCCTGCCTAATCTGTCTTCTGTTCCTTACTGAGTACACAAGAATGAGCGGGATTAATTACCAAAGAGATTAGAGAGTCCTCAGTTCCCAATCTTTCTGGGATGGATAACAAAGGATAATGCAAAGAATGGTGGATGGATTTTTTTTAAAGATAATGTTCACAGTTTAGAAAAGTCATTTTCTCTAATTTTTTGGCAAAATAAAATAAAGCCTGTAGTTAAGGCAATTTTCTTCCAAAACAAAGTGATACAACCATTTGCAGTGTCGTGATGATAGCCATGTCATTAGTTTGGATGGACCAGGAACCTATACAAGGTGTTAAAATCCCAGACATGGTCTATAGCCTTTCCCTTGAAAAGTATAACAAGTAATCCCTTGAAAAACAGAAGACCATGGAAGAAAGCTTCTCTGATTTTAAGGTCAAATCTATATTGGACAGCAAAGATCTGTAGTTTAAGAGTTTGGGTCTTGGAGAATATCTAAAATACAAAATCTCCACAATATCTTTTGCCTACATGAACAGCCATAGTAATCTAAATCAATGTATGTAGGATATGAGTGGTTATGAGAACCTAATTAAAATCAACTGATTGGTATAGCATAGAACTACATAAATGTTTGTCTTGCTTATTGCAGAAGGAGAAATTTGTCACCTCCTTAAAACAATAGTCTTAACCCTCCATAGACCCACCCAGACATTGTTTTGCAGGCACAATGTTCCAGGCATCTTGTGGAGGTCTGACATTGTCATATCTCTGGCTATTAAAACATAATAATCAGACAAGTATGAGTGGTGTCCCACCCTCTATCACATAGCCAAGATGGGCATGCAGAAAAATTGTGAGATTTAGGTAGAGATGTGATGTCTGTTTGCTTGCCTGCCATAACAATTTATTATATTTCCTTGATAACACAATTAACTGAAATCTGATTTTTAATGTAAAAGTTGGAATTTAAGTTGGAATTTCATCACAAACAATTCCAGAATCAAATATTAACTATTAATTATTGATTAATTAAGGGTGCTTCCATACAGGGGTAAAACCCATAACAAAGTAGGTTTAAAAACTCACTTTGTGTCACGTTGCCAGGGCTCTACCTTGTTTAGGTAGAGATGAAACAGGTAGAAACTTTTTATCAAATAGTTTAATTAAAACAGCGCTTACCTGCTGGCTGTTTTAATAGACCAAAACATAAAACATAAAGATAGCACCCAGCCACAGAATAAACAAAAACTGATAGCAAAAACAACTCTGTAGTCAAAAGGGTCCAGTCCAGTGATCAAATGCCGAGAGTTCAATAAACAAAGTCCAGGTATCAAGAGTCTACACCGTAGTCAAAAGTCAGTCCAAAGGTTCAAGGTTCCAGGATTCCAAGATTACAGGAGACAGGTCAGGATACTGAAAAATCCAACAGACCTGGGGGAAAAACCAGCAGCATCCACCACCAAAATACAACAAATACTTTTCTCCCAAAGATCAGTCTCAAGGTTAGCTCCTTAAATCCAGTAACACTCAGCTGCAACCCATCTCTTGCACATCTCCAGCCCTAATTGCTTTCATCCATGAACTCCCACTTACAGATTACCAAACCCTCTAGAACTAATACTCCATCACCAACAACTGGGTAGGGTGTCTAGATACCATCCTGGTAAATACCAGGACACCCAGCCACTCAAAAACCACCCAAAACTTCCCTTAAAATTAAAAAAGTGAACAGTCCTCCTGGCACAAAAAAAAATTTATGGGCCAGGAGACCCGGGGGGGGGGTTATCCCCCACCCATCTCCTGGCATGTCATTTCTATGTGCCAAGGAGATTCAAGGACCACTGTACAGGTGGCCTGGTAAGTTTCTTGAAATGTTTCAGTGTAGTTTGGGGGCTTGGGGGGGGAGGTGGGCACCATTTCACACCTTTTTACTCCAGAAGCCCAAAAGGTGCGAGATGACAATGCGGGCTCACACCCGGATAGTCCCAGGACTCTCATGATCTAATCGGATATCTAATTAATTTGGAACACCTCAGGTAAAAGCATGACAGATACCTCATTTTTCAGCCTGTCTGGAAGGACCCTCTATGGCAGATTGTTGAGGAATCAACAAATTTTACAATTCCCAAATGGTTCGTTACTCAAAATCTAGTTTCCTTGCGTCTTTGCAAAAGTGCTTTTTATTAGTTGCTTAGGTTAAAATAATTACAATTAGAATTACAATTAGAATTCTTTTAACTGGCTAGATCTTAGCCAGTTAAAAGAACGCCCATCAGAATTTTTGATATTTTCCTAATTTAGCTTACACCATACTCACCTTAATTCTCAAAATAAAAAGAATCTATATTTCTGAAACAAGACTATTTTTACATGCATAGAGTTTGAAGAATTCAAAGAGTTTTAAAAACATTTGAAATCTATGGGAATATTTGAAATCTATGGGAAATCTAAAAAAGAGAAAGCCAATTTTTAAAAACCCAACTTCAAGCAGCATTCTCTTCTGTTGAGAAAATATTTTTACTCTTAAACTAAATGCTAAAGAAAGGCATGGACTCCGTTGCCAAACTGTAAGTTAACACTAGTGTAAAATCCATTAATCCAGAGGATCTATTATAGATAGGACTTGATTTTATTTTGGGCAAGGATGGAAATTCTCCTATTCTCTTATTCAAATTTTGTGTAACTGCACCTCCAAGCAGCTTAACCAGCAGTAAATAGTGGGAGCTGCTGCTCAAAAACATTTTCAAAGCTATAAAATCCCAATACACTATTTAGTCTATCTATAGAAAAATGTATCTACACAAACATCCTGAATCATTCAAATTACTTATGGAAATTTAAGAATTATCCCATAATGTACTATAATTTCTAGGGATGTGCAATAAAAAATTGGTTCAAAAGTTATTACAAAACTGAGGCACACTGGCATTTTATTTCCAAAGTGTTTCTAAAGTATAGTTAGTTTCTAAGGTATAGTTAGGTATAGTTAATGAAATTTTGTTACTATTTCGTTATAGTAATTGCACTTAATAATTACTATAATTGGGAAAACTTCAGGGGATCCCTTTCCCCTCATTTTTAAAGCTATTGGAGTGAAACACACTGTTAGCCCACCAAATTTCAGAACATTTCACTTTTCCATTTTCAAAGTTTTCATAGGCAACATATTTTTTTAAAAAAAAACTACAAGAGCTATCTACTTGAATTTTATATACAATGCACAGGATAACCAGCGCATCAATCCCCAGAAGTTTCAAAAAAAAAATTCACACATCTGCAGATTTTTGGGGATTTCTAAAAGTTTAGACAAAAACAATTTATCCCCCTCCCAAAAAAAAGCAACAACAGCAATCCCTTTGAATGTCTGTCTGTCTTTATGACATACAACCACACAACTTCAACTTAGCACAGATTTATACTATTACTTACTTATTTTAGGCCTCTTTGCAGATTCAATAATTTTATCTATTATTATTATACTTACTCTAAATGGCTGGTGCCATTGAGGCTTTCTGATGCTGAGCACTGCATTTTGGAAATGTAGTTTAGGACAGGGTCTTTTGTATTCTCTGCCACAGGGCGCCTCGCCTTTCCAAACTACATTTTTAGGAATGCTGTGTTCTCAGCCTCCTGCTCAAGTTAGCCCCGCTATCAGACCAAAGAAAATAGAATTGTTGTTTTAAAAACACTTGATGTTCTCTTGGCATTATTAAAGTTGCTTAATGCTTATACTGAAAATTAAACTGACCTTGGGAGACATCCGAATGTTACAGGATCTTAACAAAAATGTTTGGTGTCTCAATTCTACCCCCTCCCCCTTTCCTGCATGTATGCATCAATCTAACAAATTTAAAACAAAGTTTTGCACACCCCTAATACTTTCATCATTGTTACTGGAGAAAGTAATGAATTACAATTAATTTATATAACCAGTTTTTTTTCCATTTTGTGTCTGGGTCATACGAATGAGAGGGCACACTTGTATTCATATTCCACTTCTTCAATTTATGTATTCAGATATTTATATCCTGCCTTATAGCTTGAGTTCTCAGACTGGCACATTGCATAATCAATTCAAACAATGTAAAACAACATAAATCATTTTATTGTTTTCAATTTATTGTTTTCAATTGTTCATCAGCTCAGTAGTTTGAGAATTTAAAAGAAGTTGAAAACAGTTCAACACCAAATATAGATCTTACCATAATAATTAGAACCACCACAACCATCCAGACTTTGGGTTTCCTATGGACTATAGGTGACCAGAATGCTGGACTACAGAGCTCAACATGCCTATCCCCGTGGCCTTCTGATAATGATACTGTCATGTTCTGTCAGAAATACACTTTTTTACCTCTCATTATTTAGATAATGCTATGTTATCATCTGACAAAGCAATATATATTATTCCATGAAAAGATGCACAGTTGTGCATTTTTATAAATCCAACAGGTAACATTGATGACAGAATTATTTGAATCAAACCTTTGAAAGACACAAAATCTTAATAAAAACTTATTTACTTCACAATACCAAAAATGTTTACAAGATGACAAGATCCAATATCTGAAAATACATAAGTGTTGGTTGCACTAAACAAAGCACATTTCAAAAAGCTTTCTAAGAATTCCCTAAGGAGATGGTCTTTCTTTAAAATGAGTAAAAATCTTTTTTATGATCTGCTTGAGCTGTCAAAAAAGGAGAAGGGAACGCAAGACAAGCTGAGAAATTTGAGGTTGAGCAGACATTCTCATTCTCAAATTTATCAGCTTTGTCTCTGATATTGATATGATTTCTGAGGAGTTGGCATGTGACAGCCAACAAGAAAATAACTAATAATACATTCTAACAATGGACAATCTGTATAATCCAAATTCCCATGTATGACCGGAGAATAATATTTATTTACACATTTATTTATTTATTTATTTATTTATTTATTTATTTATTTATGCTCTCAAAACAGAAAACCCATACCTGAGTTCAGTGCCTCGCTCTCCCAAGCCAACATCCTCACTGAACTGTTTCTGAATTTCATTTTAGTTTTTTCTTTTTTTTCTGATAGACGTGGGAGCTTAAACTTGTTTGTCACTTGTCACGAGTTAACAATAATAAAGAGGAAATGTCAGTGGTGAAAAATTAATGTGTCTGCCAGTATCAAAATAATTCACATAATACAACAGTAATTCTCTAATTTTATATTCTGTTCATACATTGTGTTATATAAGATAGGCACAAATTATAACATATAGATCAGTGGTGCACAATGTACAGCCCACCAGGTTAACTCCCTACAATTTCTGATCATTGGACAAGCTGGCTAGGGCTGCTGGGAGTTGGAGTCCCGACCACCTGGAGGGCCACAAGTTGTGAAGCGCTGATATAGATCACTAAGAAGGCTCCTGCGTAGTGCTTCACCAGCCTCCGTGGAGAATTCAGGCATCAGCAGGGTAGCAGCAGAGCAATCCCGGTGTCCTGGCTGGCACCTCCCCATCACACCCATGGAAGCCCCACTGTTCCCTACAGAACACAGGGGGGCTTATGTGTTGGTAGCGGCAGTGTCGGTCCACACTGTTGCCCCAGTTCACCCATGGAGCCCCACTAGAAGTCATTCTATGTTGTTTGATGGTCAGTGTTGGGCTCAGTGGATAAAATGGGGCAGAAGCATCCTAGGATGCTTTTTTGCCCCATGTAATAAGATTATCAGGCAATATAAGTCTTATAAGCATCAGGAAGATGAACAAATAGGAATGCTTAAATAATACTACAAAGATTCTGTGACAACAGTAAACTTAGCAAAGGAACCAATGTGAAATTAAGTCCATATTGTCTCTATTTGGAAAGTGGGCTGAACCTCTGTTGTTTCTACTGGAGATCCTAATGACTTTCAGTATAATTGACTATGGCATTCTTCAAAGCCACATTTGTGAGATAGGGACACTATTATACAATTGCTCTAATACTCCTTGAAGGGGTAAAGTTAGATAGTGGCTCTGGGGTATGCTTTTTTGATGCCTTGGCCATTGATGTCTCACTAGGCTCCTCTTTGTCCCATATGCTATTTAACACATAGATGAAGCCTCTGAGACAGGTTATCTGAAGTTTAGGGGTTGGTGTCACCAGAATGTTCATTGAACCCAATTTCATATTTCTTTCCCATTTGATTCTTGAGAAGCGGTGTCAATGCTAAATTGGTACCTGATGTCAGTAATGGAATGGATGTAAATGAACAAATTGAAGTTAAATCCAAATAAGATAGATATTCTTAGTCAATCCAAAGGTAGACATAGAAATGATTATTCACTCTGAGGCTGGATTTCCAGGTTTTGGCAGTGACTATTAGTGGTTTGCACAATTAAAGCCAGGATGTCAGATCTGTCTGTGGTGACACTTGACTTGATGATACCCCATTTGGATTACTGTCATGAGCACTTTATGGAGATGCCTTTGGAAGGTTGGAAATTTCCATTGGTCCAAAATACTGTAGTCAGAGTGCTAACAAGAGCTAGTTAGAGTGACTACATAACTTCCACATTGGCTACTGGTTCATTTCCTGGCTAATGGTTCATACTGAACTGTCATTGTTATTGATATGTTTTAAGAGTATTGTACATTAATAAGGTAGCTTATTTAGTTTGTTGTAAATTATTAACTATTTAAGATTTATATAGTTTTGATCCATATTTTGAGCTTCCTTGTCTCCTATGATGGGAGAAAGGTGAGATGCATAGTAAATAATTAAATAAATATAAGAAATACAGTACATTTTAAAGCTACTTTTCTACACCAAGTTCAGCAAAGGAAGTGAATAAAAAAACAAACATCAGCAACAAAAGAGCAGTTATATAACATGGCAGTAAAACTTTAAAATTCAGAATTGAGGGAGAAATAGATTATACATTAGGTAATATAAAAAATTGCACCAATGAAACTTCAACTAATGAACAATGTGATAAATAAAATACATGTACATAAATGCTATTGCGATTCCTCTCTAGTGTAGGGCATTGTAAACATTTAGTTTTACCTATATGTTGATTCACTGCCCAATAATTGATTAATGGATTTACTTCAGTTGGGACTTGCTAGCAGGATTGGCTAAAAGCTGGTTGAAAAGGTGCCTTTTCAAAGGTCTTATTTATCCCAACTGCATTCTGTGAATGTGGGAGAAGGGTTGAGCTACCATCCAGGCCACTACAGAGAAGATCTTGCACAACTGCTATCCACTCTAATAAAAATAATATATTCTCTGCTTTATGCCTCAGAAAAACAGAGCACGAAGGACCTCATCACATGACCTTTTTTCAGCATCCTAGAACTCTTGGAGGATGCTGGAAGCACGGAGCCTGCCAAAGTCCACCAGATGACACAGGGCTACTTCTTGTGGATCTCCGTGCTTCCAGCATCCTCCAAGTGCCCTGGATGGATTCCCGTGTTCTCATAGGAAAGAACAGGGTGAGTGCATGGGGAAGCCAGATGGTGATGCTTTCCCCCATGTTATAGGTAAGCGGGCGATGTGGGGTGTAGGTGACAGGTTCCCTTGCTGCCCATCGGATTTGCCACACTGCCTTGTGAATCCCACCGCTATCGCCTGTTCTTTAGACCTCAATGTGATGAGGTCCTAAGATGCTTCATCCTTATATCAATCAGGAGTAAAAAATGAAAAACACAAAAGGATAATTCAGAATATTAATAATTAATCATTCAAGATGTATTGCTACCAGAAGAGCTTATGCTGGTTAAAGTTCAGATCATAACCACTAAAATAATGCATGAGTGATTTGTTCTTGGCAGATGAAATCTGAATATTTGTAAGTCAAGACATTAAGACAGGAAAAAGAGGGGAAATGACCCTTTGATGTGCTATCTTTGGGTTATTTATCATTGTCTCATGACCCTCTGTGATATCTCACTTTAGTCACAGCATACAGAAAAAAACCATAATGAGCACTTGTTATAACATTCTGATTTCTAGATGCACACAGCCAAAAGTCTAATATTTATCCATACAAGTCCTCATAGTGAGATAGCAAAAACAACCATGCAGAGACAATGTTCCAATTATTCCATAGCTTCTAGCTCAATATTCTATTGTTGATTGTCCAGTGCAGCAACCTGACTATTGCTGAAAAAATTAGTTGTACACAAGTAACCAGTTACAGAAGAAATAGAAATTGTGGTGTCCTCTCCTTGGCTGGTCATTTGCTTCAGTTAAATAAGATCTCACTTTGACTGCACTCAACTGAGTCCTAGTGAATTTAGAGGGTTTTTTGGGGGGAGGGGGGAATCCTGTGTACAACTGTTCAAATGCTACACTGGAGTGGGGAAAATCCAATTAATCACTAATCTAAGTAATTATTACTTGGTTCTGAGAGGGTCCCACTTAGCAGTTGTGCTTTCTCACATTGATTATGTAGAATAAATCTATGCTTAAAATCTACATAGGCTTAATCATTAAATTTTAATGAATATGCCTATTTTAGAAATGTATAGAATGCATTAATGATGAAATTTCCATTAACTGATTTACAAACAGAAAATTAAAAATTAAATGCAATACCACAGAACAGTGAGTGAGAGCAATTGTAAAAACAGATTCAAGAGATTAAAGATTTAATAGATCTGGCACAATGAAAGAGTCCTCATTTGGATAAGAGAATGTGCTCTGAGGAGCAAGGACACTGGCCAGTTACTCAACCAAGGACTTTATCTCTCCCATCAGTGCCAAATGTGTTGCAGACCACTGGAGGGGACTCACTAAATCAGTGATTCCTAACCTTTGACCTTGAAGATGTTTTGGAATTCTTAGCCAAAATGTTCATTGTCAGGGATTCTGGGAGATGAAGAACAAAACAATGGAGGAGGCGGCTAATAATGGGAACCACTGGAACCACTGCCAGACTGATACAGAATCAGGTAATTCATCAAGTCCTCAACCATTTTAATGACGTGGGGGTGGGGTGGGGGGTATTTGACCTTTATGCTGCAACTCTCACACTCACTTTCCATTGGGCAGGCTAAAACATGTGGAAACCTAAAAGTTACCAATGTACACTTTAAAAAAACACAGCAATTTATTATTATATGATCCTAGCTTTATACTGTACTATATTATTGATTTATTATGAGGTGTTTTGGGCATGGTTTACCAAGGAAAGGTGAAAAAGAAGCTGGTCATGTTGATATACATGCATCCATATGTGTACAGGAATATAGTATGGCACAGAAGGAATTTTACTGCCATCTTACAAGATGTTAACTGATTTTTCATTTTTGGTAACATGCACACATCTGCATTGTAAATACAGACCCCAGCTACATTGCCATATAAAATTCATATTACCTGCTTTGAATTGGATTATATGGCAGTGTCGGCTCATATAATCCAGTTCTAAGCAGATATTGTGGATTACCTGCTTTGATAATTTGGACTATATGGCAGTGTGGAGGAGGCCATAGAGTTCAAGAAATATGTAGCTGAAGTAGAACCAAAACCTATTGAAAAAAATCAAATCTGGTATTTCAGAATTAATTTTAGATATTCTATTACTTATGTCTACATTCAGAAAGAAAAGAAGTCAGGGCTGAGTGAACCTGCAGAGTAGGAGTGAGCAGAATGGGAAAATCTACTTCTTCATACAATTGAGCTTTAGATCTGATTTATGACACATGAAAGGTACTCAGAGTGCCTAAATGTTGGGGGGGTACGTTTTATTGGGTGCTGAAGATCCACAAAGAAGCATGTCAGGCAACAATCAAAATTATTATTAAAAATAGGATCAACTATAGATCAAGGCTGAGAATACTTGTAGAACCTATTTTATTCTGTTGTCCAACCTAGTGAGCTTCACCATAGCAAATCAGAGGCATTGCAAGGGCAACCCCAAACAACGTATGGGACTATGAGGGTGTATCCAGACAATTTAGAAGTGAGTCAAACAATCCTGGGAACTGACAGCAGGTCTATACACAGACCTGTCAGTCCCAGGATATAGCCCCCATCCTCACAGCCTTCTTTTGAAGATGGAAAGCAGATGGGGCCATCTGGCAGAAGTTATTTTTTAAGTCTCTCTGTTAAGTGTTGGACCATATATGCACACATGCAAATATATGGTCCAAATATAAACACAAACAGATTCACATGTGCACATATGAGGTCCAGCACACAATGGAGGGAATTAAAAAAAAAAGAGGAGAGGAAACAGTGCATGTCACCACTGCAGGAACATGAAATCAGAAATGGGGGGAGAATTGGGCAACCAGCTGTGCAGTGACAATTTCCTTCCATGGGATGGTGTAATGGTAAGGCGAGCAATGCGGGGCATGGAGCAACGGGTTCTCCATGCCCCCCACTGGGAATCCTTGGATTTGTCACAAGGATTTGCATGGCAAATCTATGGGCATTTTGTGATGAGGTCTATGGCCACAAACATTAACCTAATAAATTTTAAAGTTTTTTTTCTTGCAAGTTCACCACTCACACAATAGCTAGATGGCTTAAATGCTCTTGTCCATTAATAAAGCACCTGCACTTTCAATGGCTGCTAGAAATTCATGGGGTTGTCACAAGAAACTTGACGGCACATTACACACAGAGAACTTGCTGAAACCTCTTTCAGTTTCAACTTGACACTGCCAATGTACAAAAATCTGTGCTATTATGCAACTTTGCGAAAATTACATGCAGTTATTCTTCTAGAATTCATTTAGTATTATAAGTAGGCAGTTCATACTCTTTTCTAAATGTTGGCTTAAAATCTTTAGTGGAATATTTCAGAAGAAATATTCTCATATAGTTTTGTAGAATACTAAGAAAATAAACATGTAGAAGCTTCTTTAAATTCTGCAGGCTCTAATGTTATATATTTTAATATTAAAGGGAACAAGTCCTCTAATATTTTGATGACATTATCCAAAGTTGGATAACAATAGGAAATTAAACAGTTACTCATGGACTTACAAATCCTACCATCACCTACTGACTTATGATACCTTTTGTTTGCCCCACCCACCAGGCACCCTTCCTTCCAGCCAGAGGTGGCCCTAGGTAATTTCCAATGGTAAGCAAACAGTATTTTGGTGCCCCCCCCCAACCAATCACTGATATATATTTTCTGTTCGTCGTGGGAGTTCTGTGTGCCATATTTGGTTCAATTCCATCATTGGTGGAGTTCAGAATGCTCTTTGATTGTAGGTGAACTATACATCCCAGTAACTACAACTTGCATATGTCAAGGTCTATTTTCCCCCAAGAGTGCCTCAAGAGTGCCCCTGGGCAAAATCAACTATACTGCAAATACTTACTTTGCGTAATGGGTTGAGCCGCTCCTGCTTCCAGCCTATGCACAAAGAAATCTGGAAAATTGACATTCCATCTGATAGTCAAATAGGGGAAAACAAATCTCACCTTTCCTTAAATCTCACATAACCTTAGTTTAACTGCACAAGCACACTTTATTTTAGAGAATGGGCTTAGGCTATGGCTGGACCAGAGAGACTAAGGGCCCTTCTACACATGCTGTAAAACCCAGAAGTAACCAGGTTAAAAGGAGGTGGTGGTGTTCTCCCAGCTGGATCAGAATCAGACCAGAATCAGATCACATGCAATGACATAAAGTTTAGAAATGCTACTTTCTGGAACTATAATGCTCATAACCCGCAAGCTACCTCATCAGACAGGCCAATTTGCCTGTCGTACGCCACAGTTTGTTGAAATTTAAAAAAAAAACCCAAAGTCTTAACATACCTCCACAAAATGGTTATGGGAAGCCCTGTATTCCTATGCAGTGCTTGGAAAATTGGTCAGCAATTGTACTGGCCATGCTGGCTGCAGGTTATGAGTGTTGTAGTTCCAAAAAGTAACCTTTCTAAACTTTATGTCATTGTATGTGATCTGATTTTGGTCATCGTGGCTGGGAGAATAGGAGAAACAGTTTTCTTAAAATAAAAACACACTGGGGTGGATGTAGAACACAATCAGTCTCTTCTGATTTAGGAAGCTAACTAGGGCCAGACCTGGTAAATCTGGAATATCAAGTATGGAATATCGAGTATTTCTATGTAGGGCAGGAAAATGGTCTTACCTGAAATCCTGCACAGTTGCTACTGACAGTCAGGACTGACAATACTGATCTAGTTGGACCATTGGCTTTGTGTAACTTAAGGCAGCTTCCTATGTTCCTAAATGATCACAGTGGCCCTAAGCAGAATGCTCGCGTTGGAGAATAGATACTGGAAAGATGCATTCTTGATTTTCTTTACTTTCTTGTGGTCCCCTTGGTGTGCAAGATACTTAAAGGTGTGAAAATTCATAAAGCTTAGGATAAGGGTAAAAGTTTTCCCCTGACATTAGGTCCAGTCGTGTCCAACTCTGGGGGTTGGTGCTCATCTCCATTTGTAAGTCGAAGAGCTGGCATTGTATGTAGACACCTCCAAGGTCATGTGGCCGGCATGACTACATAGGGTTGTTACCTTCCCACCGGAGCAGTACCTATTGATCTTCTCACATTTGCATGCTTTCAAACTGCTAGGTTGGCAGAAGCTGGGGCTACAAGCGGGAGTTTACCCTGCTCTCCAGATTTGAACCTGCAACTTTTCGATTAACAATTTCAGCAGCTCAGCGTTTTAACTCACTGTGCCACTGGGCGCTCCTAAAGCTTACCATTTGCCAAATCATTGATTCCTATGCATGCTGTCATGTGGCTATGGCTGGTGGTTCACTTACATTATTTAGACTAGTGGTTCCCAACCTTTTGTTGACCAGGGACCACTTGACCAGGGACCACTTTGACCAGGGACCACTCTCCAACATTAGTACCAAAGGGGTTATGAATTAGTTTTTGTCAACTTTAGATTTGGTTTGGTTATTTGGGATATTTATTCATAAAATTGCATTGGATAGATCACATCAGCTCTAGTTTCTGATACAGAACATATACCCTCCAGTAGTCACCATCTGCTCGCCCACAGAAAACTATATTTAATAAGTAAGAACTGATGTAATAGAAGTAATCTTTTGTGGGTAGTCAGCCTCTCTCCTCCTGACAGTAGTCAGCCTCTCTCCTCCTGACATCCCTGCTGCCTTGTCACTATAAGAGGGTTTTGCAAGACCAGTCGCTCTCATTGTCATGTGGTTTCGAGGCAATGGTGTAGTAGTGGTGTGGCCGTGGACCATATTTTCATTCTTGTGGACCACTGGTGGTCCATGGACCACAGGTTGGGAACCACTGCTTTACACCATTTGCACTGTAAAGATGACTTTGCTTTATCTTTTCACAAAATTAAATATCATTGTGAAAACTTGGTGTGGTGTGCCAACGGCTTATGCCTCAAATAAAGAAATAGTTTTCTGAGATTTACAGAGATACTCTCAGGAACATCTCATCAAGCGAAAGTCCAAAAGTGGCAGGTTAAAACCCAGAATTTTAACCATGGCTGATACCAAATTAGAGACTCCCTCCTGGACATACAGAAGACTGAGCAACTTGGAAGATGCTGAACAGACTGCACTCTGACACTACAAAATGAAGAGTCAACCTTAAGAAATGGGGCCACAAAGTGGAGTCCATCACATGCAAGTGTGGAGAAGAGCAAACCACAGACCACCTACTACAATGCAGCCTGAGCCCTGCCACATGCACAATGGAGGACCTTCTTATAGCAACAACAGAGGTACTCCAAGTGGCCAGTTACTGGTCAAAGGACATTTATTATAATGCCAAGTTTTAAAACTTTGTGTTTTTCTAAATATATTACAACTTTACACTTGGTTCACTCCTGATACGATAAATATTGTGAAAACACAATTTACTGAAGTCTCTAATAACAAAAAACTCATGGAGGTGATATTTGGTACAGTCACTCCCCATGCCATTTTAACCAACTTCACTGGGTTGTTTCAAAATAAAGGGGAAAAGGGGAGAGTCACATACCTCTTTGAATTCATTGGAGAAAAGATGAGATACAAATGTAAATCACCATCCAGGCATTCATACCCCTTCTACACTGCCATATAATCTGGATTTTATATGGCAGTATAAAAGGGGCCTCAATAAATAATTATGTAAATAAGTTTATATAAGTGAAGCCTTGGGCTTACTGAAGTCAATGAGAAATTTGCACCTGATGCCAGTATTGTTAGTGTCTGCCACACGTAAAGCTCTGGTGATTCCTGAGGCTCAAACGACTTAACGGGCAAACTCCCACTCCCCTCCCTTTTTCACTGCAGCAATCTGATGCAGTTCTCCCCTGCCTAGGAATAAATTGCCTGCATATCGATCCAGGAGCGTTGAGACTAGAGGTCTCTGTAAACAATAATGTTGGTGACGGAAAAGATTTGCTTGTCTGTTGATAAAATGCATTAACGTGATTTGAAATGCTGTAAAGGCAGGTGAGCAAGATGTATACTGTACTGGTAAGGCACTCTTCCTTTTTTAACCAGCCACAATCCCATCCTTCATATCCAGTGGGGAAGGGGATCTCATACTTTATAGATCAAATAGGAGAACTACATCAGCAAATACCAGAGTAAAATTGACACAGAATAAGGAGAAGCTATATTTTCTTAAAGACACAAATATGTCCAATAGTGGATAGGCAGTTGACCCTAGTTCAGTAGATTAGTTGTTTTGTGGTAGTTTTTTTTCCAGAGACTTATTTATGTTGAGTTTGTTTCAAGCATGTTCTCTGTTTGCTGTTAACTACCTTAAGCTTATGAGAAAGCAGTCCACAAATATTTTAAACCTATAAATCAATCTCACTCTTGCTCAGCCCTTCAACCTGCTGGGGCAGTTGGCAAAATGTGTGACTCCTCAGTCAATTTTGTTGAACACTTCAGCAGGAAATTCTTGTGCTTGGCCAAATGCTCTTCTGTGCATGGGCGAGAACAAGCATCTGAGTGCACAGTGCATCTTATTCCTGCACATAAAGCAGCACAATCTCCACATTTAAGTGGCAAGGAAAATCTGCCTATATAACTGCACAGACAGGTCTGGCAGTTATGTGCAATTGAACCAGATGGACTGCAAGTATCCTCTCTCCTCTTTCCTTCTGGCAGGACAAAAAAATCAGTACGGGCTTGGCTACTGGTTCATTTTGGGATGAGAGGAAACCTAGTGCTGTTCTCCCTAACTGTGAAATTGAACATTTGCCTTAAGATGTCTTTGTCTTTAAACTGGAATCCTGGATTGCTCCAGCCAGTGCACTGAATTACATCCCAAAATTGCCCTCCACAAACCACACCATCATGTGAGTGTGGCATAGGCTAACAGCCAGCCTAGATGATAGAGTGAAACCTTCTCATATAGCCCTGTCAAATAGAAATGAGCGGTATTCCTACACTAAATCCTGGGTTAGCAGAAGGAAATTGGGGGAAAACAGAGAAAAGTGAGGAAAAGTATCCTTAAGAGTGGGAACCCAACCTACCCCCAGCAAGATCTGTCTTCAGTTATGGCCTGCTATTCCATATTTCCTTGTCTTCTTTCCGTTTTCCTCTGCTTCCCACAGCTTTCTTCAGTTAGGAATCGGGTAACTCCTGACTCCTGAAAATGGATTCCTCTCTCCATCTTTGCATGCTGGCAAGACAATTTCCCACACACAGCTACCAGAAGTGGCTATGTGTCATGGAATGGCCTCCATTTTGCCAGTGTACAAAGTTAGTAAGTAAACAGGGAAAATTAGAGTGGGATAAGGTCCTAAGCCTAAAGTGTAGAAGAGATACTCCTGGAGCCAAAACAGGTTTTGGAAATGTCCCACTTTGGATAGGTGTTTGTAATTGCAGATGGTCTTTCAGCTCACCTGTATCAAGTGCAGGGGAAAACAAACATTAAGACCACTCCAACAATGGAACTGTAATATGTAATGATGAAGGCATGATGAAAATATATGATACACATATTGGAAAATATATATTAGATGTAACCATATTAGAAATAGGAATTAGAAAATACATGAAAGCACAAAGAGAGATGTATGTATGCATGAACTTTACTTCACTTGGGCAAATTAGATGACACAGGGAGGCCAGGGTCTAGGAAAGAAATGTCTAAAGGTTTCTGGCAAATTTCAAGAGACTCTTCCATTTCGTACCAAGCAGGGCTTATCATAAGATTAATGAGCCTGGCTATCAAGAGGCTTCTCCAGGAAGGACTTATCTCATGATGGATGGAAGCTCTTGCTATCAGTAGCTTGGTAGACATTCTGGTGCTATGGGTTATAGGATGGTCCTCTTAATGAGCAGCTTTTTAGATAAAGATGATTAATGGAAGATTAAAGGTGTTGAAGTTAAAATATGCTATTGAAGTCAATGTAAAAGTGGAATTTTGTGGCGCACATTGTGATGCTTGTATGATGCATGCATATTATTTGAAAAGCTATATAAACTAAGGCAATTATTTTGTTCCTGTTTCCTGGACTACCACCAGGGTATCTGGTTGGCGCCAACCAAGAATAAACTGTGCAGACCTCAGGAACTCTCTTTTGTCTCTTTTCCTCAAATCTTTCCCCTGCTATTTCAGTAATACATGTAATATGTATGAGTTCTTGCTCCTTTCAAGGTTTAGGAGCTCTAACTTTTAACAAGTTTTGCATTGTTAATATATCATGTCAGTTCTTAACCATTTATTATTATTATTTATCTGAAGAAAGCTCTCCTTCCTCCTGTACTGGTGGTGTTTTTGGCACTTTATCTTACCAGGAAGAATAAATGAGAAAAGACATAGAAGAAACAAATGGTAGGTGAGTGTGTGGTTTGTTTTTCTTTTATTAAAAATACATTGAATTTTGAAAATTTCTGCATATGCAAAGATGGAAAGAAAATGAAATTCTTTCTAAAACAAAACAAAACAAAATATGATAAAAACCAAAGCTGACAAGAGTAATCAATCTAAGCTCAGTGGTTAACTGTTTAAAGTTGCCACCTGATGGTCCATGACATCAGCAGAGGTGCCCATGCAACCAAGGAGGAGGAGAAATATTGATAGCTACAGGGGAAAATGGCATGGTGCCAATGGGTTTTTTCATTAATTTTTTTTATTGAAAGATATAATTACAAGGAAGTTGGGGAAATATTGTGTAAGGCATAGGAAAGTAGCAAAGGAGAGAGAAGATAGTAAGAGTCCCATTTGAAGAAGAAAAAAGCAAACAAACAAAAAAACCACACCACAACAAATAAGGTACCAAAAAGAAAAAAAAATAGTCTCTGTACTTGGACTTCCATCTGCTTCTTGGTGGTGGTATTAAGGCTTAAAATTGGTTTATATGCTCATTATTATCAAAGTTCCCACCATTTTTTCTATTTCTGCCATATCTTTTGTCTATATGATCTTTCTTATATTCTTTTCTTACTATCTATCTAAATACTTAATATAATTTTTATGTTATAACTTTTATTTTTTATTTTCTAAGATAGTCCTTTACCATTGACCAGTCTATCTGTAATTGATTTCTCTGTTGAGGTATTTTCATTAAGTTTGTCAGTCTATCCATGTTCATGATTTCCATCAGTTTCAAAAACCATTGATCCATCAAGGGTGTTACTTCATTTTTCCAATTATTTGCATAAATTATTCTAGAGGCTGTTGATAAATAGTTAAACAGGGGTTCTCTCTCTTTGTCCTTTTGTAAATTTATCATTCCCAATATATTAAATTTGGGGTCCAATTTAAAATTAATTTGTAATATTTTCTGTGTTCTTTTGTGTATTTCCCTCCAAAAATTCTTAGCTGTGTCACAAGTCCACCATAAATGGTAAAAAGTGCCTACTTGTTTTCCACATTTCCAACATTTATTTGTCATATTTTTGTAACATTTCGATAATCTTTGGGGGGTGATGTACTACCTATACATCATCTTAAGCCAATTTTCTTTGAGGTCTGATGCATAGATATACTTAATTCTTTTTCACCATGATTTTCCCATTCCTCTAATTTAATGTTTGTCCCCAAGTTTTGAGACTATTTCACCATACACTCTTTGATTTGTTCTGTTTCAGTGGACCATTGTAATGTCATCTCATATAGTCTTGTGATTGTTTTCTTTTCTGGTAATATTGCTCTTTCCCAAAAAAGGTCTTTTCCCATAAAACCATTTTTTTGTCTAATTTATAGTGCTCTTTTATCCAATTGTACTAAAACCATGAGATATTTTTAAATTTTTGGCTTATGTCTTCCTGTCTCCTTAATTCAAATTTATCATCTATTTTTGTTAATATATTCTTATAGGTTGGCCATAATTCTTCTCCCAATTCTCTCTTTTGACAAGCTTCCGGTGGTGATAACCACATTGGAGTCTTCATATATAATTTATTTTTATGTTTTTCCCAATTTTTTATTAGTACCAAGCGAATAAAATGATTATCGAAATTTTTTTCTACTTTCCTTTTTCCGTACCAAATATATCCATGCCAACCTCTTCTTAGGTTAAATCCTTCCAATGTTAGAGTCTTAGGTTTTTGTAGAGTCAGCCAATCCTTAATCCAGATAAGACAACATGCCTCATAGTATATTCTTAAATCCGGTAGACCAAAAACCTCCTCTTTTTTTGTCGTCCATCAAATTTAACATCTTTATCCTTGGGTTTTTTCCCTAATCATATAAATTTGGATAGATCCTTCTTCCAATTCTTTAAAAGTTGCATATTTCTTATTATAGGTAGGTTTTGGAACAAATAAAGCATCTTTGGCAAAATTGTCATTTTAATTGCGGCTGTCCTGCCTAGGAGTGAAAGATTTAAGTGTTTCCAAGTCTCTATGTCTTTCTTTATTTCAGTCCATCTACTTTCATAATTATTTTTTAAGGAATTGTGATTTTTTTCTGTGATGTTCAGACCTAGATATTTTATTTTATTCACTACCTTTATGTTTGTTTTCTTAGTTAATTCTTCTTGTCTTGTTTTTGTCATATTTTTTGTTAGAAGCATCGTTTTTTCTTTATTAAATTTAAGTTCTGACAGTGTTCCAACTTCTTGTATTTTTCTAACCAAAGTGGTGTTTCCTCTAATTGATTTTCTATAGTACAAATTATATCATCAGCATAAGCTCTAATTTTAAATTCATTCTTCCCAGTTTTGGTTCCTTTTAAACTTTTGTCATTTCTAATTTCATTTAAGAGAATTTCCATTGCAAATATGAAAATAAGAGGAGAGAGAGGGCATCCTTGTCTAGTGCCTTTTGCTATCTTAATTTTTTATTCTAAAGTATTCATTCTTATTTTTGCTTCTTGTTGATCATATATCATATCTATAGCATTCATAAATTTAAACCCCATGTCCAATTCTTTCATAAGTATTTTAAAGAAATCCCAGTTTAAACTATCAAAAGCTTTTTCAAAATCCAGAGCTAAGAATGCTTTTCTTTTTGGCTGTTCACTTCATAATATTTGATAATATATATGCTATTTCTTACATTATCTTTATCTGTTGTTTCGGAAGGAAACCCTTTTGCTCTTCTTTTCTCCAACCATTTAGGAACATTTAAAATCTTTTGGCCAGAACATTTGTGAAAATTTTATAATCCGCATTCAGTAAAGAAATGGGTTTGTAATTTCTCACATCTTTTGGATCTTGACCTTCTTTATGAATCATTGTTATTATTGTGGATCTCCAAGAGTCAGGTGTCCTCTGTCTATTGAGAATTAAGTTCATTATTTTTTCTTAAGTGGGTTATTATTTCATCTTCAAAAATTTTATAATAAAGTGCAGTTAGGCCATCTGGGCCTGGGGCTTTGTTTGGATCCATCTTTCTAATAACTTCTTTTATTTCCTTTTTGCTTATTTTTCTGTTAAGTTATTCTCTTTGTTGGTCTGAGATTTTCACCATTCTTAACTTACTTAAGAAGGAGGTGATGTTATCCTTTCTAATTTGATCTTTGGAATATAATTTACTATAGAATTTATTAAATTAGTTTGCTATGTCCACTTCTGTTGTATAACGTTTCCCGCTTTCTACTATTTCTGTTATATATTGGGCTTGTTTCCCCCCCTCCTTATTTTTCTTGAAAGCCATTTGCCAGGTTTATTTGCATTTTGATAATGATATTGCTCTGCAAATTTCAGTTATTTGGCCAGTTCCTCCATTTCTAGATAAGTTTTTTGGCATTTTAAAATATCCAGGTCTTGTATTATTTTGTACTCTTTTGGATTTCTTTTTAAATAATTTTCCAATTTTCTAATTTCATCTTCTAATTTCTGCATTTCCAGATTTCTTACCTTCTTTTTCTGAGCATTTTGTTGTATAAAATGCCCCCTCATCACAACCTTACCTGCTTCCCAAATTAATTATAATGACACATCTGGTGCATTATTAAAATTGAAATATTATTTCAGCAATTCTTTATTCCTTTTAATATTTGTTTCTGATTTCATTCAAATGCCAACTGCAGTTATTTTGTGTCTTATTTAAAATATGTTCTAGGGGGCAGTGGTCAGAATTTATTCTTGGTTTAATTTTTATGCCATCGAAATTGGTAATTAGAGATCTTAGGCCCATATCATGTCAATTCTTGACCGTGATTGGTGTACATTAGAATAAAAGGTGAAATCTTTCTTCTTTATATGATGAACTCTCCAGGTACCCATCAGGTCCCATTCCTCCATTAGTTTAAGAAAATTAATTGGTAACTTACTGGCTTGTTTCCTAGATTTTTTATTCCTATCTGAATTCCTATCTATTGAGGGGTCTAGGACTCCATTAAAGTCTCAACTGATAATTAGGTTGTCAAAATTCCAGGCTTCATTTTTTTTCTCTTAGACATTTAACAAATTTTGTTTTAGGCTTATTTGGTGCATATATGTTACATATAAGTGTGTTTTGTGTGCCATATTTATCTTTACAACTTTCATTCTACCATCATGATCTTTGAAGGTTAATTCTGATTGGAGGCTCAGATTTATATAAATTACAACTCCTCTCTTCTTTTCACTTGAAGATGAGAAGTATTCCTTACCTATTTTTTGTTTTGTTTTAAATGGGCCACATGTTTTTGTGCAACGTGCCTTTCTTGAAGCGCCACAATATCAAATTTACTCTATTTTTTTGGTTAAAGGATCTATTTTGTTTATTAGGGGAGTTTAATCCATTAATGTTATTTGAGTAGAATTTCAGCTCCATAATTTATTTTCCTTCTATCTTTTCTTACCCATCCAAAGTGTCTAGAGCTGTAGGGATGGATCTGCTGGGTTGATGTATTTTTATTGGAGATTTAAATATTGGCATTTTCCTCTCTCTCTCAGAATTTGGCGAGTCTTCTCTTTCTTTATCTCTTAAGATCTTCTTATGAAATTCTTTCACTTTTTCTTCTGTGGTGATCCAATATTTTTCCTCTTTATATGTGGCCATCAGACCTTCTGGACATTCCCAGCAAAATCAGATTTGTTGTTTCTTTAATTCTTCAGTTAGAAAAGCATATTTCCTTCTCTTTGTCAAAGCACTTTTTGGGTATTCTCTCAGAACTATAATCTTTTTTCCCTTTGTAGTGGATTGGGTTTCTGCTATTTTATTTCAAAACTTCATCCCTTATCTTATTATTTGAGAAATGTACTATAATATCTCTGCCAGTCTTATATTTCCTTGAATAGTTTGTTGTCAATCTATAACTTTTGTCAATATTATCATCCAGGGTATCTTCCAATAACTGTGTAAAGTCAGTCAGGATCTGTATTATCAGTTGATGCGTGTCAATTTTAGGTTCTTGTATGTTCCTGAATCTAAGTTGCATTTCCATCTCCCTGCGTTCTAACATTTCTTGTCTCAATTCAATCATTTGATTTAGAACTTCTAATTTATATAATCTCATGTTAACTTTTTCCTGACTTTTTCTCCCATTTTTGTTTGTCTTCCTTCATCTCTTTAACATCTCGCTGCAATTCATTTATATATTTTCTCATTTTATCCTGGAATTCTTTTTGAGTTTTCGATAACTTTTTAATTTCACGCATTATATCCTTCAGATTGATTTCTTCCGGAAGGGAACCTCTTTTCCCAGTGGATTTTCTTTCTTCTTTATCAAACTTTAATTTTAATTGTGCCATTTTCCAATTTTAATAAATTATCCTTTCTCAAAGTTTGTTTGATGACCTTTAATTTTGTTTTATGTCTTCCTTTGTATGTCCTTTGATGGCTTTTTAGTGTTTGTTTTTTATTTTTGTTCTTGGCTTCTATAATTATATTGTTCTTAAATGTCTGATTTTAATTTTCCCTAATTTCTCTTCTCTGCGTATCTCTTTTCCTTCCTAACTCTGTGTTCCAGAAATCATTGTTTCTTAGCTTTTCTTATTTCTTCAAATCCCTTGCCTCATCCCTTCTCTTGTCCTAATAGTCTTAAGCAATCTTTGTCTTCTGCCTTATAGCTTTGTTGTGTCTTTCACTATAGCCCTGTCTACTATTTTGTATCTGAATCCATCATGGTTTTAAGTCTATTTCTTCTGGATCTTCAGTAGAGTGCTCTATGGGATCTGCAGTCCTTCAGGGTTTTATTCCACCCTCAGGAGGGAGCGAATTCACTCTACCCGGCTGTTTTGGAGGTTGTCGCTCCAAGACCCCTCTGAGCGACCATTCTGTCACCATCACGCTACACCCGGAAGTCTGGTGCCAGTGGTTTTTGTGGACAGTGCACTGGTCTGAATTGAATGCAGTCCTGCTGTCCACATTCTAGCCAAACACTGGAGCATCTCCAAGCTTTTCTTAAGGTAGACAATGCCCCATAATAAGAACAAGAAGTTTCAGAATGTCATGAAGACAGCCAGAAGTGACTGCATTGTAAATATAGTTGTTAAGCCCTTGTAGATGAGCCCATAGTTTTGAATAATCAGATAGCTCAAAACTGGAAGTGCTATGCTAATGTCTCTTATCTTTGTTTTCTAAAAAGAAGCATTTCTCCACTTAAAAGAGGAATGTCTGATTAAGGTCAAACTGTAAATGATGTTTTAAAATAGCATGCAGCTCTGCCTCTCCCCCCCCCCCCTTCACTTTAAATTAAGTGGAGGTCCCCAATACTGTAAAGTTCAGGACTACAACATAAAGAAGGAGACTTAATTCTCTTAATTCTCTTTTTCAAAACAATACCAACAAAGATAAGTTCTTCTGCCATATGCCAATTACTTTAGAAACCCCCCCCCCCCTGTTGACACCCAATGTAGCAAGATGAATGCAGAAATGGAAATAACAGCAATAATTTACCATAGATAACATGGGTTCAAGGTACAAATTTTACTCTTATCATTGATACAGTTGCCTTTGGAAACACTTTTAACCTCTCTGAAATCCCATCTGCAGCTAAAGGTTAATTGTTCTTCTGCATAAGACGTGGCAGAATTAATCAACTTGGAAGCTAAATATCATTACTGAAATGCATAATATTAATATTATAAATAGTGCTTTCTGAATTCAGAGCTGCAATTATGATACCAGCAAAATACATCCGCTTGTTGAAGAGATTCTGGGAATAACTTTGCTTTTCTCTTGCTGAGTCAATGTAGCTACAAGAAAGGATTGTTGTCTGCCTTGACTGCCAGCAGGAAAAGCAAAAGAAAGCATTTGAAGGACAAATTTAGCACTTAGGGAATGAATATATTAGACAAAAGGGACCAAGGTCAGGATCAATGTTTGTCCATTAATTTGTCAAGTCTCCAGATTTGCTGGTGTCCTGGTCTGAGCTTGCAATTTTCTTTCCCTTAGAGTTTTAGATTGATGACAGTCAATCTGCCTTTCTTTAGCAAAAAGACAGGAAAGTGGTGGATTATAGTTCCCATTTATTGTGCAATGCTAGAAATGCAGAAAGAAGAATCATATTGGAAATTTTGCAACATTATTTTTTTACTACAGGTATTGGGATCCTCTGGTCAACACATTAGTGGCCATGCTGGCTATGAAGTCTGTGAGTTGTGGTCCAAAAATTGGTATTTCCCAACTATGCTTATTCCCAGTTAACTAGGTATAGTACTAATGTCATAGTTATCTATTATATCTATTGCATATTTTATGGGTGCTTGTTTCTGCCTCTGAAGACGAGGAGTGGATTCCTCACTGGGTCATGGAAACCTCCTGGGTGATCTTGGGCAAGTCACACAATCCCAGTGATAGATTTGTGTTAGGTGTGCCAGAAACTGTAAACTACTTTAAGGCATGCAACAGCAGCAACAACAGCTCCGTGTGGAGGAAAATGATACCACGTGCCTGGGAAGGCAAACAGTTTCCAAACCCTAACACTAATCTGGGATAATTTTTCCATAAAGCAGAGTGGGGTTATTGCATCAGGCAGCAGATGCTGGAAGATGGAAGAGAACAGCATTACACAGTTAGATCAGTTGTGAGTGCTTCTCTGCCTTACAATAACCTCCAGCCATCCTTTGAGTTAAAGGATAATGCCTTATTGCTGGTTCAGTGAGATATTAGGCCTGTGCGATCAATGAAAAAATATGTTTCAATACTCATTATTTAAATGAGGGGCAGCAGCAAATCATTTCTATTTTTTTTTCTAAAATATTGTAAGTGGTCTGTATTGTAACTATAGTGATATAACAAAAACATTGTTACCTTTTTGTTATGTAATTGCCCAAGGGGGAGAGTTTCTGGGGCTCCTTTCTCCCTCATTTTTAGAAAAAACAGGATGAAACTTGTTACAATGGTAGACACGTTCATCTCTGTAACCCCCTACCCCCAAATTTTCAGAACGTTTCACACATCCACTGATTGTAGGGAATATTTTTTTTTAGGAACATTTTTTAAAAAGAAACTAAAAAGCTATCTCCTTGCATTTCTATTTTCAATGATACAACATAATCAGGGCACCATTTTCCCCAAGTTTCAGAACAATTTGCACATCCACTGATTTTTAGGAAATTTTAACAGTAGTATTTCACTGGAAGACCCCAGAGGCCACCCAATCCAACCGTCTTTCACTGCTCAGGAAAAGCACAGTCAAACCACCCCAACACATGTCAATCCAGCCTTTTAAATAATAATAACAACAATAACAATAGGAAACATACTAGGTAAACTTTGGAGTTACTGCCTCTCAACTTTGCCTACCTCACAGAGTTTATTCAACACCAAACAATTCCCTTTTATCTCAAAATTCCTTTAGAGAATGAACATGGGTTTCTTCCCACCAAAACCTTCAGGGATGTGGGGGGGGGGGGGGGGGAGGATGTGGTACAAGGTGGTAAGGAGAATTATGGAAAATGTAGTTTGGGAAGGTGATGTCCCCTGTGGCAGAGAATTCGAATGACTACACCCTAAACTACATTTCCCAGACTTCTGCTCACTTCCTGTGTTAAAATCTCAATGTTAGTGTGGTCTCTGCCTGTCTCTCCCTGGACTAACCATATGTCAGAGATCCCTTTTTCCTTGTTTGGCCATCTAGCCAGGTATTCCTCCTTCCCTCCCACCTGCCCTGGGCGATCTTTGCTGCCTCTTTGGGGAAAAATGGGGCTTCTCCCTTCATTCCATCCTCATCCTCCCCCTCAGGACCCTTTTGGGGAACCAAACCCAACTCTTTTGGTGGTGAGGTGGCACCTGTGATGGAGACCTGGAGCCATTTATGAGACTTACATAACTTTTCTGAAACTTATAGATCAATGTTTTGAATATGAAGTTTTTTGTGTGGCCCCTTGTATGTACAAACCTTACAAAATAGATATGACAAACAAATTACAAACAGTCCTAATGTATATGAGGAGAGAGAATAGCCATGGCTATTTTGCACAGTCCTAATGTATATTCCTCTGTTTATGCAAGAACTTAATTTGATGTACATGGCTTTCTTTTTCCCTTTGTTATCTCTACAAAAACCCTGTGGGGTAGATCATACTGAGAAAGAGGAACTTGCACAACATCACCCAGTGAGCTTCATGGCTCAGGACTAATTTGAAGCAGATCTTCCAAATTCCAGCTCAGTACATTACACAAAGGTTCTTTTCCTTGAAATTGATTTGGCAACCACTGCAACACGTATTAATAAATGTTGTTTGAATCATGGCTCACAATCTGATCTATTGACATAAAGGAGCACTGCAAGCCACTGGAAAAGTAAGAAATTACCAGTTCATCAAACAGAGGACCAAGGGGGAGTTAGCTAAGCAATTGGGAATGTATCAGTTTATCAGGACAGCATAGGCTACATTTTTTCTTTTTATAAAGCCACAAACAAAGCTGGTGCCTTGGTAATCATACCCCAAGGTTCCTGAAAATTAGTAGATGTTTAGGCGTCTGTGATTTGTCCTACTTTGGAATCTAATCCATTTAAGTACACGTACTTCCCAGCTATCTGTTAGGTTGCAGAACAAGGATCAGAAAGCATAGGGCTTAGGTTTCTGATCTCAGTTTGAACAGAAGATGCTGGCCATTACATTTATAAGTGCAGCAGATGTTTTGTTATTTAAAGCAAAATTGACACCAAATCACAGAGAAGCGAACAAACACAGAACCCCAGGATGCCATTTGGATCAAATTGCAATTGAAAGGGGGACCACCTTCATGAAAAAGAAATTAGCCACGAGAGGAAGCCACTTTTCATCCAGAATAACCATTTCAGGCAATTTCCTGATTATTTTTTACAGGGGGTTAATTCCTTTTAAGCCTGAAGTGAGCATGCCTTTGAATGTCAGAGTTGCCTGCTGCCACTGTAGCCATGGCTATTCTCTCTCCTCATTCACTCTTGAAAAATAAGATTGCCCTCATTTGTCTCCTTTGGGAGCACAAATGCTTTCCTTGCCTCACAGGAGAATCCTGTATAATTTAATAGTTTGTGGAAATTGCCGTATGCTTGTATAGAACCAACTGCAACATGAAATTCCCTCCCCCATCCGTGTTTTTCCTGTCTCGCTGTTCAGCAGCACAGAACAAATACTGTGCAAAGCAGGCTCTGAAATGCTATTGTTAATAGGCTTTTTGTTTGAAATACACTGGCAAATATGGCTCCCAGGACCTAGACGAATACTCCCCTCACTACTCAGAGGAACTATGAATTTATAAAACTACATCTCATTAGCAAATTCTATTCAAGATATAAGACAATGAGAATAGAAGAAAAAACAATATAAGGAACTGCAGCATCTAGAGTGTATGCTCTAAAATAAGGAGACTGGTTGTGCATGTGCTGTTTGATTACAGTTTCTGATTACAGAGAGAGGGGGCCAGGAGACAGTTCCTTCTTATCTCCTGCATATGTCATCAGTTGGGGACCCCTCCCCTCAGCACCAACTGCTGCTTTGCGCCAGAGCAAAGAGAGAGGGGGCCAGAAGACAATTCCACCTTGTCTCCTGTGCTATGCTAATAATATAATAAATTGTGGCAAGTTCTTGGCGGTATGGGCATACCAAATCACCTTGTTTCTCTCCTGAGGAATCTTTATAAGGACCAAGTAGCAACAGGAAGAACTGACCATGGAACAACAGACTGGTTCAAGATTGGGAAAGGTGTATGGCAGGGTTGTATGCTCTCACCAAATCTATTAAACTTGTATGCAGAACACATCTTGTGATGTGCAGGGCTTGATGAATGCAAGGCTGGGGTAAAACTTGCTGGAATAAACATTAACAACCTTAGATATGCAGATGATACCACTTTAATGGCCGAAAGTGAGGAGGAGCTGGGGTGCCTTCTAATCAAGGTGAAAGAAGAAAGTACAAAAGCTGGGTTGCAGTTAAACATAAAAAAACCAAGATTATGGCAACCAGACTGATTGATAACTAGCAAATAGAGGGAGAAAACATGGAGGCAGTAACAGACTGTATTTCTAGGTGCAAAGATTACTGCAGATGCAGACTGCAGCCAGAAAATCAGAAGACGCTTATTTCTTGGGAGGAGAGCAATGACTAATCTCAATAAAATAGTGAAGAGTAGAGACATCACACTGGCAATGAAGATCTGCATAGTAAAAACAATGGTATTCCCCGTAGTCACCTACGGATGTGAGAGCTGGACCATAGGGAAGGCTGAGCGAAGGAAGATAGATGCTTTTGAACTGTGGTGTTGGAGGAAAGTTTTGAGAGTGCCCTGGACCGTGAGAAGATCCAACCAGTCCTTACTTCAGGAAATAAAGCCCGACTGCTCATTGGAGGGAAGGATATTAGAGGCAAAGATGAAGTATTTTGGCCACATAATGAGAAGACAGGAAAGCTTAAAGAAAACAATGATGCTGGGGAAAATGGAAGGAAAAAGGAAGAGGGGCCAACCAAGGACAAGATGGATGGATGTTATCCTTGAAGTGACTGGCTTGACTTTGAAGGAGCTGGGGGTGGTGACAGCCAACAGGGAGTTCTGGTGGGGGCTGGTTCATGAGGTCACGAAGAGTCAGAAGTGACTGAATGAATGAACAATATAATATAATGTAATGTGTGTAATATAATATATTGTATATACATACTGTATAATGTTATAATATATTGTAATGCAATATAATACTAATAATAATATTATAATTATATATATTACATGTAACATTACTAATAATATTACAATGTAATGGTATAGTACAATTTAGTAATATATAATACTGATATTGTACTATGCTAATAATATAATATATTGTATGCTTATATATCTTGTATGCTGCTCTGAGTCCCCTTTGGGGTGAGAAGGGCAGCATATAAATGTCATAAATAAATAAATAAATAATCACATGTGTAAAACTCACGGTACGTGGGTTGAATCAGACCCACCATGTCATTCTACGTGGACCTCCTGATGTTGGACTACAACCCTTGTATTCATCATCATTAGAAATCATGACAGAGCTGATGGCAGTTGTGATACAGTAACATCTGGAAGACTGCATCTTGTTTTGTTTAATAATAATAACAACAATTTTATTTTTTACCTGTTTCGCTTTGTGGTTCGAAGTAGGTTACAACATAGTTAAAAACTCATAAAAATTGTAAACATTCTACAAAATACACAAAATAAAATGTATTTCTATAAAATGCATATTAGAATAGACAGATCAAAGATTAAAACATAGGATGCAAGTTTAAAATTCATGATTAAAACTGATTGGGCAGGCCTTTTGGGAGACGTGTTTTAAATTCTGACAGCTTAGTTAACTGTTGGATTTCTTCTGGGTGGTCATTCAACTGTTCTGTCAGGATAATAAGTTTTTAATTTAGGTGCAAGGCTTGTGGTGTATGTCTGACTTTAAAATCTCCTTTAACCTTTCCCCAACCTCAGAGCCATAAGAGCTGTTGGGTTGCAATTCCCATGGTCCCCAGTGATGGGAATCATTGTGCAGTAACATCTGGGGAACCAAACTGGCTAAAAACTAAAGAACACCAACCACTATGGAAAAATAGGGTCATGGGGGACCTTGTCGAAGGCCTCACTGAAATCCAGGTACGCTACATCCACGGCATTCCCCACATCTACCCAGCTTGTAACTCTATTGAAAAAAGAGATCAGATTAGTCTGGCAAGACTTGTTTTTGATAAATCCATGTTGACTATTAGCATGACCACATTTGCTTCTAAGTGTTTGCAGACCACTTCTTTAACAATCTTTTCCAGAGTCTTACCTGTTATCGACGTGAGGCTGACCGGACAGTAATTGTTTGGGTCATTTTTTTCCCTTGAAGATTGGGACCACATTTGCCCTCCTCCAGTCTGCTGGAACTTCTCCCGTTCTCCAAGAACTCTCAAAGATGATTGCCAATGGTTCCGAGATGACTTCTGCTAGTTTCTTCAATACTCTTGGGTGTAGTTGATCTGGCCCCGGGGACTTGAACTCATTAAGAGCGGCCAGGTATTCCTGGATGACTTGTTTCCCAATTTGGGGTTGGATGTCCTCTAATCCCTCATCCACTCCATCTTGCTGAGGTTGAAGATGATTTTCTTTTTGTGAGAAGACTGAGGCAAAGAAGGCATTAAGCAGTTCTGCCTTTTCCCTATCCCCTGTCAGCATTGCCCCATCTTCTCCTTGAAGAGGCCCTATCGCCTCCTTGTTCTTCCCTTTTCTACTGACATAAGAAAAGAAGCCCTTTTATTGTTTTTAATGTCCCTGGCAAGCCTGAGTTCATTTTGTGCTTTAGCCTTGCGGACCTTTTCCCTACATGAGTTGGCTATTTGTTTGAATTCTTCTTTTGTGATTTCTCCCTTTTCCCACTTCTTATGCATGTTTCTTAGCATAGTTAGAAGTTCTTTGGACATCCATTCTGGCTTCTTTGCACTTGTCCTATTTTTTCTCTTTGTTGGCACTGTTTGCAATTGTGCCTTGAGTATTTCACTCTTGAAAAACTCGCATCCATCCGTAACTCCCTTGTCTTTTAGTATCTGTGTCCAGGGAATGCTGCTCAGTTTTCCCTTCATTTTTCGGAAATCAGCTCTTCTAAAGTCCAAAATGCAGGTTTGACTTGTCTTAGTTTCGACCTTCCTTTGTACCTCAAATTGCTGGAGCACATGGTCACTTGCCCCTAAGAATCCGACCACTTCAACCACATCGATCAGGTCCTCTGCATTTGTTAGGATGAGATCAAGAGTAGCCGACTCCTTTGTTGCCTTTTCTACCTTCTGGACCATGAAATTGTTTGCAAGGCAAGCAAGGAATTTGTTGGACTTTGTACTCTTGGCCAAGTTTGTTTTCCAGCAAATATCAGGATAGTTGAAATTGCCCATGACTACTACATCTCTTCTTTGTGCCTGTTTGGGCAACTGTTGGCAGAAGACTTAATCACGTTCTTCCTCCTGGCTTGGAGGTCTGTAGTAGAGGCCTACAATGAGATCTTTTTGAGTCCCAGTTCCCTTGATTCTTACCCAGATGCGTTCAAGCTAGCCTCCCAGATTGCTGTCTTGCATCTCTTCTGCAGCGTAACAGTTTTTGACATATAAGGCTACTCCGCCTCCTCTCCCCTTTGTTCAGTTTCTGTGAAAGAGGTTATAGCCCTCGATGTCTACATTCCAGCGATAGGAGTCATCCCACCAGGTTTCAGTGATGCCTGTGATATCATATTTGTGGTGTTGTGCTAAAAGTTGGAGTTCTTCTTGTTTATTTCCCATGCTCTGTGCATTAGTATAAAGACATGTGAGCCCCTGAGATCTTCCCCTGAGCTGTTTATTTGGGATTATTGTGCTTTCGGTATTTGGTCCTTGTTGTGTTTGTGCAGCCCTCTGTTTAGCCTTCTGGCGGTTCCCTGACATTGTGGGTGTTTGCAAGGCTGTTGTCCCCCTCCCCCGGTGGACCTAGTTTAAAGTGTGCCTAATGAGGTTTGCGAGTCTGTGAGCAAAAAGGTTTTTTCCTACTTGTGTGAGATGCACCCCATCCCTTGCCAGTAGGCCATCCTCCTGGAAAAGCAGCATTCCTCCTGACACCATTTTCCAAGCCAGTTATTGACCTGTATTATTTTTCTGGCCCTTGTAGGACCGTGTCTTATAACTGAGAGGAGGGATGAAAAGACCACCTGTACATTATATTGTTTTAGCTTTGTTCCGAATCATTTGTTCCTACATGAATCAGCATGGGGGGGGGGGGATGATGATGGGGCTTGAGGAGTCTGGTGAGCCTCTGAGTAATGTGGTGTATTTTTGCCCCCGGTAGGCAGAATATTTCTCAAGCCATCCCATCTGGCCTGGAAATGACAGCTTCCGTTCCTCTAAGGAGGAAGTCACCTACTACCAAGACCTGCTTACTTTCAAGATTGACAGGGTCCCTTTTGTGCAATGTAGTGTGTAGGTCCCCAGAAAAGTGGTCCTGTTGATGTGAATTGTGTAGGTGTAAAGTGTTGTCCTCCTCATCGACATCCCCAGTGCATTCGTCAAGGACAATCCATTGAGCTTAGTCCAAGAGCCTATCATTCTCCTGTGTGTGTTCCTGTTGCACCTGATCTATGGTTGCTTCTCTCTCCCTCAAAAGCCTTTCCCCCTCACTTCCCTCACCCCAAAAGCCTTTTTGTCTCACTTCCCTCACCCCAGAAGCATTTTTTCTTACTTCCCTTGCCCCAAAAGCCTTTTCCTTGTTTCACAAAAACCTGTTTTTCCTAACCTTGCTTGCTCAAAGAATTGTATGTGTGTGTGTAGAAAACAATATTATTTGCAAATGAAACATAATTTTCTGTGCCAGAAATAACATTTCTGCAGTAGAAAATGCTATTTCCTGCACAGAAAATGCTATCATTTGGAGCCGTTTCTATACAAAAACACACATTTTTTAGTGCCAGAAACAGCATTTTTACCAGAAAAATAATACTTATGCACAAGAATGTTAATTCTTACAAGAAATGTCAGTTTCCTGAATTAACAAGTTTGAATTTTGCATAGAATAAGTCTCAACTGCAAAGATTATTATCAGTCCAGAATTCTCCTCAGCAGGGATTCCTGATCTCAAGAAACATGGGGTTATTTCATCATTTTCTATGTATTTTTAAAAATATTTTTCCATCTCTGCTTTAGGGAACAGATTGTTAAAGCAAAATCCAGATGTTACCTGTTGAGGACACTTGAGCTTTAAATTCCTCTTCTCAGCGAGGGATCATCTACCAGGTGCTTATTATATCTAAGGCGCCTTCTATACTGTCATATAAAATCCAGATTATCTTATTTGAACTGAATTAAATGCCTGTGTAAACTCAAATAATTCAGTTAAAAGCAGATACTGTGGACTATCTGCTTTGATAATCTGTATTAGATGGCAGTGTAGAGGGGGCCTGGTGTCAAGACAAGTCATTCCATATCTCACTCAAAGATCCCAGTCCTGCCAAAAGCTGGGCCAATGAAGACTAGAGACTAGAATAAACCAGCATGATCATGATGTAAATCTTAATGAATGTAGCTGATCAAGTGACTTGCATATAATAGATATTCTTATAAACCATTTGGGAGCCATTTTTGCAATTTGCCCTGTAAACGAACTTGAATAATTACTTAGGAGAATCTGGCTCAGATCCAAATGTGTATGCAGCCTATTTAGTCAGTTCCATTCTGAAGTAATATTGTGCCTTGTCTTGCCCTGTGTTAGAGTTTTCCCTCCTGACCTTTGCTTACATTTTGGAGTCATTCCTGAAAGTGAAAGAGGTGCTGAAGGTTATTTCCATTGTTGAGCAGAGCAGAGATGTATCTTGCTTTATTTTCAAACAGAACTCACTTAGTGCTCTTTCTCCCCATTAATTAATCTGTCACTCAAATGGTCTCTAGGGTCTCACTCTTTGCAGTGGGTAATGATACTATGCAGTGGGTAAATTCCCAACATCAGCTACCACTTTAGAAGTGGCAATGGATGATGATAGGGGCTGAGCGTTCAGTCACAAAACTGTGGATGAGTTCTCCATGACATGCTGCCCTATCAAGCCCCCTACAGTTGTGTTACTTACTAAGGGTGAAAATCAGTCACTCAGTCTTGTTTTAGCACAAAGGTGGAAGGAAATAGCAAACAGGTAAGGATCAAATTGGCAAGGATCAGGGCAAATGTGCAAGGATCAGAGCCAAAATGAAATGTTGTTAATTTGTAAAAGGCAGTGGAGTTTAGAAAGTTGCATTTTTTTAGACGTTCCTATCAAAATATATCCATGTGAGTATCAAAAAGGTTTCAGGGGTGGCTGCTTCTATCTGTGATAGAAGACTGGTGTAGTGAGGCTGGGTGAGGGAGGAGATGCACAAATGGATTGAAGACTTTTGTTACCAAGTTTTAATAAACAACAAAACAATTGTGAATTTTTCATGAATGTCAGAACAGCTGGCTCAGGGGAAATTTTGCAAATAAACAATTGATGCAATTTGTGACTATGATGCAAAATAAGCTACTTGATTTTGAGCAGAACTGAGAAGCATGATCTAAATGGCTAATGCATTGAGTTTAGCCATAACTTTAGCATTTTGAAACCAATTAATTTTAACATGAGTGAGGGTCTGTATGTGTGGGTGGTGTTTGTGTTGGGGTAACATGTTAGCAATTTATTGCTAAGAAATTATTAAAAGTTCCTTTGAAACTAGAAAAAATCTGCCATCACCTCAAATGATCCTGAAAATAACAGATAATATGACTCGTTATGCCTGCCCTCCATATACATACACACAACACAAAAGGCCTGCAAAAATAAAATAAAAACTAACATTGCTTCCCCTCTTTAGCCCCACAGCGATGTCATGATGTGTAATTTTCCAGAGTGTGGTTTCGTGGCTTGTTTTGACATTCTAGAAGTCAATTCCACTGTTATACTCAAATACAAAAGTTCTCCAAACTTTTTTTTATCATGTCAGAAACAGCTTGAGAAACTGCAAGTCACTTCTGGTGTGAGATAATTGGCTGTCTGCAAAGACGTTGTCCAGAGGACAGACAGATGTGTTACTATCCTGTGGGAGGCTTCTCTCATATCCCCACATGGGAAGCTGGGGATGACAGATGGGAGCTCACACCATCTGGTAAATTTGAACCTCCGACCATCAGATCAGCAGTTCAGCCGGCACAAGGGTTTAACTACACTGAACATAGTGTATAGAGCAGAGGTAGAAACTGCTGATGGAGTAGGTGTCTTGTATTTATTATTTATTTTATTTACAGTATTTCTATACTGCTTTTCTCACCCCTAGGGGGACTCAAAGCGGTTTACACATAACTGGCAAAACTTCAATGCCATACATTGGACACTGATGCAATGCCAATCCATAACAACCACAATAATAAAATGACAATTAAGCATAAATCATAATTAAACAGTACATATGCAATCATTGAAACAATAAATAATAAAAGCAGTCTCACCAGTCGTATTGTCATCCCTCCCATATCTACTTGTCACAGCAGCTCCCATCATGACTGGAAGTGACACATGTCACTTTCATTTCTGGGAAACAGCTGACATAATGCCAAGCTCCATGATTTTTACAGGAAGGGAAGTTTGCAGGTAATGTGGGTTGGGTAGGAGAAGGGGAGGAAGCAAAGACAACATTTTTGTGGTGATTTTCTAACTTTTTTTCTTTTTTTTAAAAAAAATGAGCCATCTTTTGGCTGAAAAAAGTGAGGGGAAATGTCAGAGGTCTTTGGGGATGTCTTGTAGGTTTATGAAATAAGTGCCCAGATACAGCACATGGTCTGTAAATTAAGTGCTCTACAGTAGGACTTCTTAAACTTTATCAATATCTAGATGACCCCAACACTGAGCTAAGTGAATCCCACTTGGGATCAGGACCCACCATTTTAAAAGCAATGCTCTAAAGATTTGTGCCCAGCCTTTGTTCTGTACAGCACCAGTTCATCCTTCACATTCTACAAATATTTAGGACTATCTCAAAAACCCAGTATTCCACTACAGTCACACTATCAGTGATACCAGTTACAGAGTGGGTCGAGCACCTTCAATATCACACCTCTCTTCAACTGTGCAATTGCACTGATTCAACCATATGTGGCCCCATAATTGTCCTGCCACAAACCTTCATAAAACTACTTTCCCATGTTGCCACTATTTCACATTTTTATTTTACAGTGATTTCACAATTCTAGCTTTGAAAAACAAAAAAAGACAAATATAAACATCTAAAGTAAATAAAAAATGGACAACTTTGGAATAGTTAGTGGGAATGGGGGGGAGGATATGTGGCTGCTAGCATGCTGGCACAAAGGTAGAAGGGCCCCATTGCACCAAGGCAGAGGACAGGAGCACTAAGGGATTGTAAGCTATTATGGGCATTATCTGTTAAGAGCATTGGATGGTAAAATCATGGGGAACAGGCATGCTGCTAGCGGGATACACACAATGCTGTGTGATAGGGTGACGGTCCAGCTGCAATGCCAGTTGCCCACCTATTGCAATAATGTCCTTAACAAATGTTATCATTTTATGGACATCTCCCTCCTTTTTTGCTTGTGCCACTTGTGTAGAAGTAGAAGAATTTGGTAATATTTCAATAATATAAATAGTGTGGAAACAAAATAACACTAACATTCAAGCTGCATAATTGCCGGCACATTGGTGAGTGGGCATTGGGTCTGTACAGCACATTCTGGTACAGAGAAAGACCAAAAGTAGACTTCATCTGAGGATTTAACCTTTTTCTGTGTGTACATGCATTGGGTTTTCTCTCAATCCAATTTGGATAAAATCCATAGTTAACATAATACAATCTGATCATATTACATGATGCTAACAAACCTGCTGAAACCAACTATTCACTCTTCTGGCCTGAAAAAAAATAAAGTTTTTCAAGACATTCATTACAAGGTTTTATATCTCCCTTTAAACTACAGGGCTGCAGCTGTGGTGGAGAGTATTCCATAAAATCTTATTTTATTGAAGAACTCCACTACTTTTACTTTTTTCATTGGTTCTACAGAGAATGCAAAAGAAACAATGGTGTTAAATTGAAAAAAAAGGTACCAGAATCAATAGAATATGGGATGCCAATAAATCTAGCTATCTCAATAAAGTTAGATTTTAAAAAATAAATCTACTCTTCTTACAGGGTTACATTTATGTCCTAATAAGACTTCAGATGTAAAACAGGATGTCGGAAATAAGGCATAGATAGAGGAAGAACCGTTCACTACAGTCAAAGAAATTTTGAAAGGATTAAATGGATTTAAACTCTAAGCAGTTTCAGGAGCTCAATGAATTGGGCATGAAGGCTCCCATACTAGCATGTTTCTGTATGTGGTTTCAAGTTGCTTGTCAACTGCTGGCAATTCCAGGAATTTCTTTGGGTTTTCTTAGGCAAGGACAACTCAAGAAGTTGTTTTGCTAGTTTCTTCCTTTAAAATGGAGCTTACACCATCTGGTATTTGTTGGTGGTCTTTCATCTAAGTACTAAGAAGGACTGGCCCTGCTTAGCTTCCAAGATTAGATAGGCTTTTATACCTTTAGGGCATGAGGACACAATTAATACTTGGCTCCATTTTCAGTTCTGAACCAGCAGCTGCCCAGCAACTGTGGGGAGAAGGCAAGCAAGATTAACATTGACCTATTATTTTAACTTGACGTTAACAAGTTACTGCCATGGTTCGATGATATTGAATCCTTAGGACTGTTGGGACACCATCACTCTTTGACAAAAAAAGGCTGCAGACCTTGTAAAACTACAACTCCCATGATTCCATAGCACTGAGCCATGGTAGTTAAAGTGGCTATCAAACTGCAAGGAGTTATACAGAATCTGTGGGATGCATGATACTGGGAGCCAGACTACTTCTTCCTCTCAGTTCTTGTGGGTTTTTTCGGGCTATATGGCCATGTTCTAGAGGCATTTCTCCTGACGTTTCGCCTGCATCTATGGCAAGCATCCTCAGAGGTGAGGTCTGCTGGAACTGGGAAAAAAGGGGTTTATATATTTGTGGAATGACCAGGGTGAGACAAAGGGCTTTTGTAAGTTGGGCTAGGTGTGAATCTTTCAACTGACCACCTTGATTAGCATACAATGGGCTGACAGTGCCTGGAGCAAACTCTTCTTGAAAGAATAGAATAGAATAGAATAGAATAGAATAGAATAGAATAGAATCAAAGAGTTGGAAGAGACCTCATAGCCATCCAGTCCAACCCTCTGCCAAGAAGCAGGAATATTGCATTCAAATCATCCCTGACAAATGGCCATCCAGCCTCTGTTTAAAAGCTTCCAAAGAAGGAGCCTCCACCACACTCCGGAGCAGAGAGTTCCACTGCTGAACGGCTCTCACAGTCAGGAAGTTCTTCCTAATGTTCAGATGGAATCTCCTCTCTTGTAGTTTGAAGCCATTGTTCCGCGTTCTAGTCTCCAAGGAAGCAGAAAACAAGCTTGCTCCCTCCTCCCTGTGGCTTCCTCTCACATATTTATACATGGCTATCATATCTCCTCTCAGCCTTCTCTTCTTCAGGCTAAACATGCCCAGTTCCCTAAGCCGCTCCTCATAGGGCTTGTTCTCCAGACCCTTGATCATTTTAGTTGCCCTCCTCTGGACACATTCCAGCTTGTCAATATCTCTCTTGAATTGTGGTGCCCAGAATTGGACACAATATTCCAGATGTGATCTAACCAAAGCGGAATAGAGGGGTAGCATTACTTCCTTAGATCTAGACACTATGCTCCTATTGATGCAGGCCAAAATCCCATTGGCTTTTTTTGCCGCCACATCACATTGTTGGCTCATGTTTAACTTGTTGTCCACGAGGACTCCAAGATCTTTTTCACACGTACTGCTCTCGAGCCAGGCGTCACCCATTCTGTATCTTTGCATTTCATTTTTTCTGCCAAAGTGGAGTATCTTACATTTGTCACTGTTGAACTTCATTTTGTTAGTTTTGGTCCATCTCTCTAATCTGTCAAGATCGTTTGAATTCTGCTCCTGTCCTCTGGACTATTGGCTATCCCTCCCAATTTGGTGTCGTCTGCAAACTTGATGATCATGCCTTCTAGCCCTTCATCTAAGTCATTAATAAAGATGTTGAACAGGACCGGGCCCAGGATGGAACCCTGCAGCACTCCACTTGTCACTTCTTTCCAAGATCAAGAGGAAGCATTAGTGAGCGCTCTCTGTGTTCGTCCACTTAACCAATTACAGATCCACCTCACCGTAGTTTTGCCTAGCCCACATTGGACTAGTTTCCTTGCCAGAAGGTCATGGGGGACCTTGTCGAAGGCCTTACTGAAATCCAGGTACGCTACATCCACGGCATTCCCCGCATCTACCCAGCTTGTAGCTCTATCGAAGAAAGAGATCAGATTAGTCTGGCATGACTTGTTTTTGATAAATCCATGTTGACTGTTAGCGATGACTGCATTTGTTTCTAAGTGTTTGCAGACCGCTTCCTTAACAATCTTTTCCAGAATCTTGCCCGGTATCGACGTGAGGCTGACCGGACGGTAGTTGTTTGGGTCATCTTTTTTTCCCTTCTTGAAGATTGGGACCACATTGGCCCTCCTCCAATCTGCTGGAACTTCTCCCGTTCTCCAAGAACTCTCAAAGATGGTTGCCAATGGTTCCGAAATGACTTCCGCTAGTTCCTTCAATACTCTGGGGTGTAGTTGATCTGGCCCTGGGGACTTGAACTCATTAAGAGCAGCCAGGTATTCCTGGACGACTTCTTTCCCAATTTGGGGTTGGATGTCCTCCAATCCCTCATCCAAGGTGATTAGATGTCCCTGCCTGTTTTTCTCTCTGCTGTTTTTGCTGTTGCAATTTTAGAATTTTTTAATACTGGTAGCCAGATTTTGTTCATTTTCATGGTTTCTTCCTTTCTGTTGAAATTGTCCACATGTTTGTGGATTTCAATGGCTTCTCTGTGTAGTCTGACATGGTGGTTGTGAGAGTGGTCCAGCATTTTTGTGTTCTCAAATAAAATGCTGTGTCCAGGTTGGTTCATCAGGTGCTCTGCTATGGCTGATTTCTCTGGTTGGAGTAGTCTGCAGTGCCTTTCATGTTCCTTGATTCGTGTTTGGGTGCTGCGTTTGGTGGTCCCTATGTAGACTTGTCCACAGCTGCATGGTATACGATAGACTCCTGCAGAGGTGAGAGGATCCCTCTTGTCCTTTGCTGAACATAGCATTTGTTGGATTTTCTTGGTGGGTTTGTAGATTGTTTGTATGTTGTGTTTGTATGTTCTTCCTGTATTCTTATGCTTATGTATGTATATGCAGCTGTAGGGTGCTACACATTTGATTGGGAACATCAGTATTTATTTAACTTCTCCTTTGCTTGAATTTTGCAATGTAAATATTCCCTGTCCAAAAGATTGTTTACCCAGCTGTAGAAAAAAATGCATATATTATCCATGGAGTCAGTACCAAGCATGTCCCCTCCTAATGTAACTGTTTCAAGGGGGCAAATTTAAATTGGGAAAACAAAGAAACAAACTTACACACCCATTACACCAATGCAGTTCCTCCAATCAGATTTAGAGTTCTATGAGGCTGCTATTCCATTAAAACCATGAATTCAGGGAGATCATTGACTTTATGCATAACCTGATATTTGGCAAATCCAATTCTGTGCATGCATGAAAGAAGTACAAGTGTACTCCTTGTTGTTTTGATAGTAGAATGAGATGACACATATATAAGAATTTCAACAAAGAGGCATCATTGAAAGCCAATGACTTTACTATGACTGAACAATATAGTATAGACTTTTTAGTCAGGTAGAGCAAAATCACTGGCCTTTAATAATGCCAGATAGGAGGAGGATTATATGAAGACAAACTTCTGACTGGAAATTATAAATGTATTCAGGCCTTATTAGACCACATTAGCCCATTTAACATCATTGGCCATACAATCAATTCACACATCTTTGAACTTTCATTGTGCTTTTGTAAATCGATTTGGATGTTTTATGTTAATATTTTATGTTAGTTACACTCTCTGATAGATTACATTTTATTTCAGTTATAGTTGTTATTTTTAAATTGTCTTTTATGTGGGATTATTCTGGGTTATTATATTTGCACTTATTGCTATTGAAGCATTGAATGTTTGCCTTTCTGTTTGTTGGAATCTGCCCTGAGTCCCCCAGGGGAGATGGGGTGGAATATAAATATTTTTTATTTATTATGGTAATGTATCTTTGTCAGGATTGGTATTAAAGTATTATCATATTGCTGTGTGTCTTCAAGTCATTTCTGACATATGGTGACTCTAACGTGCTCTATAAAGGGGTTTTCTGTGGCTATGTGATGTGCTTAAGTCATCTAGTGTGTTTTCACAGCCAGCTAGGGATATGAACCCTGTTCTCCAGACAGGGCCATAGACAGAAAAAAAATTCGAGGAGGGTTGAAAATTTCGGGGGGGGGGGGGGAGTTTTGAAAATTTCAGTGGGGGGGTTGAAAATTTCGGGGGAGGGGGTTGAAAATTTCACGATAAAGCAAAGAGCACAGCAGGGGGCAGAGCAGCCTTCAATAGCCTGCAACTCTGCCCATGTCAACCACCTCCACCAAGTCTGGCCTCCTTAATGAGAGCATTCAACACCCCCCCCCCCCAAAAAAAAACTTTGTTGCTTCGCTACATCAGCTATTGCTGCAAGTAATGACAGTGTGAATAAATTGTCAATATTTGCTTGAGATACTGCTTGCAGTTCTGGAGGGACTCTTAATTTTTTGCGTCTCATAGACTTAGTTTGGGAATTTGGTTAACCAGTTAAAAATCATGAGTAAACCAGGGTTTTTTTAACCTGAAAAATTTCAGGGGGGAGGGGGTTGAACCCCTAACCCCCCCCCCCCCCCCACTACATGCCTGTCTCCAGAGTAGTAATACAGATTGTATGATAATATTTTAAATGGAGGGGGAGGAGAAACTGGGTTGGGGGGGGTGGCTTTGTGTTCATGCAGGTGTGCAGGCCAAATTATGTCAAGGTATTGCTTTACTCACTGTTGTCTTTAGATACTTGGCTAAAGTACCAGGTGGAGTTTTTCAATGTGGTGGTCATGCTGAGAGTCACTCCTCTATAAAATGGACAGTCAAAAATGGAAACCATAATCCTGAGTATGTAAGCAGAATTGTTCATAACAGGGATTGCCATAAGAGAATGTCAACTTTGTGGCTTAATGTAAAATAAAGCACGTGTAGTTCACATTTGGTCAACCTACACACTGCCATGCTAGAGAAAGAAAATATGTCACGCAGGGGAACAGTAAAGAACAAGTAGTTTACTTTTCATAGCTCAGAACAACATATGTACAATGTGATCAGTTGCATCAACGCACTTAGTGTCTTTTTATGAGAGTTCTAAAATGGCCTTTCTTTGTGCATTTGGATAAAATTTCCTCCAGCAGTTCATGAAGCAAGAGCACACTCTAAACTGTCTCTCTCTTATTCTCTCTGCACCTGCATAGCTTAAACCTTATGAATATTGTTACAAAAGTGTAACAATATTCATAAGTTCCAGGCTCAGCCATCACCCTGTGCATTTCACGACCAATCAGCTTCATGCATCTTATTTTGCAGTTGGCACACACACATACACACTCACTGATTCCTTGCATGCTCCAACAAACTTGACAGCATTTAACTATAACAAAATGGTTTTAACAACATTTGTGTACATACATGTGTATATACAAATGTATATACCTGTGGCTGGGAGTTATGTCACAAAGCACTACTTCAAACAGAGGATGCCGTCAAATAGAGGAGTGCCTTCTCTAAATTAGGACACACATATCCTGACAGATATCAAAACCCTTGAGACAATTTTAAGTGCACCCTGTGTTATGTCAAAATACTACTATAAAATAACAAGCGCAGGTTGCACAGAAGAAGTCCATTTCAGAATTCAACGTCTAGCATATAATTGTTACAATGGGAGGTGAAATTGAAAAAGAAATTGTGGGAACCAATTATTTCACTTTTGAATGCCTCTTTTGTCGCATGGTTATTGATTCTACCGCTGCTAACTTCCTGTGAATGTTAGGGTCTTTTACCTCTTCATCTCATATACTTTTCATTTATAGGAAAGGTATATGTTATACCTCTTTGCTACAGCAAATCTAGTGTAACAGTTTCATATTGTGAAAGAGGTCTCCTTGGTCACTAATGAAGCCCCTTAGATAAAATTATAAGAAATGAAATACAGACTCTGTGCCCATTCTCTCTCCCTCTTCTCTTCCTTTTTCTCTGTCCATACGTACATGCCTATAAGGGTTTTTTTTTTTTACAAAACTTATAGATTATTATTGCTGCTCCTACTACTACTTCAATAACAATTCTGTGAGAAACAGATTAAAAGCAACTTCTATAAATTAATATTTTTTTGCCTCTTTGACCAATATACTCTTCCTGCTCCAAACAAAAACAATACACCAACAAAATTTGTGTCTTCACTTTTGCAGCTATTAAGGAGTTTATTCTGTGGAGGTGCTGTGAATTTAGCCAACAAGTCCAGCATTTGCCAGCTTTTTGAAGAAGATAGACAACATTCCAGTGATAGATAGAAGGACATCACCTCCCTTTTTAAATGGATTTGATTGAAGGTTTGGTCATAAAACCTTCCTAAAACAGGAAAAGAAGGGGTAACAATCTTCTCTCTTTTTTTTTTTCCTCAGGGCCTCCACTCACACTCTTTCTTTCTGATAAGGAGTCAGGCCACTACATATAAGGAAAGGCTGAAGGAGCTGGTCGTGTTCAAATTGATAAAGAGAAGGGGGGCGGGCTTACAGACAGGCCCTATATTCCAGGATCTGGTCCCAGGTTTTCTGCTTTAAACTGGATTATATGAGCCCGCACTGCGAGATAATCTGTGATAAACAGGAAGCCTGGGATCAGTTCCTGGGATATAGGATCTGTCTGTAAGGGCCCCAAAGGATGCTATGATCCCATTCTTTAAATAGCTCTAGAGCTGCCACTTAGGATCCATCTACACTTACTATTTCATGCATTTTGATGCGAGCTTCAGACTATGGTGGCTAAAGAACAAACTACCACAAACAGACACCAAAGAAAGCCCTTAATGTGTATCAGTATTCTGCAGTTTATGTAATCCCCATCAGGGCCTCAAACTGTTTTCAGGATTTCCTGTGTAATTATCTGCACAGTAAAACCATTTTCTTCAGTACTGGTTTGAAATTGACTTAGGTGGTCAGTGCAAATGAGCCCAAAGAGGAAGGCGCAAGTTTGTTCTTTGCTACTTCAGAGAACAGAACTAGATTGAATGGTTTGAAGTTACAAGATGACAGGTTTTGATTGAACATCAGGAGGAATTGCTTGACAGTGAAAGCAGCAATGGAACCAATTGCCTTAAGGGGGTGTTAGGGTCTCCTTTTCTGGACATATTCAAATAAATGGTGGACAACTATCTGTTGGGGATGCTCTATATGGAGAGCCTGCATTGAGCAGATAATTGGACCTAATGGCCCATAGGACCCCTTGCAACAGGCATGGGCAAACTTCAGCTCTTCAGGTGTTTGGACTTCAATTCCCAGAAATCCCACCAGCTTACTAGCTGTTAGAGGTTGTGGGAGTTGAAGTCCAAAACTCCTGTAGGGGCAAAGTTTGTCTATGCCTAACTTACAACTATGACTCCACAAAGAGCAGGGAGAATCAAGGGAACTCCTGGAGGTCAGCTGTAAAGTCTAATCTAATCTAACTATTCCCAAACAATTTAGAACGATAAAACACTGGACAATCAGTGATACTTATAACAAGTGTACCCTACCTTGCTGCCTTCATATCTGCAGCTCTATTTCATCCCAGTGATTTTTTTTGGTTGAGTCAGGAGTGACTTGAGAAACTGCAAGTCGCTTCTGGTGTGAGAGAATTGGCCGTCTGCAAGGATGTTGCCCAGGGGATGCCTGGATGATTTGATGTTTTTTATCATCCTTGTGGGAGGCTTTTCTCATGTCCCCGCATGAGGGGCTGGAGCTGATAGAGGGAGCTCATCCGCCTCTCCCCGGATTCGAACCTGCGACCTGTCGGTCTTTAGTCCTGCCAGCACAGGGGTTTAACCCACTGTGCCACCGGGGGCCCCGTGGTTCAATGATTAAATGAATACAGTAAAGTCTCACTTGTCCAATGTAAAAAGGCCAGCAGAAAGTTGGATAAGTGAGTAATAAGTAAAAATGTTGGGTAATAAGGAGGGATTAAGGAAAAGCCTATTAAACGTCAAATTACATTATGATTTTACAAATTAAGTACCAAAACATCATGTTTTACAACAAACTGACAGAAAAAGCAGTTCAATACAGGGTAATGTTATGTAGTAATTACTGTATTTACAAATTTGGCACCAAAACATTGCAATGTATTGAAACAGCTGTGGATCCGGGTGGGAGGTAGACTGTGTTGGATAATACAGAATGTTGGATGAGTGAAGGTTGGATAAGTTAGACTCTACTGTACTCAAAAGAACAGAAGTTCCAAATCTTGCATATATGTTCAAATTATAGATTTATAGAGATAAAAAGAACCTTCACAGTCAAGTAGTTTAGAAATACACAAATAAAGAATCCATGACAGAATACTGTAACCATTCACTGTCTAAAAATATAAATGGGGGAGAATCTACAGACTTCTGAGGTAACCTGTTCCACTATTGAACAACCCTTACTATTAGAAATGTCTTCAAAATATTTCTTGTTGATTAAACCCACTAGTTTAGGTTCCACATTCTCAAGCTACAAGTTAGGATTTTATTCCATCTTCTTAACAGATCATCTTGTTTATAACTAGCCACCCCCTGCCATGTGTTGCTGTGGCCCAGTCTGTGTATATGTGTTTTGTGTGTGTATATATATTTGTGTGTATATGTGTGTTTGTGTATATATGTGGTTTTGCACATGTGTTGTAATGTATTTTTTGTTTTTTGGCTTTTAAGTCTCTTCTACTGTGTTTTTAGTGTTTTTATCAGTGATAGTCACTTGCTGTTCTGATAGGTGTCTTGTGTCCAAATTTGGTGTCAATTCATCTAGTGGTTTTTCAGTTATGTTAATCCCACAAATGAACATTACATTTTTATATATATAGATAAAGGAAAGCACCACTTACATCAGACACCAGTGTGGGAGACATTTTTTTAAAAAACAAGTCATTTAAATTCCCAACTTTATCGTTGTTTTCTTTAGACTCTATTTTAAAATATCTGCATGTGATTCTCTGAATAAAAGAAAAAGCAGTATTTGGGGACACATTTGTTAACAGCTCTTTCCAAGAACCATGAAATTCTATTAGCATTCTGTTTTACTTTGAAGGCTTGCTTGATGCAAACTAGATCAGCATGTGAAAAGAGAGTGAAACACGTTAAAGGCAAATGAGGCACAAGAATGGTAGCTGGAAATGGAGAGGAGAATGAGCAGAAGGAAAAAAGGGTATCGTGTTTGCCTACCAATCTATCTAGTCATCTGCTGTGGAGCAGTGAATTTTCAATTCTAGGAGTGCTAGCTTATATCCTCCATTTCTCACCTTGTATACTTGATCAATGAAGCCAAATACTACAAACATCACAGGCTTCCAGTGATCTCTCCTGCCAAAGCCAAGCAAACCCAGTTAATCACTGCTCTGAAACTTCTCACGTTTCAAGATACTGTGCACATAATGGTAAATCCATCTGTCTAGCAAGCATTAAAGCACAACCAGTAAAGTCTTGCTCTCTTGTTTTTGTCCCTGAAAGGCCTCCCCTCTAGCTCTTGCCATGCTAATTCTTGCCCATGATTTGATTCCTTTCCATAGTCTGACAGCTCCCATCCATTTCAAGCCCACTACCTCAGCTTTTGATTGACAATACTAGACTTTTTGAAATTGCATCTGTTATCAGAAGACTTCCACACAGCAGCCAATCTTCATTACACATTCATGAAGAAGCGGGTCTGTCCTAAAAAGTATTTTTCACAATACCAAGGGGTTTTGCCTCCTCAGTAGTAATAATACTGGTTGCATTCATCCTCATAAAAGTGGTGTTTCCAGCATTTACTTGTCCAAACTGTACTACAAGTAAGGAAAAAGATGCAAACAATGGCTGCTGAAAAGGTAACTGGCTCATATGAGGTTATATAGTATAACATGAACATCAGGGAGAAAAAAGCATAGAACTGGGAATGAAAATGGATGCTGTTTGTAAAGCAGACTTTCTGAAACCAATACCCCCCAGAAATATTTGATAAGGGCCCCATCAGCCCAAGGCAGCACAGTTGGCTATAGGGGCTGGGGATGATAGGAGTTGCAGGAATATATAAGGCTGTAAGACAAAATTAATACAGATTCAACCCTGCACTACAGCACCAAAATGATGGTCCTGTTAATTTCATTATTCAAAATCTGGACAACTGGTGATGGGAAAATCTTCATGTGGGTTAAACCCCTGTGCCGGCACGTCTGAAGATCGACAGGTCGCAGGTTCGAAGCCAGGGAGAGGCGGATGAGCTCCCTCTATCAGCTCTTGCTCCTCATGTGGGGACATGAGAGAAGCCTCCCACAAGGATGATAAAAACATCAAATCATCCAGGCGTCCCCTGGGTAACGTCGTTGCAGACGGCCAATTCTCTCACACCAGAAGCGACTTTCAGTTTCTCAAGTCGCTCCTGACATGTAATATACATGTAATATTACATGTAATATAAAGTATATAATTATTTTATTATATTATTATAATATTATTATTATATTAGTAGTAGTATTATATTATATTATATTATATTATATTATATTATATTATAATATTATCAATATTATATGTGTATACAATATATTATATTATTAGCATAGCACAATATTAGTATTATATATTACTATGTTGCACTACACAACTATAGTGTAATATTACTGGTGATATTACATGTAATATAAAATATAGAATAATTATATTGTATTAGTATTACATTGTATTAAGAGTAATATTACATTTAATAAAGTATTGACCTGGGTATAGGTGGAAGGAGGAATTCACTTGCATGAATCAGCTTCATTTCCCCAGTCACAAAATGGGAATAAATGTGAGGTAGCTTGCAGAGTCACTATTGAAGAATTCTTGCACTGTAAGCTCCCTGACTTTGACCTCTTTGAATTATATGAAGCAGTTCTGAAGTCCATTCATTCATTTCTACAGGAGTAATGCCGTATATGCTTTGAGCAATGCTTGGAAAAGCTATTTTGGAGAACAATTCCCAGAACATGCCAGCCATGAAAACATAATTCCTGAAAGGTTCTGGAATCTTCAGCTTTGGTCACCTTAGTGGATCACCTATGCAGAGAACTGGATTGAAGGGAATGTGTCCCTGTTGGCTCTCCTTTCAGTGGCTTTTGATACCATCAACCATGGGATCCTTCTGAGGCACCGCACTGGGATGCGGCTTGGTGGTACTGTTCTTCAGTGGCTCTGCCCTTTCAAGAAGGTGGTGCTGGGAGAGGCCTGTTCGACCCCTTGACCACTGGCCTGTGGGGTCACCCAGGTTCTTGTCCCGCAAGCTGTTCTCTCTCTCTCTATCTATCTATATGAAACTGCTAGGAGAGGTCATTCAGAGTTTTTTGATTGTGGGGTCATTAATATGCAGATAATGCACAACTCTATTACTCCTTTCCACCTAATTTCAAGAAAGCAGTTCATGTACTAAACTGATGCTTGGCAGCTGCAATAGACTTGATAAGAACAAATAAATTGAAGCTTAATCCACACAAGACAGAGGTGCTTCTGGTCAGTTGAAATACAAATATGAGAGTAGAGATTCAATCTATGTTAGATGGGGTCACATTCCCCCTGAAAATGCAGATTCTCAATTTGGAAGTACTTCTGGATTCGACTGTGAACTTAGAGGCCCAGATATCAGCAGGGATCACGACTGCTTTTGCACAGTTAAAGCTTGTGTGCCAACTGGCCCCACTCTTGGAGAAATTGAATCTGGCCATGGTGGTACATGCCTTGATGTCATGGATAGCTCTGATAGTGAAGGTGAGGAGATGCTGGCTGAAGGGCCAGTGTTGAAGCTGGAGCAGTGCCAGTAACTCCTTTAACCTCTGAAGAAGAGCCTATGGACATAGCATTAGCTACCACTTCTCAGCTTGCTGAGCAAGCACCTCTGAGCAGGAAGAGGAAGGGTTAGATGTCATGGCTTTTGTGGGCCTGCAATAAGAGAAGGCTCAATTTTGCAGGTCCTCTAGATTAACAGAAAAACATAATTTTATTTTAAACATAATTTTATTTGTATTTATTATATTTTAACTGTATTTTAACTTAAATCCACACATTACTATTTGAGTGGTTTTTAATTTGCTTTGTTTTAAACTGTGACCAGATTGTGTGGTTGTTAGCCACCTTGATTCCCCACAGGGAGAAGGGTGGGGTTTAAAGAAGTGAAAGAAAGGAAGGGAGGAAGACCTCCTCTGAACAAATCTAGTGACAGGTTATCCTTAAGCTGGAAATGAATTGAAGGCACAAAACAACAAGAAGATGGAGTTTAAAGATGAGGAGAGAAAAAGAAAGTTTATGAGACAGCTTGAGAAGTCTACAAACGTGTGCCTGGAGCTTTTGTAGCTATGACTAATATTTTCCACTTTCACCAAGGGAAATTGCTATAGTTTTCCTCCCAGCAAATAAAGCAATGTAAATGTGTTCACATGTCACTTTTATTAACAGTAAAATAGAAGATGCAATTGTTCATTTGCATTACACAGAGTGATTTTTAAACTGCAGTTTACACTCATTTGCAGGGCATTACTGATGGCTAAATGAAATGCAGAGCATGCACGAGTAAATGTAAATCATTAGTTTAACACAAATTGTAAATTGGGCAAAACCTCATTTGCTATTTCTTCTATAATGAGAAGTTAAGAGACAGTGAAGGATTGCAACTTGTCTCACCTTTTGTTAACAGAGACAGGCAGACAACTTCTCCACTGATATATTGGTTCGGAAATTTAAAAGTTTTATTTCTCGTGGATCAAAATAACCAGTCAGAGACTTTAACTAAAAGCTAGAAAGAACTTATTCATATCATCACAGAATTAGGTCAATTCAAAGGAAAACAGGCCTTCTGCACTTTCCATGTATATAATTCAGGGAAGATAATCTAAAACATAATCTGGTTTGAGACTTAACGTCTCTGAATTTTATTGGCAATATTGTGCAATTTGGGTAAACTGTGATCTGTTTGGTGTCCTGGATTTTGGTGAGGACCCCAATCCATTTTTAGGAGCCTCCTGAAAACAGGAGGACAGAAATCCATTTTTAATCTTGGAAACCGAAAGATTTGTTTTTGATCTGGACCTTTAGCGGCAATGGGGAAAACTTCCCAGGCTCTCCTTCTTGTCATTTTAGGCATTGTTTGTCCCTGTATCCATTGAGAACTGGATTAAAAGCACCAGAGTTAAAATACCATTCTTTCTGTGGTCCTTTCCTTTCTGTCTTTCAAGGAGACCTGGGTTTAAGGCAAGGTCTTAAGAAACCCCCATTCCTAGGATCCTTTCCATTCTGTCTTTTCAAGGAGGCCTAGATTTAAGGCAAGGGCTTAAGAAAACACCTTTTCTGGGATCCTTTCTCTTTTAGCAGCTGCCTCCCTCCCCACACTCCACACGTAGCTGAAGAAAGCAGAAAGCAGCCATTTTTCAGGACTCACTGTACTGTTGCAGCCAAAAAACAAACAAACAAACAAACAAAAACCATGGCTGTGGATCCCTTGCTGTTATGGGCATCCAAATAAGTCGAATACCATTTTTAAAACAGATCTGTGCACAACCCTAGGAAATATGCCTTTATTTCCTAAATATAGTCCTGACCAGATGAAAAAGAAGATAGAGCGTCTGTATCTTTAATATATGTAACAAAGGAAGGTGGCATTCCTGTACCTTTAACATACCATAAAACAAGGAATTGGCATTCAGCCCCCTTTCTGTATGACATGTTTCACCAAGTACTGTCAAGTCTGTTCTCCTGTATTTCATTTTCTCAGCATCAAGCCATCCTATTTTGAGCTTGGAAAATGATATACCTCATTTCCTCTGCAGGTTATCATTGCAATTGTGAGAATTAATGCAGTATGGAAGGTACTTGTATATCAATATCGCCTACTGTAGGGATGGATCAACTTGTGGGAGAGTTTGGTTTGCAACCTCTAATGTATTGTATAGTGCCATTGCTATTTAACTGTTTTCTGATCAATTTAATGATCACCCCAATTTTTTGTGATTTTTATACTGATCTGCTACTAAGATACAAATTCCTATTATACAAAGACAGAACACCTAGATGAATTCTCAAAGAAGCACAAGAAGCAATCCACAAATATGTGCCCTTGAATAAATGATTAGTCTTATAGTTTGTTTTCAAGAGGCTAGAACTTGAATACATTATGGACTTCAGCTTCTAGAGACATGGGACATTCTGGGAGAAATAGTCTATAAGGAGTAAAGATCACATGGCAGCATTTAAAAAGCCACTTCTTACCGACTTGCCTTTAGAATCAGTTTTGTCACTAGTCCATCACCATACGTGTCACTCATCACTTCTGTATGGTATATCACCATCCACTTTTCTGCACAGAGCATCCTTATCTACCCAGGCCAGGGCAGCCTGGTTCCCACTATCAGCAATCAGTGGATTACCACAGTGTTATCAGTTTATTAGGGGACAAAAGACACTTAGCAGAAGGATTCTGAGACAGTGTGAGAGACAGATAAGAAAGAATGCTGATTTTTAGACATACTGTGCACAGCACATCATGGGATATGGGGTTATGCTGAAATGGAGAAAAAAAATTGAATGTACTGCATGGCTCATGGAGAGTTAGTGCACTCATGAGCCTAATATAATTAGATAAAAGTAAGGTTGCTTCACACATCTCTACTCCAGTCTGTCCTTTCCCCGTCTTCCAGTTCCCTTTTCCTTGCATGACATTTTAAAGCAGGCCACCAGTTTGCATTGCCAATCCAAGGCAGGTATGCAAAATAAATAAATCCAAAAAAGGAACATAAAAGTATGAATTACGCAATCCCTGACTGAGTTAACAAAAGAACAATGATCATGAAAATTTCCACAGGGAGATCACTGCATTTACATTTCAGCCAAAATATAATGGGAAATTCTCAGGAAAGGTTGTGTTCACCTAATTTCATCTTCAGCCTCACTACAAAACTGTCTTTGATTCTGTAAGATTGGAAAGCAAAATGGCATATATTCTATTTCTATTCTATAGTCCTGCTATTACCAATGTGGTTACACTGCTACATGATTTGTTTTTTTTCCATAGAGATTCAACTGGAAGGAAGAATAATATATATATCTGCCATGGTGCTACCCAGAATCTATCTGTTTTAACCTTGCTTCTCAAACCGTCTCCAGCAACCAATTTTATCAGATTTTGAAATTTAAGCAGGTGTATCTAGCTTGTACCTAGAAGAGCAACTAATAAGGGCTTTAAAGGATCCCCCAATAGAAAAGTCATTGCTTTTAGTTAGAGTTGGTAGTAATGGGTAGATGCACCAAGATCTGATTCAAACTAAGGCATCTCTCATGTTGCTACCCTATTGATCACACATTTTTATTGGATGTTGCTGTTGACGTCCTGTTTTTCTCATCAAAGGTTATATGCAATCTTTGTGACCTTTGAAATGAGGGGGAAATGAAGCAAATTAATTTAGGTGGAGATGCAAATAAGTGTGCAAAACCTTTTCCAAAGTTCCTTTAAAAAGTACAGTTTTTTCACCCTATTTTTCACTCTCTTAATTAAAAATATAATGAAACTCAATTCCACTGCAATCCATTCTGGCAAGAAATGACTCTCCCAGGATTCCAAATAGCCAGTCTAATAGGGTTAGAAGCTGTTAAAGCAGAAGTGAAATTTTTCAGCTTTCCTGTGTTAATTATTTTCTCTTCTGAACAACTTCACTTTTGTTCTGATAAAATAGATTCAATGGCTGCTCGTACTGTGAAGAATAACTGCATGCAAGGAGAGGAGGCTGGGGAGATAGTAAAACCCCCACTATAACTGCCCTTATCTATGAGACACTAGTTTATCAGATTTGCTGCCTTTTAAGACCACCCCAAATAAATGAATTCCTTCTAGTGATGCATAACAAATGTTGTTGGTGTCTGTGAAATAGGCTGAGATCTTGATGTTATTGTAATGAAAACCATTGAGAGACAGGTGGGCTAGCAGCAAATGTGGTTTTAAAAGGTACAGAGCAATGGGCACAGCAGGTAAATAATGATAATTATCTTCTAACAAGCTTGTATCTTCCAATACAACAGCATTCCAAAAATACTGTCGTTCCACTATGATAATGTACAAGTCTGCCCATCTGCTTGCCAAATGTTGGTGGCTCTTTTGCTAAAGTTTGAAGTGGTTTGCCAGCATACATTTTCAATGATTTTGCAACTGTGGTGGATTTGAAGAGCAGTTTTCTTCTCTGGGGTGCCTTGGGGGTCAAGAAGACAGCTCAGAATGTCAATATTTTGTGAGTGAGTGGCTAGAAGTGGCCCTTTTGGAAAAGCTAAATGTATGTGTTTGTCTAAAACAGGGCAGATGTGTGCATGTCTGCGATCAGCTAAAATAGCGAAATGCTGCCCTTACAGGAATTAGAACAGACAATCCATCTAACTTTTGGTGATGTCAGAAAAATGGCTACCCAGGGGCTGTGGTGCAATTGAAGGTCATTCAAACAGCCTTGTGGGCTGCAATTAGCTCCTTGACTACTTGCAGCCCATAAGTAGCACAATTCAGTGTCCAGAAATCACACACACTATTACTGCTTTTTCTTGGGAATCAGCACAAACATTGGTTCCTTGTCTAAAACCTGAGATTATTAATGGTTGTTATCCCCATGAATTACACCTGGAATATTGGGTGTTAGGGGACTTAAGAATTCAAGAAACTCTCTTGAGAAATGATCCAAGTTTTTTTCATGTCAGGAGTGACTTAAAAAACTGCAAGTTGCTTCTGGTATGAGAGAATTGGCTATCTGCAAGGACATGGCCCAGGGGACACCCGGATGTTTGATGTTTTATTATACTTGTGGGAGGCTTCTTTCATGTCCCCACAAGGGGGGGCTGGAGCTGACAGAGGGAGCTCAATCCGCTCTCCCTGAATTTGAACCACTGACCTGTCCAGCACAAGAGTTTAACCCATTGCGCCACTGGGAACTCCAAGTAATGGGCTTTGTTTTACATGTTCAGACCATTCCTATATAAATTGATCGAAGAGCCCCAACAAGATCAATGAAGCTTACTTCTCCTTGGGATTCCATCCTTACAGTGCAAGCAACTACTTTGTGCCAAACAGCAGTCTTTTAACATGAGAATTTTTCTTGCTGAAGTGACTGTCTCCACAGCGGTATGCTATCAATACATATACACACCAAAATCTAACCATGCAAATCTTACACTGTTGAGCCTCAATCCTGACATTGGAGGTCAGGTATATACATGTTGCTTTCAGTCCAAAGTGGCATTTGATGTTGGTGAAAAGGCACTAAATAATCCTTAGCTTATCGATCCAAGGTCATCCACGCCAAGGAGGTGATCGATAGAAAAGGACAGCTGAGTGGTTCTGTAATAAAGTACCTCCATCTTACTAGATTTGGAAAAGAGTGACAGAATGAGAGATTAAACTCTCCTGCCATCGACAGCTCATCAAGCCAAAGATATATTCGAAGAGAAAAATTACACTTTCTGAGCATTGATGGGAAGAATCGAACAGCTTGTGCAAGTCAAAGTACATCTTGGCCAGACCAGGAATACTGGTACTTTTCAGCTGAAGCCAAGACTATTTGCACATAGAAATTTGACATTAACTCTAGGATTCAGCACCCTGCTAATCTCAGCAGTATTTTTTTTTTTTAAAAAAAATGTTTGGCTCTCTTGAAGATATGCTTAAAAGTATTGAGGTAATGGTGAAACCTGAGACTCTCAGTCCAGTGGAAATCATAAAGTCCAAATGGTTAGGGTCCTGCCGGACACCGAGACTCTAGGAAAAAGCAAACCTATGCAAAAGTGTAATGTTCTCAATCTTGCAATTCAGAGCAGAATGACAATGTTTTCATTATTATTCAAATGTCTTGGCACCAGTTGCCTGTCCATCCATTCAATAGACCCCCGCTCATTAGATGTGCTTCTACATGTGTTTGTGTGCATAACGCTTTCCTATGTCAATACATATATGAAAAAATACAGTCTATTCTACTTTGCCTTTTGACTTCTAACATCTACAAGGAGGTTGCAAATCTCTATACCATTTCATACCCTTCTACACTGGTCAGGTGAAAATAGGTAGTTTTGTTTTATGTTACATGAAAGAGTACTTCACCAGACTGAATAATACATGAAATCATATTATATCAAGATATTGCTGGGTTCAGGCATTTTAACACAGCTGCCATCTAAGTGCTTTTCACACCGAGGTGAGCTAAATTCCAACTGCTGTGCTGGAGCGCAGGCCAACCAGCATTAACTAAGCATTTCTGAAGAACTGTCGATTTCAATAGACTATATTCCCAACTTTGTAGGGCACAGGATAGGGAAACTGGAGTTTTGGCCCAGTTTGAGGAGTAGAGACTCCTTTTGTCGAGCGGATTGTTTGTTTGTCAGCGTGCGCTGTGTTTCCTAGCAAAGAGAAGCAAAGCGTTTTGCAGAAGCCTTATTAAAACGATTGGCGTTTCTTTGGACTTGTTTCTCACGTGGGCTTATCCCAGATTTTGGTGAGGACTGTAAGCACTGACCCCACTGGCCTTCAGTTTACCTAACAAATCACACAATTGTGTCAGGAGCAGAACCAAAAGCACTCTTGGGATTCAAGCATGAACAGTAAATTCAACAAATTTGTTCCATAACTGTTCAACCACCTAACAGGTTATTTGTCTTTCCACCTGCTCCCAATCTCAGTTCAACTCAGGATTTATTCACATTATATAATCATAGAAGGTGAATACCATTTTAACTATCATGGGTCCATTCTATGGATTTCTGGGATTTGCAGAGCTGTCTAACTGAAAATATCAACTCCCTCATCAAACTGCAATTCCCAGGATTCCCTAGTAGGTAGTTGTAGTCCACCCCACTTGAGGTAGCATTGGCGTATTCAGAGTTCTTGAAGAGATAATAGTACATTCCTCACTAAACTATGCAACCCCAAAGTCCTAAAGATGAAGTCATGGAATCAAAGTGACATGAAACCACTATAATTATGCAGCTTGATACACCAATGCTGCCAGGATCATAGGAGAGGATATCTAGCTATGTGTAACAACTTCCTTTTCAAACATAGTTCTTTCCTATGCAGAGTGCCATATCACACTAGAACAAGTAAAGATAGTGTGCCAATTCTTAGTTTGGTTAGGAGGAACACTGCATGAGATAAACAACTCCTTCCTCTGGTATTTCCAATGATGACGCTTTGCTTCTGTTTGTCCTGATAAATTGACCCTCTTTCAGGGTAGCATGCTCATTGAAGAGAAACTAGAAGTTTTACATGTTGGTTGGTTGTTGCTTTTGTCCTGCTGATGTAATATAGTGGTTTAAAATATTCCACCAAAACCTAATCCAGCAGATTAAAGTGCTCATAGCTTCCTTTAATGAAACCAAGAAGGAACAAATCAATATTACAAGAAACCTGTAGATTTCTGTTATTGGTGGCAATTTTTATGTCCCATCTAATAGAGTTGTTATTGGTGAAAGGGAATGTCCTATTGGGATAAAATGAAAAGGTCCTGTGATTTAAGGAAGCAGCAGTAAACATTTTGTGTCTGAATTTCCAAATACAGCTGTGTTCAGAAGACATTTTACTATCCCATTGTAATGCAATCATAACTTAAGGTAGTAGAATACTCAGAATCCTATTCATGTTAGCTTTTATTTAATTTTGTGTTTAGGTTTTTAATAACTATCTTGTTGAATATATATTCAATCCAGGATCACCTACTTGTGATTCAGTCCAGCAATCCAGGATATCACCTATTTGTGATTCAAAGTGTTGCATTAACTGAAAGCATCATAAGCAGCATGCTCATTTTTGGAGTAAAGTGACTATGAGGACCTACTATATTAAGCCACCTCTCCACAAAAGTCAACATTGACACTGAAATACAACACTGCCTGAACTCTGTGAGTGTTTGAGGACCGGGACATCTATAGGGATACCAAGATGCTTGTTTACAAAGCTATTGTCCTCCAACCCTGCTATATGCCTGCAAAATGTGGACTGATGTCACATGCAACTCCTGGAACGATTCCATCAGCGTTGCCTCTGAAAAATCCTGCAAATCTCTTGGGAAGACAGGCACACAAATGTTGGCATGTTGGAAGAAGCAAAGACCACCAGCATTGAAGCGATGGTCCTCCGCCATCAACTCTGCTGGACCGGACACATTGTCCGGATGCCCGACCATCATCTCCCAAAACAGTTGCTCTACTCTGAACTTAAGAATGGAAAACGGAATGTTGAAGGACAGGAAAAGAAATTTAAAGATGGGCTCAAAGCCAACCTTAAAAACTGTGGCACCGAGAACTGGGAAGCCCTGGTCATTGAGTTCTCTAACTGGAAGTCAGTTGTGACCAGCAGTGCTGTAGAATTTGAAGAGGCACGAATGGAGGGCGAAAGAGAGAAATGTGCCAAGAGGAAGTTGCATCAAGCCAACCCCAACTGGGACTGCCTTCTACCTGGAAACCAATGCCCTCGCTGTGGGAGAACATGCAGGTAAAGAATAGGGCTCCACCTGGACTTGGAGGACAATCTTACTCTGACAATGAGGAATCACTTAAGTAAGTAGTAAACATCACATCACCTGGGGTCTTGACATCTAACTTATGTGATTGATTGATTGATTGATTGATTGAATGAATGAATGCAGGCATGCAGTATGTCATTTGCCATGTGCAGGCAACGCAGCCACAGATTTGCACACTTGTTGTAGGAAGGAACCATAAGTCTGTTTTTTCTAATCAGGAAGTGATCAGTGAGTGGGCATTTCAACTCAGAACATCACAGCCTCTCTGATTATTTCTCTTTGGCACTGAGATGCCATACCTTTCAAACATTTTAAACAAAAAGGTTTTTTTTTAATTTATAGCCTAAAAAGCTCAAACACTACATAGCCTCAACTTAGAAGGTAACACCAACATCCACTAAGAATGTTTATAATATAGTGTACTTGTATGCAGTCCAGTTTCATCTCTGTCAACTGAAAAAGGTGGAAGATAAAATGTTTCTATTGATATGTATTTCTAAGTTCTGTCTATTAGGCTTACACTCATATATGCATATGTAACATAAGTATTTTTGATGTCAAGAAAGATTCTCAGAAATGTTTAGAACACCCACTAATAATGGGAAACATTTGTTCAAGCCAATGAGAACTGGGGCAGAAGAAAAGGGAGAACGCAATGTGCTTCAGTCTTCGCATGCTCCCCTTTGGCAGAATAGTAATTTATGCTTGTCCCCTTCCACTCCTTCTTGGGACAATTACTTCTATTGCTCTGCTACAAGTTCACTGTTATTAAACACTCTTCCCTTTTACTTAACTGTAAAGAGAAATCGGCAGCAAAGCTCCTGTGGACACTTTGGAGTGGCAGAGTCCAGCTTGCCTCTGGGGTTTTATGGCTCCTTCCAGCACCTATATCACTCTGACACTTACATAATTACATATCGAGAGCAGAGAGGATGAAGCATCCGGCACCTCCTAAACATGTCAACATGATTTGAAAGGTTTGGGTTCAGCTGGACTTTTTAAGTCATTTGATTTCTGACTCCAATGAAGCAGGCATTTGCAGAATCAATATCTGCAAGGACTTAAGAAGCCTGTCGGAACCTAGAAGGAGCATCACGGCCATGCACTGAGAAAATGCATGTACATCACTGGTGGTTCTCTCAGCCTGTTGAATCACAGGTGAGAAATAACAGCCAGCATAACTGAAATATTCCAATATAGCTTTCATCTCACCACCCATAGAACTCATCCATTCACTGTCAAAAGACCTATCACATTGAAGTCAAAATTTCAGGCGATAGTGGGGGGATTTACCATGCATTGTAGTGAATCCAGGGGCAGTGTGAGGAACCCGTTGCCCTGTGCCCCCACATCACCCCTTACCTATCCCATAAGGAGAAGTATCACTGCCCAGCCCCCCCCCCCCCCCACACACACACACTTTTCTAAAGGAGAACACAAGAAACCTCCCATGTTCTCCTTGCTCCCTCATATGACCATTTCCCCTCAATTCAGAGCTGGAGTGCCACCCAAAATAAATCTACATCAGCTGATGGGATCTAGCAGGCTGTTTCTGAACTGAGGGGAAAGTGTTATAGGACAGGCAATTTTGCCCATGTGATGAGGTTGTATGTGCCCCTTCCCTCTCTCTGCCCAGTCATTCAGTGTTTGGTAGAGAGTAGAGGGATAGGAGAAGTACCATCTGTGTCCCCAAAGCCAGATACACAATGATGAACTTATTTATCAAGATCTGGTGGGATTTTCCTGAGTTCTTGGCTGGTGATGTAATCATTCTGTGTCTGGATATAGCCAGATGCTTCTCCAATCTTCTTCACTCTTTAGCAGTTCCTCAATGGCCATGGGAGTTATCACAGCAAAATGGTGAGCCTTAGGAAGGGGTGGCTTTGCAAAGGGAGGAAGAAAACAATCTCTGCAACAACCAGAAATAGATTGATTTACACTTCTGTATGTCATTAACAGGATGTTAGGAACAAAGTCTAGCTCTCCAGGGGTCCATAAAATGTCAGGCAAATGCATCAGCCAAAAAACTTAGTGAAATGAATGGTTTCATTTTTAATGAGTTGGGTGGGAGACAGAGAGGATAAGCTGAAATAGGAGGAGTTTGGCAAAGTGTGGATCACTGGGAATGACTTGAAGAGATGAAGCACCATAGCGGTGGCTGTAAATCTTGCTGAGAAAGGAGTCTACAGCATACATTGCACCACACAAGGCCAGGGCTTGGTGTCTCTTCTCAACCTCTTTTCCACCTTCAGGGCTTCAGTTCTTCTCTTGCATGCCTCCATGGTAGTGCCTGGAGCCTCCAGTGCACCATGGGGCTGGGCTTATCACTCTCTTACCTCTTTTGCAGTCCCATGCATCATCATAATTTTTGCTCCCACCATCATCATGCCCTCTTTTTATCTACACCTCTGTAACATTTTGCATAAAGAAGGAACCCAAAACCTGCTGAATCAACTGTTTGGAACATTTTCATTCTCTACAATCAAAGATTTAGCTGGTTTTCTAGGATGAATGGCATCCCTAGCCTTTGTTGATGCTGGTACCATAGTTGTACACATCTGATGCATTATCTAACTGTACTGTGCTTATTTTCACTGGTTATCTTGAATGGAGAATTTGCTGTATTCATTCAGGGGAAGGAAGTTAAAAATTGATTTTGTGAAACAGTCATAAAACAGCTTGTCATTTCAGAGAATTTTTTGCGGCAAACATTATTATCCATAATGATCCCCTACAAAGTAGAACTAAATACTGATGAAAAGGTAAGCATCCTGACAGGAGATCAACTCAGAAAGCAAATGTTAATAGTTGGCTTTTTAACTCACCTATTTAGATCAGGGGTCCTCAAACTTTTTAAAAAGGGGGCCAGTTCACTGTCCCTCAGACCGTTGGAGGGCCATATAGTTTTTTATTTAAAAAAACCTATGATCAAATTCCTATACACACTGCACATATCTTATTTTGAAGTAAAAAAAAACAAAACAGGAACAAATATAATATTTAAAATGAAGAACCACTTTAACTAAATGTTATAGAATCCTGGAGCTGCAGTTTGATCTTTTGGCAGAAAAGGTGAAACAGCTTATAAAATTTTAAATCCCAGGATTCCATAGCATGATGCCATGGCAGTCAAACTGGTGTCAAACTGCATTAATTCTGGAGTGTAGATGCACTCTATTTTTCAGCACTTTAGCTGTGCATCATCAGGTGCTCCCTCTTCATATAGACCAGTGGTTCTCAACTTTTCTAATGCCGTGATCTCTTAGTACAGTTCCTCATGTTGTGGTGACCCCCAACCATAAAATTATTTTCACAACTGTTATTTGCTACTGTTATGAATTGTCATGTAAATATCTGATATGCAGGATGTATTTTCATTGTTACAAACTGAACATAAAGCATAGTGATTAATCACAAAAACAATATGTAATTATATATTGTGAAATATTTATTTCTAATTACAACAAATGAAATTTTGACTTCAAGCATGTCGTGGCATGAGTAACAGTTTTAATATAACAGCAGGACCCCATGAATATGTTTACTGATCTGCCAATCAGTCGAACTCCCATGACCAAAAGAAAATACTTGAGAGGTTTTGGGAAACTACATGTGGGAGTTGCAGTAGCCCCTGCAATCAAAAAGCTATCTGAACTGTCACAACAATGGAATTCAATCAAACTTGGCATGCAGAACTCCCATGACCAACAGAAAATACAGAAGAGGGGGCGGGCGGGCTTTGCAGGGGCTCCTTGAGGTGGAGGGAAGGAGGGAGGACTGGATGGCGAGGGGAGGCTTCGGGGCTGCCTATTGGCTGCACAGAAGAAAGGGATATAAAAAGAAGAGGAGAAAGGGAGAGAAAAAAGAGGGAGAAAGAGAGAAGGGAGAAAGGAGGAGGGAGAAGGAGAAAGAAAAAGAGAGGGGAAAGGAGAGAGACTGAAATGGGAAGAAAGAGAGAATGTGTGTGAGGAGGAGACAGAAAGAATGAAAGGAGCTCTGCATTAGCAGAGCCAAGACTAATTCCACCGAGAGGGAGGCCTTCTCCTCAGGGGGCTGGATCAATGCCCTTGGTGGGCCGCATGTGGCCCATGGGCCATAGTTTGAGGACCCCTGATTTAGATGAATCATACAGTTTCATTACCATGTTTACAAGCTGCTCAACTTATCTTGCATCTGTGAAAGTTTGGCAGACCCATACCAAATATCAAAACTGAATATCAATGTTGTATTCCCAGTGTCTGATTCCCGGTGTCTGATTTAGAGGCTTTTAAAAGAAGCACAAAAAATATACAAGGGAAAACTAATTTTACTGCATAAAAGCAAAAAAATTGCAGAGGCAATAACAGGCACTTACCACAAGGAAAATGAACAGGTGGTTTCAGAGATATTTATCAATTTCTTATTTGTGTTCTTCTAACTAGCTCCTTATGATTTCACAGCTCATTATTTGTAATTTCTTTTTTGTAATTCTCAAATTGCAGTTTGTAGATCACGAGTTTGTAATATGCCTTTTGGTATTCAATGAGGAAAGACATGATTTGTTTCTGTGATTGCTGATGTGAGAAGCTAATCAGTATGCCAACTTTTGTCAATGGTGCAAAGATCAAAGGAGTTACATTATGGTTTAAGTTCTCAAAAGGTATAGTATATAATGTGTGTCTAATTGACAGCTTTCAAAGAGGTTATTTCTCATTTTTGATGCAGACATCAGAAGCACATGTTGATTTTAAGGTATTGTATGAGAAATTAATCAAGTACAAATATCTAAAGGATCACATGGATGTGGTTGAATTAGGACAGTATCTCGATGAGTTTCAGAACCAGAAAGGATAGGCAGTGCAAATGCAAATATACACCTTTACTTCCTTTCATTTTGGAAATATAATTTTAAGTATTGACATTTTCTTTATAGATCAGTTTCATTAGGCGTGGTTTAAAAGTAATCCTGTCAAACCAGAAGTACTCGCTGGGACAAGAACTTCATTTGCACATTTCAAAGGCATTTTTCCTGCTCACTGGCCCACACAAACATAGCTTCAGTATGCTAGCCTTTGTTAGTATTGAAAATTTGTTTAACTAATTCTGTTCTTGCCATTTGCAACCATTTTTCCTGGTTATGATTTGGTTTTCTTAAGCAATCTCTCCCTCAAGGCAGTGTTCCATGTATGTTAATCACAATCCTTTTCCTGATTAGAGAGTCTTTTATCCAGATGTACTTCATTTAACTAAGCAGATAAATTTCTGGGCATTACTTTTTTAACAGAAAATTTGGTATCAGAGGCAGAAACAACGTGGACAGAATAGGAACCCTAGAAAAAAAATAAAAAGAGCCATTAAACATGTTTTAGCAAACGTTTTGTTGACAAATAACAAGATTCACATGAGAAAAGAAATAACCAAGTCAAGTAAGCCTTGCACAAGAAAAACATGACCAACCCTTATGTTACTTGAAAGTCTCTTCCAACATGTCTCTACCAATGATTTTTTTCTTTCATTAGCCTGCAATTCTTCCCATGATCTCTGTAAGAGACCAAAATATAGATCAGTGGTTCTCAACCTGTGGGTCCCCAGATGTTTTGGCTTTATTTATTTATTTATTTACCATATTTATATACCGCCCCTCTCAGCCTGGAGGCGACTCGGAGTGGTTTATAAGTGGCAACAATTCGATGCCTCAACAGTCATAACAAATTAAAAGTATAACAGTCATAAAATTCTTAAATGTATTAATATGCAATAAAAATATAAAACAGTACAAGCCTTAAAACATTGTCATAAGCATCTCTATATTAAGTCATTTTTCAATTGCGTCATCAAGTAGTTCCATTATTTCATATAACTATGCCGTATTAGAGAAGGCCTGCTCAAAAAGCCAGGTTTTCACCTTTCTTCAAAAAGTTCAGAGGGAGGGAGCTGATCTTATATCTTTAGGCAGGGTGTTTCACAGTCGAGGGGCCACCGCTGATAAGGCCCTGTCTCTCGTCTCGGCCAAACACATCTGCCAGGAAGATGCTTTCAACTCCCAGAAATCCTAACAGCTAGTAAACTGGGTGGGATTTCTGGAAGTTGTAGGCCAAAAAACCTGGGGACCCACAGATTGAGAATCATTACTCTAGATGGAACTTCTTTTACATGATGAGAAGTAACTGGCAAGGCAAGCTTATCTGCTTCCCACTACCCCTCCCCCTCCCACTGGGAATGGTGGGTTGCATATGCCCACTAAAATATTCTGAATACAACTGCTGCTTATGTTCCCTGTTGCAGGTAAGGACACATAAGGTGCATCTGTACAACAGGATGAATGCAGGATGAATGGGCCACTTGAACTGTCATGGCTCAATACTGTAGAATCCTAAGATGTATTGTTTGGTGAGGCACCAGTACTATTTAGTGGAGAAGGCTAAAGTCCTTGTAAAACTCCAATTCCATTTTCTTTTTTGTCGTGTCAGAAGCAACTTGAGCTGCAAGTTGCTTCTGGTGTGAGAGAATTGTCCATCTGCAAGGATGTTGCCCAGGGATGCCCGGATGTTTTGATGTTTTTACCATCCTTGTGGGAGGTTTCTCTCATGTCCCCGCATGAGGAGCTGGAGCTGATAGAGGGAGCTCATCCGCGCTCTCCCTGGATTCAAACCTGCGACCTGTTGGTCTTCAGTCCTGCCGGCACAGGGTTTTAACTCACTACACCACCGGGGGCAGTGAAGTGGTCTCAAACTGCATTAATTTTACAATGTAGATGCACCAAACACTACAGTAGGATCGACTATAGCTGAATCCCATTCTTATGAAGCATAGACTTTCTTTGCATCAATGTTTAAAGTCTGTGTTTCTCTAATCATCGTTCAATGTATTTCCATTGATTAGGTTTCTAAAAATTCCCAGGAAGACAAAATTCAAGGAGAAAAGATAGTCTAGGCAGTCATAAAAAGACTTTGTAAAGTCAAAGTCTGCTGTGAGCCGCCCTAAGTCCCCTTCAGGATGAGAAGAGAGGGATATAAATGTAATAAATGAATAAATAAAAACCATGATAGAAGCATCTATTTATACTTCCCTCTGGCTTTTGGCTGGGTATTGGCATATCTTTAAAGTCTCATTTTTCTCAGGGTCACACTAGTTATGAAAGGAGTCCATTAATTGTTTTGGTATGTAGTTCTTAACCCTTGAACCCAACCAGCTTTCAAAAGGTGTTACTTCTATTGTCTCCTTATCAGCCATGCTTAGCTCTCTGTACAAACTATACTGTTGCTTCTACTGTTTCTATGTCTGTGCTAGACTAATTCTGTGGAAATCCAGATGTTTTAGACACATCAGACCCTTCAGGGTTGGGAAGCGACTGCAATCTGAATTGCCTCTTGCCATAGGCTTCTGTCAAAAATAATTCATTATTTACTTTTACTTGTGTTTTTTTTTTTTGCCTGAAAGAAGGTAGTCCAGAGAGTCTTGAGGTGTTGAAGACCATAAAAACAGCTTGGGGCTGCACGTAGCCCCCAAACTAAACTGTGTTTAATTTTTCCCCACACTCTATAGATATATTACATAATTATAGCAGTTTGACACCACTTTAACAACCAGGAACAACAATTCCCAAGGTAATCTGAGTGCCTGTGTACACTACAGATTTAAATGGATTACATCTTCAAATCTTCTTAAATTTATCTTGGAACCCAGGATTCCATAGGATGAAGCCATGACCATTAAAGTGATATCAAACTGCTATAACTATGCAGTGTGGTACAGCCAGTGATCATCCTAATTAGTTTCTTACATTGTTATTCGTCTAAGTAACAGATTGCTAATGTACTTACCCTTTCAATTTTATGAAATAATTCCAGGTATACACTCCTTCTCTAACATTATATAGCTGTCTGAAGCGCATACAGATACTTGCTTTTTCATGACAGCATTACATTTACATCTGTCCTTATTTTACGAAGACTGAGTTTTTTAGTGCCACTTTGTAAATAAGAAAACCTAGTCAAGCAAAGGAAAATTTCCATTGACTTTTATCAAACTAGAGTTTTTGAGGTTTAGAAATATGCTAAACACTGTTAGAAAATCTATGCTGTAAATGTGTCCCATTTCTTGATGTATTTGACTGTAAAGGGTAGATTGCCCTATTACTGCAGAAAGTAGACAGGAGACAAAATCTGGTATTCAAGAAGGGTCATGACTTTATTGAAAGTCTGAAAGACAGGTAAGTCAAATTTTGAACTTTTCTTTAACTAGCATAGGATGTTAAATCCTAGTAAAGAGGAAGAATAGCAGGTCCCTTTACTTTTAGGCAATTCCACTGTGGCTCAGGTTTGGTAACAGAGATATCTTTGCCATTTCTATATTTTCGCAGTCACAATCTTGAAAGTATGTTTAAAATAGTTCTCCATCTTGGTAGACCCAAGAAATGAAAGTTCAGTTGATGGTCAAACCCTATTACCTTAATCACATAGTGAACATGGTCAGCCAATTGGTACACTTTGCATAGCAGAAAAATAACACAACGAGATTAAGTGATTGCAATTGTAGGTTTGTGATCAGTAATCCTAGTTTTAAATCACAGTTAATGGTTTTGTGAGAGCCTTACAATCATTGTGTTTTGCAGTAGGGATGATGTTTCATTATCTACTGTTGTAGTTTCTAGGTTTTTGGGTGGATTTTTGTTTACTAATTGCTTCTCCCAAGAGGAGGAATGTTGAAAGAGTTTGAAAAATGCTGGATATCCAAGTACTTCTCCCTCTATATGCCATATTCACCATCCACTGATACACATTTCCGTTTACTTATTTTTAATTACTTTCATATCCAAGTTCTACATCATTCCTGCTTATGCTAGTTGCAAAACATATTTCAAATAAAATAAGAGCCAACAAAATGAACCTGTAATATACTTCTGCAAAACCTGAAGCAAAAGGCTTGGAAATAAGACTCTTCAGAGTAGGGAGCACACTAGAATCTCTGCAAAGGTGTTTTAAAGAAATTATGGTGTGGAGATCCTTCTTCTGTTTCTTAAAAGCAACAACCAGCTTCCTATAGTCTCTCAGGGTCCTTCTATACATGTAGTAAAACCCAGAAGTAACAGGAATAAAAGGGGTGTGTGAGACTATATGAAGTTTGAGGAAAGTGGGGGCATAATCGGGTTAACAACTGAAAAGCACGTGTTTAAAATATGCTCTTAAAACCCAATTCCATCCAAAAATTAACGCAATCACATGACTGTATATCCCTGCAGTCATGGAAAATATGTGACTTCATTCCCATCCCCCTCTGTGGACTGCTCCAGTGCATGTGTTTTAAAAGCCCAAAACAGCTGATTGGGCTGTCAAAAATGGAGCGATGGACACACAGGTGGCTAAAGGGAAGCACAATTGGAAAGCAGTTGGAACTTTCTGCCACCATTCTTTTCTTTCTTATAATATTAAACAGAGCTTGAATTAACAGTTGGGTGAAGAAAGAGATAAGAAATCTGTTGTGTGTGCATTGGGATCTCCGCATGTGTGCATATGTGGTCCTACACATCTTAAAGATTTTTTTTAAAAAAAACTTCTGCCAGATGTCTCTCATCTCCCCTCCATCTCGATCCCCTTCAAAGGAAGGTGTGAGGATGGCGGGGACTATTTCCTGGGACTGACAGGTATGTGTGTGGACTTGCTGTCAGGTCCTGAGATTTTTTTTTGCTCCAGTTTTAAATCTGCATTTTGATGCTATCTGGAAGCACCCGTGACAGCTGTTGGTACTGATATTCATAGGGCAGTGGATCCATCCCAGCTGAACCCTATCTTCAAGATGCTGAACCCTATCTTCAATATAGGTCCAGCAACTGGGCATGCTCCTTTACTATTTGTACAAAGACCCTGAGAATATTCATTACCCCACTAACATCAGTGCCACCACCTGCCACTGCAGAGAGCCCAGCTGTTCCATTCACATAGATGAGCTCCTACACCTATCATCATTTCTATTTTCTTACATCCAATGGGATAAAGGCATCCCATCCATACCCTGGAGTGTTACATTTAAGCATAGAAATCTGATATGCAGTATGCTTTGGTTAATTTTAACCAAAGAATTGTAGAATTGTCCCTCTTTATTCACAGATTCAATCACCCGTGGCTTGAAAATATGTTTTAAAAATCCCCAAACCAAGTCCTGATTTTCAAATGTTATGTTAGGGACACAATTTTACTGCACCATTGCATTTAATGGGATTTGAGAAGCATCATATTTAGATATCTGTGGGAGGTCTTGTAACCTAACCCTGGGGATATGAACGGTCCACTGCATTAGCTGATTCCAGTTCAGTTTGTGATGACACAGGATACTTAGGAGATTTCTACCTATGGTTGTGAAAGCAGGGCAGTGAAGAAAACTGACAAGATGAAAATTAACACAATTGACTTGTGCTACTGAGAAGGGTCCTACAGATGCCATTGATGGTTAAAAATGGATGAGCACTCACTAGAAGCAAGGAGACTAAATCTAGAACTGTCGTACTTTGGGCATCACATGAGATGAAATGACTTGTTGGAAAATACTGTTATTCTCAGTACAATGGAAAGTAGTGGGGGAAGGACTGATTCAATCAAAGATGTCATAGTCCTGGGTTTGTAAGATTTGAGTAGGACTATTGTTGACTGACAAGATAGGAGGTCTTTCATATACAGGGCCACCATATGTTGAAGTTGACTTGATGACAAACAACAACAAAGGAGATGTAGATAAAATCTTTATAACTGCTCATATTTAAACATTGTTACAACCTCCTGTCTAATCAATCAAGGGCAGCTGTTTAGTGCACATTTTTCATTTAAATAACAAAACTGGCTGATTAATTATTCAAGTAAGGTAGTAAGAACTGGACAAACTGAAAGCTGTGGTGAGTTTTTTCATCAGAGACAAGTAAAACATGGCCTTCCACATATTATTGGATTGCAGCTGCTGTACACACTAGCCAGAATTGCCAACTGATTTACTGGTTGATTACATTTTATACAGTGCATCATGGAACGTGTGTAATGCAGTAATTTGAGAGTTTTACCAAGATTTACCAAGAAAACACCATTCAGCAACCTGTGCAGTTCCAAGTGGGGCAGAAAAGTAGTCTCTGGACCTGTCCATCACTGTTGCCAAGCATAAGTTCCATAACTTTGAAGGCCTACCCTCATGTTATCATGCAGTGGCATTCCATTTGTTGCAGAAAAAGAGCTAAGTCTTTGCTGAAGATCTCGGATGGACAGGTATTGTAGAAGCCTGTCTTCTAGGAGTCCTTTTCATGAAAATTGTATTTTAAAAATAAAACCTCAGGCATGGCTGTAATGATGAGGTAGTTAGTGGTGACGGATGATGGAAATCACTGTCTACCATCTGGAAGAACATGTTTCCCTTCCCTGCTGGACATTCACTAACTCTAGAATGCATTTAGAAATTCTCCCTCTTGAGCTGAATTTCGGAATGCTTAAAATGTAGGTCATAACAAACTCACAATTAAATTAGAAAACCAGGAAAAACTCCTAAATTGATTCCATGATGCATTACACTTAAGATGGACTACTGCATAGTGAGGAAATGAGTAACTATTTCAGCAAGTGCATATTAGACAAAAAAGTAAAGCCAATGGGGTGATCAGAAGTTATCCACAATACAGTGCCACAGCAGGATTCTGGCCCATGGTAAAACTTCCTGCTCCACCAACAGTTGGGAATCACAAGCTTATAAATATACTTTTAAGGCTGGTGGATAGTATGAACCATTCACTAGGCTGGAAAATTTCATTAAAAACTTGTTTCATCTTTTCTGATACTAATAGTTAATCATGTGTTTTTTATGTGTGGGAACACAAGTGAGAAAAAGGTATGTGACCAGCACCTTTTCTGAGTTTGTTTTTAAAAGCTCATCTAAGAAGCTCAGTACATTCTTACTTATGTTTCTTTGTTTTTTGCTCATCAGCCTTCCAGTTATTTAATCTATCCATAAAGATAATGAAGTGAATGTTGTTAAAGGAACATTAACAGGATTCACTTCTGTATCCAACCATGAGGGTTGTATGGATCTAGCCTGAAATATATTTCACAGAAAACCATTGGACTTGATCAATTAATTTTTATTTCATAGTCAAGCACCATGTCAGTCTGATGACCTCAACTTGCTCAGCTGACCTTGTCATTGCACAGGTCTCAGCCTCTTGGTTCTTGCTCTGCCAAACTAAATTACTCTACAGGACTTAAAGGAAAAACACCTGCAAACAAATTGAATGTTTCTAAGTGCAAATTGGATTTTCAACAGCTCTAGATTTAAAGTGCCACTACAGCAAAACAAAATTATTTTAAGATCCTTGCCTCTAGAATACTAATTTATTTAATCTTCCACATTTATGCTATTGTTTGCTAATGCGTGTGTGTGCGTGTGCATACGTGTGGCAAGGCAGAGAGGCATAGAACACAGAAGGGGATGTTCACATTCTTAGTTAATTTGGTTAAGCTCAGTAATTTCATAAGAAGTGAAGATGGGGAGGAGAGCAAATATACATCTGTGCACAAATGAATTGCTCCTGTTAATTTATTAGACTGCTGTACAATAAGCTTTATCTGGCTGCCTGTATGTTGCCAACACAAGAAAGTAGGCAGAATATCCTTCAAGATCAATTCACACATTAGGCAGCTTTTATTTTTTCCTTGTTTGACTCTCTCAAGTCTTCATGGTAAAAAAAAAAACTTATGGCTGCTTGACTTCTTTCTATGGTCATGGTCCATGTTGGGAATGGTAAAACTTTGAGCTCCTAGGGGCTGGGCTGCATTTGAAAAGCATTATTTGAAATGAGTGGAAGACAAATCAAGTGTGTTTCCAGATGTCATTACCCCAACCAACAATTATTACAATAAACAACAATAGAGATGGTTGTTATCCTGAGGGACTGGGAACTTTTGTCACAGGTTTGCAGAGGAGTTAATGCACTTCCATGCAGATCTTGTTAGCACATTTTGACTCTGGAACAAACCACATGTGATGCCAGAAATCCAGGTCATTGGATGGCTCAGTTTATTGAAAATTTACTTTAAAGCAGATGTTCCAATTTTAACTGAACATGATATGCTATTTTCAAGGCCCATCTCCCCCCATCCTCATCCTCGCAGAGTCACTAATTTAGCAACAGGAGAAACACATCTTTTCCATCTTCTCATTTGGCCAGGTTAACTGTGGGATGCATCTGAAAAATGGGACAGGTAAAAAGTTAACACACACACACACACACTTTCCTCAGCATCACTGTTCCAATTAAAATATCCTGGTTTTCTACTTGAGTAATATGGGGTCCCTGTCTGTAGTCCAACGTGTTTGTTGTCTCAGTAAAGACTAGGTGTGAGCAGAGGGTTCTACTTTCTTGATGTCATGGGCACTAATACCTATCATATTATTTACCCTGCCAATTGGTAATGCATCATGAGGGCCTCAAGGCTGGCTCCTGATTTGAAGAGTCCTTGGCATATCTGGTGATGATAGTGGGAGTGCTGTGAGCAGCATAGAACTGGACTTTTCATTTCCTCCAGTTTCTCCAACAGACACGTGAAGAGCATTGGGGAATCCTGAAATGACGAGGAGCTCACAGACCAGTTATCCAGTGCTGAAGAAGAAAAAGACATGTGTCGATGTAGTAATGTGCCCTGACAATATTTCAGAGCTTTGACACCTGATGCACCATATAACAAAAGTAGGATTTGGCTATGTGCACACATATGAGAATAAACATTTCCCTTGGAGACTTCCTAGCTAAAAATTCTAGTTGCCAGAATTCTTGAACATCCCAGCTGCAATTGACTTCAGTAGCTATTGAGCACTCTGTTATTCAGTCCTGATAATTTGCCAAAGCTGAATAATGCTGAGAACCTTTAATTTCCTCATATACCCAGGGTTGGCCCTTCTATGAGACAGAATTAATCCTCCAACTCAACTGGTAGAGTAGAAGGTGTACTAACTCACCTCACTGTTGGGAGACCTTCCCCTCTTTATCAAAGTGAGGCATTATGGTGGGTGCTTCAGAGATCCCCACTATCCTCCTCCTTTGGTGTGGCAAATGTAGCACTGCAGGAAAACTTATACCAGGGCTCTCTGGAGCAGTGACTTGCTTTGAAGACTTCTCAGAAAAAGATTTCAAACAGATAGGCTCTTCATAAAGTGACTGGTATGTCTCTCCAGAGAACCAACCAGGACCAAAAGGTCTATTCTCAGAGAAAGGCTAAGAGGATACATAAACCTTCCCTATCCAGTGTCCCATTTCTATCCCACATCAGTCCTTAGGGCATGGAAATCAAGCAGCAAACAGCTGGAAAGGAGGTGATAGCAATGGAGACTGAGGTGCCATGGTCTCCCACATCAGGCAGAAGGACAGCTGGTGTTACCACTATATATTGCTTTCATATGATGTCCTTTTCCTTGAAATCATAAAAAGAAATCCTGCTTGAAAATACAAAGGTCTAGCTCAGGCTATATCAGATAATTTGTTATGACATTTACTACCACTAGTGTCAGGGTGTGAGACTCTTTAATTTACATGTTGCTCTGATACCTGTCCATCACTCTAGCTCTTTGAAGTGACAGCTGTCATTCTATGTGAGTGTTAGACTATAGAAACAGACTCAGGAAAATGTTACCTCTGAATTGCTGAACTTCAAGTTTTTCTATGATGGATTAAGCCCACAAAGATTCTACAAAACTAAACTTTCTCTGCATTTGTAAATGCATTATTTTTTTCTTTTTAAATATAATGACAGAGCATTTGTACTGTGTTCTATTTTCATTTCAAATAGACTTACTTGAGCTCAAACTGCATGTTTACTAACAAAGCAATCCTGCAGAAATGAGTGTGTGCATTCATCTGTTTTTGTCAAACTTAGGAACATAGCCTAGGGTACCAATGGGCAGGAAAAAAAGTTCAGGTTTGACCAGAGTTTTAACCTCTCTATCCAACCCTCCTGATATCACGATAAAAACTTTCAGAGTTGTTTTTCACACCTACTTAGGCCTTGAAGATAATCTGGAATCCACCTTTCTGAAACATCTCCCACCCACAAAAGTGAAAAAAAAAAAACATCTTAAGGAAAATACAAGATTGTATTCATGAGAGGGACTGGATAGCTGGGTAGGCAATATATCTGTAGGTTGACAATATCAAGGACTCATCTCTAAATACACTGACTAGTGGACAACATATCTATATAAACTGGTCATCTACCAGTGAACAGGTGAGCTGTCTGGAAGTGTATGCTTTCTTCACAAATGTTCTAACTGCTCAGGAAAAATGTTATTATCAATGCAATGTTGACAACAGGACAAGGGATGAATGAAAACTTTCAGGTAGAGTCTAAAGCAGAGTTATAAACAACACGCATAAATGTTTTCACCCTTATTAAAAAAGGGAGCCTCAATACAAACCAACAAGAAAATGGTGAACTGCTAAAAGATTTTTTTCACATTTGGTGGCTTTTATTTTTGCAAAATAAAGTGCAAAAACTTGTGTCTCACAAAAGTTGCAAAATTATTGAAAATGCACAAAAACATTCAAACTAATCCAGTGGGGAGAAAACCTGTGAAATCATTCATCTTTATTATTTATTTATTTACCCTGTTTATACACCACCTTTCTTTACCACAAAGGGGACTCAAGGCGGCTTATATATAGGCAAGTATTCAATGCCTTAAAATACATACAATTCCAGTAACATTTAAATTAAATTAAATTAAATTAAATTAATACATATTAAGCATTTAAAACATTTTAAAACATTACATTCAATATAAATCATGCCATCCATAATTGTAGCCCAAAGGCGTTCCATAATCATGGCACATATTCCAAATCTGTCATTACACTGCAGTATTCTCCAAAAGCCTGATCCCAAAACCAAGTTTTTACTTTCCTTCTGAAGGCTAGGAGGGAGGGTGCTGATCTAATGTCACTGGGGAGGGAGTTCCATAGCTGAGGGGCCACCACTGAGAAGGCCCTGTCCCTTGTCCCCACCAGTCATACTTCCAAGGAAGCAGGGACTGAGAGCAGGGCCTCCCCAGACCATCTTAATCTCTGAAGTGGTTAATAGGGGGATATACGTCCGGACAGATAAACTGGGCTGGAAATGTTTAGGGTTCCATTAATGAGATATTTATGTGGAAGAATGAAATAAGGATTAGTATTGCTAAACTAAAGACAAAAGAAGGCATATGGTATTGATAGGACCATAGCCTAGGATACAAGAAAGACTGAGGGCAAAGAGCATGATGCAAACTTCTCCAGATTCCAATTTCTGTGTTTCCCATTGATAATAAGATTGAGAGGATGACTGATATCTTCATTTCTATATATCAAATTCTGAGAAGTACTGGAAGCCATAGATTTGTTTTTAAAGATACTTGCATCAGGGCTCATAATTTAAAACACCAGTAAGGACAAAGAAGCAAAAGAAATAAAGAAAAGGAAAAAGTTACTTTGTATGGTAATCTGGATAGTTAATTATAGGTAATCACCAGTACCTTAATTAAAAGTAAATGCAAAAAGGCAAGCAGCACACTGGGCATTGTCTACGACTTATAAGCAAGCAGTAGCCCTTGTCTAAATGGAAATAGAGACAGATGTTTGAGGAAATGGGAATAGATGGAGATGGTAAGAGGGAGGTCAAGGTGAAAGAGAAAACAATGAAAACTTAGAGGCACTGTGGTGCAAACTGATTAGTGTCAATCAGTGCATAATACTGGAACTACAAGAATGAGTTAAATGGCATGGTTGTTGTACCAAAGGGTCTGGACTTCCATAATTAGATAAGGAATCTCAGAAGATGGAAGATGAAGCCTGGCTATGAAAACCACATATAGAAGACCACACTGTGTATGAAATCTCTTTTTAAAAAGGTCAATGTCTTGCTGCCACAGCTACAGTTTTTTTTAAAGCCGCACATTATTTCAACTTTTGGCTTTCCAGATTTTGGGCTTTGTTTCCAAGAAACTCTTATCATGGGTATGATAGCCATTAGGGCTGGGCGGTTTCGTTCGTTAATTTCGTAATTCGTTAATAATTCGTTATTTTTCTTGATAACGAAGCGATAACAAACCATTCAGGAGCAACTAAAAAACGAAACGAATTTTTAAAGCTATTTCGTAATGGTTTTGTAATTGTTTCGTTATTATTTCCGTATGTCTGGTGCAAGTTTTATAGTTGTTTCCCTCCCCTCTCCCTGGTTGCAAGCGGTCGGCATTTACCCCACTTCCGGGTCCCTGGCCTCTGCTTAAGTGGAACAAATTCTCCTCTCCTCCTGTCGTCACCTCACCTAGTTCCTCACTCTGGCCTGCGTGCATTGGGCAAAGAGACACAGCAGTGCAGCACTCAGAGACCTGCCTGTTGCCTGCCTAACCTCTTTCCTTCTCCAGGTTAAAACTATTATATTTATTATATTTATTATATTTATTATTATTATTATTATTATTATTATTATTATTATTAAGAATGGATGGCCATCTTTCAGTAGTGCTTTGACTGTGCCTTACAAGCACGAAGGCAGAAAGTGGTTTGTTATTATTATTATTATTATTATTATTGAGAAGCATTGTCAAACCAGAATAGAGATCTCACCCCTCCTCTCTCTCTCTTTCCCCCCTCTTTCCTTCTCCGAGGTTAAAACTATTATATTTATTATTATTATTATTATTATTATTATTATTAAGAATGGATGGCCATCTTTCAGTAGTGCTTTGACTGTGCCTTACAAGCACGAAGGCAGAAAGTGGTTTGTTATTATTGTTATTATTATTATTATTGAGAAGCATTGTCAAACCAGAATAGAGATCTCACCCCTCCTCTCTCTCTCTTTCTCCCCTCTTTCCTTCTCCGAGGTTAAAACTATTATTTAAAACTATTATTTTCACGTTGCGCAACCGCGTCCGCCATTTTAACGAATTGATTCGTTAATATTAACGAAATTTCGTAAATATCAAACTTTTTAAAAGGAAAATTTCGGAATTCTTTTAAATATCGAAACGCAAAAAACCCCAAAAAACGAATTGATTTTAGAAACAAATTTTTCCGTTGTTACCCAGGCCTAATAGCCATGTATAAATATGTGAGAGGAAGCCATGGGGAGGAGGGAGCAAGCTTGTTTTCTGCTTCCTTGGAGACTAGGACGCGGAACAATGGCTTCAAACTACAAGAGAGGAGATTCCATCTGAACACAAGGAAGAACTTCCTGACTGTGAGAGCCATTCAGCAGTGGAACTCTCTGCCCCAGAGTGTGGTGGAGGCTTCTTCTTTGGAAGCTTTTAAACAGAGGCTGGATGGCCATCTGTCAGGGGTGATCTGAATGCAATATTCCTGCTTCTTGGCAGGGGGTTGGACTGGATGGCCCATGAGGTCTCTTCCAACTCTTTGATTCTATGATTCTATAATGTTTGCTAGTGTTTCTGAGAACTGAAGTCTAAAGAATCTGGAGAACCAAAAGTTGAGAACCACTATATTTAACTGTGAGTATTCCTCATATAAAATCCTTAGCAGAACTAAAGCGCTTAATCTGATTGATAGTCCTAGCAAGAGTGGATCCATTGAATCAATTGTATAAGAGTAAGTCAACACTAAAGTAAATCCCATATTGTAGTTGGGACTAGCAACTAGATTTAGGCCAAAGGCTCTTCAGATCTTCTGAAAGCAGTGGTTGAGAACCAGCAGCTTCCTCACAGAGGGAGACCCCAAGAACACTAGACCAGATAGATATTGGGTCTATTACTTAAACCCCCAATGCTATTTGGATATAATCTTTTTGTTCCTGGGATTCTTCAGCTGGTATTTTTGTTAGACTATCAGCATTGGAGCTGTTTGTGGTTCTGAACCCATCCCAAAACCTTTCCCTGCTCACATGGTGGTTATGAAACAGAAGGAGTGACTCTTAGATAGCATGAGCCTCCCTATTGCTTGGATGTGAAGACATAAGGCACCCCATGTGAGTGGAATAAACTTTAGTTGAGGCAGTCAAAGAAACTGGGCCAGATATTCAGGGACAATGTGAACCATGACACCAAAAAAAAAAAAAAAAAGGAAACATGTTTTGAAATGTTTGGTTTGGATCATGGCTGGTTATTTTGTAGAACACGAACATTGACGGGCCGATTTGTATTACATAAGGCTTGCAATTCAATGAGAGAACCTAAGTGTTTACAATCATATGGGGAAAAGCTACGTCCCCCGTAACAAGAAGATATATCCAAACTAACAGCAGAGAGCTAATTGGGTGAGAAACTGCCAGATGACACTTTAAGTAATGCAAACTGGCCTAAGTTCCTTTTTTCCTGGCAGAAAACCCTGCTGGCAAATGCATGAACACACATGCATACAGACACCAAACCTTAGCAAAGAAATAAACATGAAACAGCCCATTTTCCCTATGCAGCTAGATAAGAAAACACTTTCAAAAGCAGTGACAGAATCTTGAAATGACAGGTTGGTTGTTTTTTAAAAACCTCACTATTCTTCTCCTGCAACTCTTTGACTGAAGCAGAGTAGCAGCCTCTTATTATCCCCATCCCACCCCATGTACCAGGATAATTAGCGTCAAATGTAATTAAAAGCTGATAAATTCACCAGGTGCTAGATAGTAATTTTCTCCCAGGCTGTATGCGGGCTCCTTCATTTCTTGTTTGTGTCAAGGGGTAATTTCCCTTCACACCCCTGGGCTCTTGTGCCTACACCCCCACTCAGAAGTGTTGTGTTGTCATTGTTGTAATGATCAAACAGCCTACAATCACCATTGAGGTGCGATTCTTTGGGGCACTGGAGGTGACAGCCTCTATATGCAATGTTTGAGTCTTCAAATGGCTGCATTGGAGGCAACATTTTGGCAAGTACAGTTTAGGAAAAACTGCTCAAGGGAGACAGAAGTTGATAATCACTTAGGACCCTTCTACACTGCCATATAACATCCAGATTATCTCCTTTGAACTGAATTATATGATGGTGTAGACTCATATAATCCTGTTAAAAGCAGATAATGTGGATTATCTGATTCAATAATTTGGATTATATGGGAGTGTAAAAGGGCCCTAAGAGTCTGCCATCCAAGGGTGCATCCTGACTAATTGAAAGGTTCCAGGTGTTGTTTCTGTTCTTTCTGAATTTATACTGGGTGAAATAAATTGACCTGGGAGCAAATACATTAAGTCTGATCATAGTGGGAACAGATATAAAATGTTTTGGAATAAATAAAACATGTATGAATCTCCAAATTTAAATTGGGAACAACAGAAACAAAGTTTGGGACTTTCTGGACTTTTTGATCACTCTGGATGCATCCTACACCATTCTTAACAGTGTGAGATGCCATTTCTGTGTTGATGCTAAGGATGGGATTGCTTACCTTACATTTGATATTGCTTTTCTGCACATAATGGCTGTAATATCTCAGACCTTCACCACCTTGAAAACACTTTAGTTTATGGTGACTAAATGGCCCTTTTACTTAAACCACTGCTGGGTTATATATTTAGCTTCTTCTAAAGTTTCTTTGACCTTTCTGTGAAGGTATGAACTGAATCTGAGTCAGCTGTAGATTAAAAGCTAAAGTGTATGGCAAATTATTGGTGAGAGTACCAACACTGTGATCATTTGGACACAGAATCAGACTATTTCTCAGCCGGGTTTGTTATTGTCTACTTGATTTGAGAATCCAGGACAAAAATGTTTCACATCACCTGGTAGGGACTGAATCTGAGATTTTCCAGATCTCTGACATTGAGGTGTAGCTCTTTATCTGTACACAAACCAGCAGCATCCAGCCAACCTAGAGCTTACTATCACCTACTCCGCAGGAAAGTCCCTTAAATTTGTATGTGTGTGCAGATATGGGTACATTCACTTCAGGCAGATAAGTTATTTCTGAACATTTCCATTTACCAATAAATGTAGATATTGACTATTTGTGAAAATAGTTAAGGAGGTATGACTATTTTTTTCATGTGATTATATGTGACCAACCACAATCGAGTCCTTTGATGGAATTGTTGGTTTCCCAAATTGGCCTAGTAAATGTACTAACATGTTTTCTTGGACCAATTTACATTACATGATTATAATGCTATGCTATGATCTCACTTTAGTTGCCATGGCCATAGCCTATGGAATCCTGGGATCTGTAATTTGGTGGAGTGGCTGGGAATTCCAAGTACTTCTGGAAACCCAGGATTCCATTGGATGTTGTCATAACTGTTAAAGTAAAATTATAGTGTTTTAATTCACTAGTTTGAAAGGACTCCAGTTTCTAATTCACTGTATTCTCCTTCAACTCACTGTGGATATGTAAAAGTTCTCGTAGTTTAGGACATGGACATATCTGGAAAAGAATCCTATTTGGGTGGATCTTCACTGAAGAATTAATGCAGTTTTATACCACTTTAACTGCCAAGGTGCAATGCTACAGAATCTTGGGAACTGTAGTTTTACAAGTGCTTTATCCTTCTCTGCCAAAGAACACTGATGCCTCACCATACTACAACTTCCATAATTCGATAACATTGAGCCAAAGCTGGCAGAGTAGTGTCAAATTGAGGTAATTTTACAGTGTAGATGCACTTTTGATTGACTATGTTCTTTCAGAAATAACCAACAGAGTGAATGGATGCAAAATGGTACATGGAATAATAGAAAACATGTATTATTGAACATAGATGTTGGTTCCTTTTTTGGACTATAACACCCAGAATTTTCTAGACTGTATGGCCTGGATAAATCTGACAAGTAATGTTTCTATGATCTACCTGAATCCCAGGAAAGTTCCTGAAGTCACCATTTGTATCAGAATGGACAAAGCCTGCCACCTTGAAATCAGCCATCTCTTAAGCTCCTCTCATAATGGAAAAAATGCTTTTCACTTCTGGTCATTTAATAATGGCTTTAATGTCTGCTTTTATACCTATCTTGATCGAAGCACTTATTATAGTCATCTAGTTTGGAACAGAGAAGAGTGAAATAGGTCATCATATACATTTCTTTTGAGCTCTTATTACACACACACACACACACACACACACACAGCTGATTATTTGCAGGCTTCCAACTTGTATTTGCAATCTACCATCTATATTAAGGGAATTTTCCCATCATATCAATCCTGTTGTTGCATGTCAGAGTGAATATAAACCCATGTTTACAATTTCCTTCTGTTTGTTTATTGTGGCTTTTTGTTTGATGCAGTTAGTTGGTCACTAACATCATCCAGCAGAATCATAATTTACTACATTCACTACTTAGTTATATGTGTAGAGGTAATGTCTCCTGACAGCCCCCACTCTCACCTTAAGAGCCAGATGCTGACTAAAGTGAAGGTTTGTTCAGTTTCCAAGTAGGGTGCAAGCAGGATGATTTTCTCCCCTTCCTACCAGAGCAAAACATAGCCCAGCAGTCAGATGTCTGTTCAGTGGAGACTCGCATAATAGCATTATATGGTTGCTGGAAACTGCACTATAATTCATAGAAATAACAAAATAAAAATCCACACAGTGAAAACATTGGCATCCTTTAAAAAGGGCAATTTTTTAAAGTAACAAAGCAATTTGTAATGAGCACTGATACTTACCTTTTCCTCATTTTTTTCTGAAATTCAGTTTATTCTAGGAAAAAGAATAAGGAATCAGTTGTCTTCCATGGTTTCAAAATTTCCTGAAATTTTACACCTCTGCTCCTGGGCATGCTGCATTCACCTATCCATATATTTTTAAAAATCAGTAATGTAGAAAGGTGCCCTGATCTTGTTACCAAAATCAGCTAGCTGCCAGAAATGGTGAGTGAGGATAAGTGCCCGATGCGCACCACTACACTGAAGTCAGGACCAAGGAGACATACAGGGTGAAGGCAGTAGAAGCACAGGTTTATTCAACTAACTAGATGGGTGTCAGAACAACGTAATCGCTCAAAGAACTGATATTACACATACAAAAAAATGCAGCACATTTTATATAGTTTGACAACTATTCAAACCTCCTGCTCCCTCCCCTGGTTGGTCAGGAGATTTGCCTCCTAGGATCCACCTTCTCATTGGCCAAGGGTCCTTCCTGACATTACAGATCAAGGCGGAGGGTCTTATGGCAGGAAGATAGCTGGAATTGGTAAGGTTCAAAATTAAAGGTCTATTACTGTGTCTGCCTCTGAGGGGTGCAGGCTCTATTCTCCAGACTGAAAAGAATGGGTATTTGGCACAAATGGAATTTGGAAGCTTGGAATAATCTCTGCTCAATGAGTGAGGTTTGGGAAACCAGAAAGCCAATCAAGTAGACAGATAAAGTTCTTGATGAGTCCTGGGGGGTTGCTGGCAATCAGTTTCAGTGGGGAGTCCTCTCACTCACTGGAAGAATCTATGAAGTTCCCCAAGGCAGGCCCATAGCCCTAAGTCACGTTAGCACCTCATAATATAATATACATTATGATATTTGATAACCCTGAGTCCGGTGGATCTTTCACTGGTTCATTGTTTTGGAGGGGCTCAGTTGCAGAAACAGAATGGTGACATATTGGAGCTGGCAGTTTAGTGTTCCATAACAGCAAAAAAAAGTTAGAAAAGAGAGAAAAAAGGAAAGAGAAAGTCCCAGTGGACCTGGCGGAGAGAAAGAGCCAGGTACGTTTTGACAATTAAAGAGATGTCTATCTATCTATTTATGTATCTATCTGCATGATGGTGTTTCTTGGGGTGATAGGGTTAAGGGAATTTCATCTTTTTTTATTTAATTTCATTTTATTTGAGGATCATGAGGTGAAGGAAAGGTCAACCCTGTTAGAGTCACGTCGTAATCAGGGCTCCAGAGGCCTTCCTTACAAAGGAGAGTTGATCAGATTAGGGTATTCTGTGAAGTGGGCATGCTTTCCTACCATCTTTGTGGGGAAGGAACTTGACATCTGTTGTGGATTTAATATTTAGTGGTCAATATGTCCAGTCAATATGGGTTAGAATGGGAGTTTTGCTTGGGGAGACCTGAAAGGAAGGAACAGGACTCGGTAACCACAGAAACTAGATGTATATAGAAATAAAGTTTTTATTGTGCTGCACCTGGTCTGGGGTGATATAATAAAATTTAAAAGGGGGGGGGGTCAATTTTTGATAACATTATGAAAGTACTAAAAATCTGTTCTTAAAATTATTTGGAGAATAATCAGGTCTTCAACTATTAGAACAAAGTCCAAAGGAGTTACAAAGTGAGTCTTTCTGGGGAGAAGAAGTCTTGAAAAGATTGTGTGCCACTGAAAGGGCTTTCTTGTCTTATTGGCAGTGGCAGCTGGAAATCTGATTCCATGCTGGCGGGGGGATTCTGGAAGCTGTAGTCCAAAAAAGGATTCTAAAACACTAATATGGACTGCAATATGGACAAATTTCATTTAATATTATAGGAATTTTAAACCTATGCAGGTTTTTTTTTATAGATAGAGACAAATTTATTCTCCTGTTCTAAAATCTCAGAGTGAGAAATCCTTCCAAAAAACAATTACTGGAGCCTTTCAGAGAAAATAACACTAGAGTTAGGTAAAAGAAGAGTGGATGCCAAAGTAAATTTCCATGGCTGAGTTTGAACCCAGCAAATAAGGATTTATAATAAGGATTTATAATGCAGAAAGCTGATAAAGCTGGGAGGCAGAGCTGCTCTAATGGATATTAAGTGATTTGCGAGCCCGTCACTTGCAAACGCAGCTGTAAATAGAGCAAAAACAGAACAGGGGAAGAAGACAGAGTTGAGACCATTTAGTGGAGGCCAGAGACAAATGGGCTAAATGTTTCTTTTGGGGGTTGGGGGAATTTGTTAAAGAAAAGAGGGAGAGACAGCATCTATTTATGCACTCCTCGAATTGAAATTCATTCAGATTCCCAATTAAAATTTAAGACATAGGAGAAAGGCATTTAGTTACCCATTTGGACTGTTTGCAAGCAGAGTTATTTAACAGAATGTGTAGTGACTCCATGATCCTTCAGCTGTGACATCAAAAGCAGCTAGGTGGAAAGTGAATAAATGAAGCTGGTCTTCACTGCATCCTCCACTCCTTGGTCATCCTCTAACCTTCCCTTCTCTACTGTTCCATGCCTTTCCTCATTGATAGATTTCCAGTATTTTATGCTCTCCTTTCACTCTAGTTTCCATCCTCTCAGAAGAGATCACCATCAAGCCTGTAGCTGGGTGGGGTGGGGTGGGGTGGGGTGGGGTGGGGGGGGTATCTCCAACTCTAGGATTCTATGAAAATGTAGAATTTTTATTGGTTTCTATTGGATAATATAAGAGACATTCAATGAGATAGTTAATGTGGGTTTTTTTTAAAAAAATATGTCATTTTTTTAAAAAAAATACCTAAAATCAGTAGATGTATGAATATTTCTAAAAGCTGGGGTAAATGACCCCCCTGTTTTCTTGTTTCATTGGGTAAGGCGTTCAAGGAGATGGCTCTTGTAGTTTCTTTTGAAAAGTTTTAGTTAATTAGTTAATTGGTTACTAAACCATTTGTGTGATGGAAAGATGAAAGAGAAGTCTTCAATGAACACCAAAAAACAGAGTGCCATCAGAACAACTTGTGCTTGGCTGAAAACTTGTTGCTAATTGACAGTGGAAAACATCCTTTACCATCATCACAGTAGAGGAAAGCAGAAATAAACTTCTGCCAATTGTAGAAACTATTGTTCTTTGTGGTCAACAAGAACTGGCTTTAAGAGGGAGCAAAGATTCAGGACTTGTTACATGTGATGGTAATTTCAGGGCCTTGTTGAAATCTTGTGCCAGATTAGGAGACACTGAGCGGAAAAGTCATTTTGGAACTTCAGCTATGAATGTCTAATATAGTAGTCCTCAAATACAAATTGAACTAATACACATGTGTGGTGACAAAATAGTCCAAATTTTTTGAAAGATGCAATGCATCACAATGTTTCTCTGCTTTGGCAGATGAAACTTTGGAGAAGAATATCTCTGAAGAGTTATTGCTCTCAGTAAGGTACGTTGATATCAAAGCTGGAGGTATAAGAGAAGACTTTATAAGCTTTGTGAAGATAAGAGCTAAGACAGGTGGAGGACTTGCAGACATTATTTTGAAAACACTGGAAAAAGTGGGCTGAACTGGAAAAAGTGGACAGGGTTATGATGGAGCTGTTAATATAAGTGGTCATATTAATGGAGCACAGGCAAGTACATCGTAGAAGTATCTGATTGCTATCTACTGCAGTGCTCACTCACTAAATCTAGCCTTAGCAAAGATTTGAAACATTCCACCTGTCAGAAACTGCTAAAGAATAATATCACCTGTGTGCAATTCCTTCAAAGCCTAATTCATCAGGCGGGAGCTGTTAAAGAAAAATAGAAATGACTGTTTTCCTGAATCAAGAACAAACAGCCTGTTGCCACTTTTTGAAACCCTTTAGGTTGAGTGACATGATTCAATTTTACATTTTGTGGGACTGTAAAATGTGATGGTGAGAACACTTGAAGAATTAAAAGAGAGTCCTCTATACAACAGTGAGACTTCTTGCCAAAATGAACATTGCCTTTTAGCTAACCTGAATGCTAAAATTTTAGCAACCTTACACATTCTAAGAAAGCTTCTGTCATCATCCCTTCAGCTTAGCAAAATATTACAAAGCATAGATATGGACATTTTCTATAGTCTGCAACATGTCCATATCTATGCTTTGTAATATTTTGCTAAGCTGAAGGGATGATGACAGAAGCTTTCTTAGAAAAAGCCAGGGAGATACAAACAGAATCTGTGAAAGAATTTCAGAAGATCTTTGACACAGCAAGATCAGTGGTGGAGTCTGCGGTGGAAAAGTTAGGATACCTCAAGGCAGACTTGTAAAAGCAACATGCAGGTAACTTGACTAACGCCAATGGAATATTACAGGCTAAACGTGTACATCCCATTTCTGGACTTTTTCTGCAGTTTTGAGAAAGGTTGACAAGGCAAAGGGAAGAAGTTCAGGAACTGCCAATGGTTCTTCCCTATTAATTGTGGCCATTTAAAATCCTTCAACAAGTACACAGAACTTTAACTGATGTTTTATAATTTTTATTATTAGTGTTGGTTACTTGTGTTTTGGCTTTCTTGTTTATATTTCTACTGATTTAATGTGTTATTAATAATGGGAAAAGATTGCATCTGCAGAAAAACCATCAAATACACTGGAAGCATGTAAATAGTCAGGAAAAAAATCTGACTACAGCCAGAATTTTTGAAACTTTATTTAGCGAATCATGCTCAGTAGTTCCGTAACACAAAACAATTTAAATTAAATGGTTCATTCTATATTTTATAGAGACTTAATTAAATCAAATTTCAAGTCTTAAAATTACTGAAAATGACTGTTAATTGATCATTTGTAGTTACAAAAGAATACCACAATGTCTGTTGGAAACACTTGAAAAATATGTCAATATACTTTGACAGAAATCAGGCTCCAATTATAAACTTCAGTAACCACTCAAGAGTACAAGTCCAGTCAGTCTTTCTTGCCCCATTGTACTTCTTATGTATGTTTTCAAACATTTAAGAGTCGAAAACGACCTTTTATTTGTAGCTGTTGACACTGCAAAATAGTGAGGGATAATGTCCCTCTTTTACGGTCTTTGACTTTCAATTGGACCACCCTCCTAAATTGTGGAACTCCCTCCCAAGAGAAACCAGGATGGCCCCATCCCTATTTACCTTTCTCTGTCAGCAGGCATTTGAAGGGACATGCTGCTAGGGAGATTGTGGGTGGGATTTGGGAGAGATTGTGTGTTTAAAAATGCATTTTAATTGTATTTATTATACATTAATTATATTTTTAACCATGCAAAGTCTGGATACATATCTTATGGATATATTGTAGGAGGGCGATAACATAATGCAACTAATTGCTTTGAAGCCCTTGAAAATGTCATTTGATCAAATTCCTGTAGGAATGCTAGACTCAAACAGCCTTGGGCTGATCCAAGAAAATATTTATGTACTTATACTTTTTTTTGCATTTGTTTAGTTTTGCTTTCAAGAGAAATAAAACTGAATGTGTAAATGTTGAATTGAATGAATGGCATTCTCCTGATTCCTCAGTTCCTTCGAGGGTATAAAATTCTACAATTCTGTTCTCCATGTTCTGGTGCTACAATCACTGTTACAATTCACTGTGTGTAACATCATCCACAGCCACAATAATTCCTGTGCTAATGCTAAACATGCTAAAAAGATTCCTTCTGTTTTTATTCATGTTATGTTAAGCCATGAACATCCCTGCTATTTCACTTGAATACTCCTATAATCTTTGAGAAGAAAAACCTGATGAATGTAAGCAAGGCTGCTTCTTCTCCTTCTCCTGTAAGCAACACCCTGCTATTCATAGCATATTTTCTTTTTGCATCACTGAAAGGCAGATCTTCTTTGCTAAAGCTAATCTTCTGGCAGCCATATCAATTTTTTTATATTTGTGGCGATATTTCATTATTGAAGCAACATCAGAGATTGAGAAAGCACCAGTTACGCACCAGTTACAAGTGAAATCAGTGGAAATGATTGTGATGGTGGTGATGGGGGGGGGGGGAGAAGCATGATGATAATAGGACATCATAGAGGAATCACTATCTAAGTAAGCTGAAAAATCTGAAAGACAAATGTATAGATTTAAGAATTCATATGAATGGAAAACTATTTGAGACCGAATTGCTCTCTGCTCTGGTTTTTTCCCCATCTGAAACCAACACATACACTGAATAACGGTTGCATTTCTCCTAAACCCACTGTGATTTTTTGAGGAAGGTGGCATCAATCTTGTTCAAATAATAGTTGGCAAATTCAAGTCAAATTCACGACAAATCAAGTAGATGTTCCATGATTGGAAACAGTGTATCTCTGATTACACTATGTAACAAAATTTGAAAAAAAATGTTCCTGGTTTTAAAGTGTTATTTCTAGGGCTGGGCAACCACGGAAAAATTTGTTTCTAAACTCGATTCGTTTTTTGGGGGGTTTTGCGTTTCGATTTTTAAAAGAATTCCGAAATTTTTCTTTTAAAAAGTTCGATATTTACGAAATTTTGGAAATTACGAAACAATTACGAAACAATAATGAATCGATTCGTTAATGGCGGACGCTAAAAAACCTCCAAATGGGACAGGGGGAACTTCTGAAGCTTCCCTCTCCCTCTGTTGTTGACTGCTGGTGTGATATTTATAATTTTTTTCACTGATTAAACAAACAACAACTATAAAACTTGCCCTAGACATGCGGAAATAATAACGAAACAATTTCGAAACAATAACGAAACAAATACAAAACGAATCTGAAACAATTACGAAATGAATTGAAAAATTCGTTTTGATTTTTAGTTGCTCCTGAATGGTTTGTTATCGCTTCGTTATCAAAAAAAATAACGAATTTTTAACGAATTACAAAATTAACGAACGAAACTGCCCAGCCCTAGTTATTTCCTGTTTAGTGTATGGTACGTACTTTGAAAATAGTTGTTATACTCCAGAAACTTCATTTTGTGGCTGCCACAAACTATGTTGAATTGGTTAAGACTCTATGAGATATTCATTGAAAAACTATAGCAAAATGCCCCAATACAGGATGCCCCAAAAATACAAAGTTTTTGCACTTTAATAAACTTTATGTTTTTATGATAGAACCAATTGGGAAATGACGTTTATAACCCAGGAACAAAACACATGTTACATAGTGTTATTGGCTGATGGGAAAGAACAGAATATGGCTTTTGACCCTGTCTTATATAGAAGAAACCTATACATGACCAGAAAGCATTGGAAGCAAACTGCTGGAGTGACTACATTGTGGATAGTTGGATACAATTAGGCCATTCCAGAGGTTGGATAAGCAATTTCATTGAAATTACAGCTCCCATATTTCCCAAGCCAAGTGGTTTAGTCACAGAGCTTAGAAAAAGCATACTGGCTGGGGACTCTGGGAGTTGTAATCCCCAACTCTAGCCATTCTTATGTTTGTATCTGTAACTATCAATCTCTGTCAGTAAGTAAAAGCTGCAAGTAACACAGTGAATCCCTGTTGGAGGTTGAACAAATTAGGCTTTGCTTCCTCAAAAGCCAGCACTGTTTAATGTTTTGAGCATTGGATTATAACTCTGGAAACTAGGATTAGAATCTCCACTTGGATAGGGGAATCCATTGGGCAAGTCACAATCTCTCATCCAAAGAGAAAGGCAAAGGTAACCCCTCCCATCCACAACAACTCTTGCCAAAAAAAAACTCCCATGATAGGTTTGCCTTAGTGTGTGTTTAGTATGTGATACTTACTTTGAAAATAGTTGTTATACTCCAGAAACTTTATAAGGTGAAAACCACTTGAAGACTCACAACAACAACAACAACAACAGCAGCAGCAGCATCAGAAGCAACATAACTTGCTTCATTGTTTGCAACGGTGTCAGTAGCAAAACTTGCCTGGGGTTTGATGCCCACTTGTGTCATTCCTTTTCTGGTAGCATAGAGCTGCATGGACATATTGCTCCCTTAGTCTCATTGCTTTTGGATCCCCTGGGCCATTTGCTGCTCATCACTAGTCAAAGAACATATATTCAGCAGAGAAATCATTGCCTGCTGAATAAATACCAAGTAGGCAAGAAGCATGTGTGTAGCGAGGTAATGAAAATGATGTCCTAAGCAAGCTAGTTAGGTGTTGAACATATTTACAAAGCAAGGAATGGCTTCAAAATAGCCAGTTCTGTTTGGTATAAATGGATTTATTTTGTTGGCTGTCAATCAAATACCTCTTTCATTTGCAAATGCAATGGCCTCCCAGCCTTTAAGGCCAGAGTAGATATTGCAAGTTAAGTTGTATTTCCCAATGACATTCCTTTGCAGCGAATTTATTTAATTGAAAATGTCACCTAGTTTCTTTTCTCCTCCCCCACCGCCCAATCACCATTCCTGTGGCTTTCCCCAACCTTCTATGCCACCACCTTCCTGGGGAGCAAATCAAGGCCAGCAATTATGCAGGGTGTTAAAAGAGAATATTAAACCTAGAGAGATTTCTGCTGAGGATGTTTCTGCCTGGCAAACAGAAATACAAAAGCAGTCTATGAAATTCAGCAAATTGCTTCTTGGATAAAGGCATCCATTTACAATGTACTCGGAGCCCTTAGAAATTATCTGAAGAGAAATCAGTTTGTTATTTCTCCCCCTTCCTTTTCCTCTTTTACAAAGAAGGGAATGAAAAGAGTTTAGAATTGCTTCTAAAGAAGGGGCTTGGCCTCTACTTCTTGAAGATGCCAGCACTTTTTTCTAAATCCATTCCATCCTAGTTTTTAGTCTCCCCCCCCCCCCCCACTTCAATGTGCCTGTGTTCTTCATTCCGCAGTTCTTACCATTTATCTTTTACCTCCCAGTCAGTTACTATAGTTGTCACCATTCCATTTTCCACATTTTGTGAAAGTTCCCCTATGAGTAAAAGCCCACTAGAGTTGGTATTTTCAAATATCTCATGGAAACTCCTACTTCCCAATGAAATAAAGATGTGTGTGTGTGTCCGTGTTCTGTGATTAAAAGAAATTAAAATAAAATAATATTCTACATTCTAGTAATCTGAAATAGCAGAATGCTGCAGCATATATATATTCAATAACCTGAACATATGTGAACATATGTGAACACTTCTCAATGTTTTGCAAGATTTATTTTGTAATTTTTAACTACTTGAAATGACCGATTATGCTACTTGCAATATGAAAAGGCGAGGGGCTTCCAAGGTCAGTGAAGGCCTTTTGCAAGTCACTCGAAATCTAGTTCAGCACCACCAAACTGGTTTCTGCAATAGAAGCTACTGGTATAGAGGGCTTTAAAAGAAAGACTACACAGATTTACAGAAAACAGTTTTAGCAATAGCTATAAGTAGAAAAAAAACAGAACCTCCATACTCAGTTGTCATGTAGCTGAATATGAACTACAGTCAATCCTCTGTAGTCACAGATTCTGTAACTATGGATTCCGTCATATACAACTTGAAACTATTCTTTTTAAAAATCCAAAAAACAAACCTTGGTTTGTTCCATTGTGTATAAGGGATGCCATTTTATATAATGGGACTTGAACATCCACAGATGTTGGTAACCACAGAGTGCCCTGGGGGGGGGGGGGGGGGGGGATCCCATTGGATGCTAAAATCCCACTGTAGTTGGAGCTATTAACAGAGTTCAGACATGCCATAGTAGTTAATGTATACATATTTGAAATACCACAATCCCTAAAGAAACTCAAACTAAAAGAAAACAATCAGGTGAGATTCTTTACTCAGGCAGAATATTTTTTAAAGCTATGATTTATTGTGGAAATACACTGAGCAAAGCGGATAGCAAGCTTTGGTTCTGTTTAGGGATAGTCAAGGGAGCCATTCTTGCTCCCCGTTTCTCAACTAGAAGCCAAGATTTCTGTTCTCAAAAGAAAGAAAGAAAGAAAGAAAGAAAGAAAGAAAGAAAGAAAGAAAGAAAGAGAAGAATGTGACATCAGCACCCTTAAGGATGGAAAGGAGGAAGGAGGAGATGGTAACATCAAAAACTGTAAGAGTCCAGGATTTAAAATATTGTGTGTATTTTCAGGTGGTACTATCTAGTTACTAATTAAGAGATTACTTGGGATGAATACCTTTCCATCTATAATTGCAATCAGAGATAAAAATAGGTCCCTTTTTAGTATATCTGTACCATTTTGGTTACAGAATATAGCTTCATTTCATAATGGAGGAATATCATATGGCATGTGCTGTACTGTTGCTACTTCTAAGAATTGGGAAAGTAGTTACATTTATTTTATTTATTTACAGTATTTATATTCTGCCCTTCTCACCCTGAAGGGGACTCAGAATAGATCACAGAACACATATTTGGCGAACGTTCAATGCTGTTTTACATTGACAAGACAGACAACTCTATGTAGATAGAGGTATATGTAGGCTTTCCCATCTTTGGCATCTTGGAGGCTGTGCTTGGTTCAGGCTAGGAGGGGTGGGGTGTGTGTGCTGTTGCTCCACTTTCCCTGCTGAGGAGCTTTGTTCGTAAACTTCCTCCTTGATGCAATTGCCAGCTTTTTCTGGCATTTCCTTATGGGTGCCTTAAATACTTCCTTGCTTAAGAGGTACCTATTTATCTACTCACATTGCTGTTTTCAAAACTGCTAGGTAGAATGAGCTAAAGGCCAGGAAGTCACTCTGACCTGGGCTTTGAACTGTCAACCTTTCGGTTGGCAAGATAACTGCAGTTGGCAATTAACCTGCTGTGCCAAAGCCCGGCTAATTTTAATTATATTACGAACTAGCTATTATTATTAATATTATTATTATTATTATTATTATTATTATTATCTTCATTTATACCCCACCTTTCTCCCCAAAGGAAATCAAGACAGCTAACAGTTACACACTTTGATCAATTAAAAATAAAGCAAATACATTTAAAAAACAATTAAACAATATTGTGGGTGTTAGTTTAAAATACAATAAATGCAATTAAAACACACACACCCAAATCCTACCCACATATTTGTATAAATAACTAGCAGTTTTGACTCACCTGGAAAATCCATCCTCTTGAATTTAGTTGTGATAGGCTCTGATAAAGAGATTTAAAATCCCCTTGACCCATGAAGACTATCTACATGAAAACACAAGAAATCAGAAGTCTTCATAAAATAGAATTCACCATGGAGTTGGGGTGCAAAAATATAAGTGTCTAACATGATTGTTCAAAGGACTGATGATAAATTTCCAGAAAATATTGTAAAGCTAGCCAGGTCATGACTTATGCTTCATTTTTATTTACCATTTCTTATTCTCCCCTGACATAGGTCCTCTTAAAAACTATTCTATATTCCTGTTGTTTTGAGAACCTAAGTGAAATATCAGTTCTAAAAGAAGAAAGTGATGCCTGCTGGAACCTGCAGAGAGTCAACAGGATAGCTGTGGAAGATATGAACTGTGCCATTCATCTAAATCGAGAATAGTTCCATTTAGGGTTAGATCCCTGATTCTTGTATCCTGTGGAAAAAGTCTCCAATCTAATTTTAGTTTAACTATACTGAGCTTAGCCCCTCTATAGGCTGTTGCTGCAGGTAATTACTTTTGCTGTTCAATATTTGTGCCCTATTTCTGGGCTGAAATTCAATTTCCCTCTTTGCTTGTGTTCCTCTCCCTCCCTCTTCTTATCTTCCTTGCATTTTATGAAGTTCTCATTCGGAACTGAGCTCCAGTCTCAGCAAGAACCTTTGGCTCCCATAGACAGAACAGCACTAATCTTGTGTGTAATTGAATTGTCTCTCTGGATAATATTTGGCTGCTTTTTAGAACACAATCATTTCTTTTTTATTTGAGCTTGGGATTTTCCTTTGTTGCTTGTAAACACTGTAAACAGGGGGGATATATTTATATGAGCTTACAAGGATTTATTTACTTTTCCACAAACACTCCCAAGTAAGCAAGTTTGCAGCTCAGACATTTGTGGCTGATCATTTCCATACCAGCAGGCTGGGGGATCAACTCTAGGTTTCATTCTAATGTTTAAAGGAGGTAACTGAAATGTTGAGCCCAATATCATAATAAGTTCAGTGTTTTGGGCAGGACCTTAAAGTTTGGACTTTTTAAAACCAGGAGCAGTTTCACTGTTCCTCTGCTAGCTGCAACTGAACTCAAACGAGGGAAGGCAAGGATGGTAAAATATCAAGCATCCGGGCATCCCCCGGGCAACCTCCTTGCAGACAGCCAATTCTCTCACACCAGAAGCAACTTGCAGTTTCTCAAGTCGCTCCTTACATACACAAAAAAGCATCAAGAGGAAAATCACCCATGTTCTCCCCAGAAGTGTGTTGGTCTGTGCCACGGATTGGCTCAAGGGAAGTTCTGATGTGCTTGGAGATCACTAGGGTTCAGACACCCAATTATTCAATGATAGTGGCGGTTATGTGGAGCTTTTAAAAGAACAGAGACAGTTAAATGATTAATCAGATGAATGCAAACAGCTCAGCTGGGGGCAAACAGTAGTGTCCACCTCAGTGTTTCTCTTGAATGCCTCAGGTGCTGGATGGCAGAAGTGTGTCTGCCACACTACTTGACTTGACTGCCCTAAGAAGAGTGAAGAGCACTGTCATGTTCTCAGTGTTCATGTAAAAATCAAACTGCCAGCCTGGCCACCTTCTGCAAACAGATTGCCTTTTGTAACAAAAAAATAATAGTTTTAATGCACAAATCAGATTTTAAATCAAGGGTGGACAAAAAAAACCCTATTGGGTTCCCTAAGTGCATCCCCTGAAGCCCCCAGTAACCCTCAATTCCCAGATCCAATTTTTATTTATTTTTCACTCAAAATTTCCCAAAAGCTGCCTCCTCCCTTCCCCCATATTCTCCACAGCAGTTTTCTTCCTTCCTAAACCCAAATAGGAAAAAATGGCCATTATGGCAACTGCTGCAACCTTCCAGGTGCATGCAGAGGGGAATACTCCCAACACCTCCTCAGTTGCCTACCTCAGCTTTAAATAAACACTTTTTGAAAGGCTGTTTCTGGTCACAATAATCCCTCTTCATACACATCAGCGATCAAATGGCCAATTCTGCTTCCATCAATGTTTTTTGGGTTGTGAGGGACAAAGAGCTGATTAGTTACTGCATGAACCTTTCCCTTTTCTTGTTCTAGATTCCACATTTAACCTCCAAACCAAGGATAACCACTTTTCACACTATTGCTGGCATCCTATTAGTGACATACATGTAAGGTGGATATTCTTTTACACTCTCTTTAATGACCAAGTCTACCCTTGACACATTGTTCTGCTGCGGTAGTCCTCTCCTTCCCATGGCCTTTTGTGACTGGTGAAGAGTACTGAAAATTGGAGAAGAAGTTCAAATCAAATCAAATCATTTCTTTTGGTCATAGACCAGCACAGGAAATAGAAATCACATTTTCATACAAACTTGGTACGTTTAGTACATTAAAAGTATAAATATAATTACTGAAGCACAATGTGGGTGAGGGAACGGAAGGGAAAACAGGGTAAAAAATACAATGCCAGATCCATCACCAAATTGTAGATTCAGGGAAGATGATTACTGGACACACAGTTAACTTTTGGGACCAGTCATCCCCTGTTGGATTTTGTATGCTGCTGCACAGAACTTTGCAACATTGTAGGTTGTAGCTGAATTAGTATCTGCAAGTAGCAGCTGAGTGCCATGGAGAAGAAATTGTCTATGGCCCATAGTTAAATACCAATCGATGACATCTCTGGCTATGAAGGAAAACCAGATGTTTCTCCAGTCCTGTTACTTTCTCCAACAACCATGAAATCTATCATGACAAAAACATGAATCCTGAGCATGATAAATGGGGAATTACAACATAATTCCATCTGTGGAATGATTACAATACAGGTTGATTAATGTCTCTTACCTTGTTGTCTCCATGCTGTGATTCATCCAATAGGTGATCGACGGTATCAATCACACAACTCAGAAGATGCCAAACACTAAAGAAGCTGGGCCTTAGTAAGAGCCCCTGATTTAACAAAGCCACGTCTATTAATCTTTTAGCAGCCTGAAAGATCAGAAAACCAGACTATTAATTCTGCTTCCCTGCAATAGGAAAGAAAGCTTTAGAATGGGGACTAGGAAAAAGCATGCAAGCTCCCAGCTGAATGAATTTGCTCTCCCTCCCCTATGTATGCATGGATAAAGAAACCTGCTTAAATATAATGCACTTTGATCCATCACTCTTTCATTGCGGCTTATCTTGGAAATAGTGGGGGCTGAAAGGGTGCTGGAAAGTCTTCATGCAGGCAGAGGTTGCGAGGAAAAAGAAAGATTTTGTTAACGGCTGGTATCACCTGGAATAATTTAGCTTATTGGCACCACATTCTCAGCAGGACTAAATAAAGTAGAAATAAATGTGGGGCGGGGAGCAATATAAGCCAGTTAGAGAGGATCAACTGTGAATTGAATAATTCATTCCAGAAAGCAAGAGCTATTAGTTGTGTCAGTCTTATCTCAATTGTATTTATAGACAGGAACTTTTGACAAGGAAATTGCCTGCAAGCTGCTTTTTTCTTATGCTCCTCATCCTCCTCCCCACATCACAGTGGCCAGGGAAATAACAAAGAATAGATTTCCTTCAGTCTTTTAAGGGGATGAGAATGGTTGATGGGCTTCTGGGCTGAACATGGCCTTTTTTCTTTTTCTTTTCTTTTTTTCTTTTTGCCCAAATCCAACAAGAGCAAGTTGTCTGATGGGGAAAAACACCTGTTTTGCACAAGGGAACTTAAGGTGGCCAAGATCAAAAAATGTACAACTCACTTATTTCCATGTTTCCAGTTAATACCTGGCAAGATTAACTCTTTGGATTATGAAAGCAATGTCTTGTGACTAGTATTCTTGAGTGTATGCTGCAGTTGTGTGGGAGGCAATCACAGGAGAACAAAGCAGGATGTATTACTGGGTATGGAAATTGGCTTCCTAAGAACATCAACTCCAAAAGTGAATGCATGTGAGCAAAGGCTGCTGAAATTTCAGAAGCTGAAGAGGTGGTTAATAGGATTTCCAGAGTCTGGGGCTTTAGACAAGGTTTTAGTATCCTGCATCATTCTTATATCTCTGTGTGATTAGCAAAACTGAAATGAATTCTGAATTTTAAAAATTCATTATTTTTATATATTATTATCTATACACATCATAAAAGTGAAAAATGTGTATGCGTATATGTGGCAGAGGTGTCCACTTACACAGACAGCCTCCCACCTCCACAGACAGGCTATAGTTCCAAGTGCTGAGAAGCCTCCAAAGGCACTCCCTCAACTGACATAGGAGGTTATAGTGAGAGCCATGAACATATAGGCCAAACCCTGCCAGTCTCCTCACCAAACACTAACCACCAAAGGAATGCTTTCATTTGGAGACAATTTCATCCTAGATTTGACTGTTTCCTCCACCACAGGCAGGCAATCCAAGGTTCCTTATGTGGAAATTGTATGACCCCACCCACTGCCTCTCTCTTAACTCTTTCCAATGGCACACAGCAAACACAAAAGAATTGATCAGCAACTGAACAGACTGGAGGGCTTTGGAGAACTAACTCAACAGGATGGAAGCTGTAGTTCACCCTGCATCAAGGCAGAGCATTCTGACCCCCGTTGATAATGGACCACATTTGGCATGCAGAACCCCCATGATCAAGTTTGGAGGAATTGACCTAGATTTGTAGGCGTTGTAGTTCACCAACATCCAGAGACCACTGTGAACCCAGCCAAGGACAGATCTGGACCAAACTTGGCACACAGACCCAACATGGCCAACTGTGCATACTGACAGTGTTTGGACGTGATTGTCCTGGGAATCTGGGAGTTGTACTTCACCATTATCTAGATGTCATGAACCCAGCTGTTGCTGGATCTGGACCACACTTCTCACGCAGACCCAACATGGCCAGCTTTGAATAATGGCAGGGTTTGGGAAGGATTGACTCACAATTCTGGGAAGTTTAGTTCACCCACATGCATTTTCTATTGGGAGCATTCATAAAAAACAAAAGGAAAGACTGGATTTTCCTAATAAATAGAGTTATACATTACCAAACGGATATTACCAAACTTCAAAAAACAAAAATGCCTTTCTCAAATATCCCGGGCACCGCCGGGTTCCCAAGCTAGTTGAATATAAAAGTATATACTCTCCACATTCACTTGGATTAGGGCTGTAGCAAAAAAAAAAAATGGGAAGGCGGTTTGAAACATTTATTTATTTTTTTGCAAATCACGAAGAGTACGTCCATAACAAAAAACAATTTAAATTATATGATTCATTCTCTATTTTATATAGACTTAATTAAATCAAATTTCTATTTTACTTACAAACTTTCAAGTCCTAAAAAATCTGAAAATGATTCTTAATTGGTAATTTATGATTACAAAAGAATATCACAATATCTGTTGGAAATACTTGAAAACTGTGCCAATACCCTTTTACAGAAATCAGGCACCCTTGATAAACTTCGGTGGACATTCAAGTGTGCTTGTCCAGTCAGCTTCTTATGTATGTTTCAAACATTTAAGAGTTGAAAACGACTTTCATTTGTAGCTGTTGACACTGGCAATGTTGCAGAAAAATTGGAAGAGTTTTTTTCACATTCGGATTAAATGTTGAGGTCTTCGTCTTTGGATTGTACTTGGTCTGAAACCTCCCCCACAGCCCCTCCTGGGAGTGCAGGTTCGTTGGAAGACACAAGCCCCCTCACCATCACAAATTGACAATCCATCAAGGGGGTAGCAGCTCCATCATAACGTGTCCACACAAATATTGCAAGTTCAGCCCAATTTTTTCCAGTGTTTTCAAAATAATGTCTGCAAGTCCTCCACCTGTCATATCATTATCTTCACAACGCTTATAAAGTTTTCTCTTATTTCTGCAACTTTGACATCAACATACGTAACTGAAATTGATAACTCTTCAGAGATACTCACATCCAGAGTTTCATCTGCCAAAAGAGAAAAACACTGTGATGTATTGCATCTTTCAACAATTTTTGGACCATCTTGTCATCACAAATGTTTATTAGTTCATTTTGTATTTGAGGACTAGTATATTGGGCATTCAAAGTTGCAGTTTCATGATTATTTTTCTGGCCAGTGTCTCCTGATCTGACATGAGATCTCAACAAGGCCCTGAAATTGCCATCATTGTGCAAAGGTTCTTCACAGGTAATAGATCCTGAAAATTTGCTCCCTCTTAAAGCCAGTGCTTGTCGGCCACAAAGGAAAATAGTTTCCACAATTGGCAAAAGTTAATTTCTGTTTTCTTCTGCTTTCCTTTACCATGGTGACGGGTTACATTAGGACGTTTTCCACTGTCAATTAGCAAGAAGTTTTCTGCCATGCACAAGTTGTTCTGGTGGTACTCTGCTTTTGGTGTCCATTGAAGACATCTATTGCATCTTTCCACCACACACATGGTTTAGCAACCAATTAAACAAGCTGCTGATGACCAACTTTATCCCCAACTTCTCCAAACACCACACAGTACTTAGCCAGGGAAATCTGCTGAACCATTTGGGTTTAAAACTTACATGCTTCTTCTTATCCACAGGAAATACATATCCTATCAATAGAGTCTGGATTTTGCACTAATTGAATTTTCACTTGCTATATAGAACTCACAACACTGTCTCCTATGTAAGGTTTTCTTTTCTACTTAGATAGGATGCCACAGAAATACTCAGCACTTTCTCATTAATTAATAGTTCCCACTAACAGCCGAAGGCAAAATTATCACAAGAATAATTAATAACTGATCAAACTGATATTCTTCTTCATTATGCTTCCTAAAGGATTGTAGTATAATGTGTTTATGACAGTTCCAGACAGTACACAAGAATGCTGAGGGAAGCAATAATAATTTCTAGCTAATCTAGTTTTCTTGGATCTGGAGACAATACATGTTCTGGGGAAAAAATGGTAGGTTAAGTTTCTGTAGTGGGCTGGAATCTCCTTAAGCATTTGCTGTGTGATATCACTTATCTCTGTGTCTCTCATTTCAAAGCAGTGTTGGCTAGTGGCTCTTGTGTCAGTGAGAAATTAATCTGCTCTAGGCTGTTGCTGTTGTGTGCCTTGAAATCATTTCTGATTTGTGATGACCCTAAGGGGTTTCCATGACAAAATATGTTTGGAGGGGCTTTAACCTTTCCTTCCTTTGGGAATGAGAATATGTGATTCATTTAAGATCACCCAGTGGACTTCCATGGCATAGTGGGAATTTGAATCCTTGAGTCCAGTTGGGTTCCAATATTCAAACCATACTACAGCATGCTGACTCTTACTCTGCAACTTAGTCCAGATTTTAAATGAACTATCCAATTTACTAAAACCTATCCCTGCAATGTATTAAGAACCTTGGATAGCTCCTTTGAAAAAGCAGAACAAAACTGCTCAGCTGCCAAAGAAACCATCAGACACCACTTTTTCCAAGTTCCATTGGGAACTGCTCAGAGGAATTGAGCTATGAGTGTCCTATTTCAGGATGGCAATAATAATAATAATAATAATAATCATCATCATCATCATCATCATCTTTATTTGGATTCTGCCCTATCTCCCTGAAGGGGTTAAGGATGGATTCCAACCACAAAAAGACAAACATTCAATCCCTAAATACAAATACAACCAATACAAACATAATAGCAAAAATAACCCAACATATAAGAACAAATGATAACATCTAAATTTAAATTAAACATAATCTATCAAATAAATTATATTTAACATAAAATAAAACATCAGTTTACCAGAGCCAACAAGGTTCATTAGGGCATGTAAGTTAATTATTGTCAAAGATGTTAACTGGGCTAATAGGGTACACAGAGCCTGGAAACAAATAACAGTTTTCAATCAGAACAAGTGATCAGGATGATACACCTCCAGTTTAAAAAACCTACAATGAAGAAACTACCACCAGTTCAGGGCTATACACAGAAGGTCTGTTCAACTGGTCAAAGCAGAGTGAGGTCTAAGCACAAAAAGTATCCCATGTAGAGGCAAACAATCATCAGGATGTCACTAAAAAGTCCAAATAACCAGTGAAGTTCAAGAAACTAGAGAGCAGGGGGTGTCACATTGCCAAGGATAGCAGAACTGCTGTATTTTGCAGAAGAGAAACAGTCTCAGCTGTACCAATTTTTAGCCAGCTGCCACTGAAACAGCTGTGCCAAGTAACCTCCTCCTTGCTGTCCTCCCTTAGCAAGTTAAGACTTTAAAAATATTCCAACAGGCTTTTAAAGAAAGGGTTTGGGGGAGGGTTCAATATTCTTTTAAATTACACTGCTAAATTTTGTTCTGTCTTTTAAAAATAGATTTAATATTGATAATAGTTTAACTCTGCCTTATTTTTAACATATTTTAGCTGTATTGTAATCATTTTAATCTGTAAGCAATCTTGAGTCCCAGTCTTGGGGAACAGGAAGATCACACTAACATCAACAGTAAAATACAAATCCCAGGATTTCACTGGATGCAGCCTTGGCAGTTAAAGTGATTTTTATGCAAAGTCCAGTTAAAGATCATGATGATGATGATGATGATGATGATGATGATGATTACACTCTCACTATACATAGCATTTTACAAGTAAAAGAATAGAACAGTTCTCCACTTTCACTTTTGCAATCTAAGTCAGACATAACTCAAAATGAAAAGAGGATGGCAGTGTGGATTAAGAGTAGGGCAATGTCAGTTGAAATGGAGGAAGGGCCTTTCATCTGCTTTTGGACTTAGAATGATGGAACTGTGCCTGTTTCTTCTTTTTTTCCAATGCCAGAACAGTGGTTTTATTAGATATACCACTGTACTTGTGTGATGTTCAAGGGCTCCAATGCTGTAGACAGGGAAACAAATCTCAGGGTGAGTAGCCAGAGGAGGAGAATGTTTCATTTTTTTATTACTGTAGGAACAAAGCACCAGCAGTGATGGTGATGGTGGTGGTGGTGGTGGTGATAATAATAATCATAATAATTTTTTTCTAACCCGCCCTCTCTCCACAAAGGGATTCAGGGTGGCCTCCAAAGACAGAAATGGTAAACATTCAAGGACAAATAGAAACAAAACAGAAACAAACAAATTGAGACTGATGGGGAGCTATTGGAAATATTTATTTATGCATATATTGTATGTACTTTAGAAGCACTGAAATTAAGAAAAATCAGGCTCTCTCTGTATCAGAAACCCAAGCTGACAGGGCAAGTCAAGCTGCTGTCCAAGCAGAGCAAGCGGGGGTAAACATTCCAGGAGGGGAGAGATAAGCTTGTCCTAGCACTAACAGAGATAAGTAAAAAGTAAGGAGCCCATCCCCCTCCCTCCTGACAGCTCAAAGTAGGCCTCGTGATGGATTGGTGTAAGCTGTAAGCTGCTCTTTAGAAAAAATACTGAGACATGCCTTTTGCATGCTGGAAGATAGAATTTGATATTTCTATGATGCTAAGGTGATGAAGTGATGATGTCAATGTATATAGAAGCATGTTTCTTTGTTTCCCTGCATTTGGAGTGGTATAAAAGGCAACGTCAACACCTTTATCCTCACTCTGGTTTGCTTTTGGACACAACTCCTCACCAGAGTCCCAGCTGGAAATAAACGTACTTTTCTTTCTCTGAAAAGGATCTCTTTTGGTATTATCTCTCCTATCATGCTGCTACAAGACCTGTTTTCCTTGTAAGAGGTCTGGCAACAGTGGTACAAAGTATTTTCATCTAGCACTTTCCAGATGAAAATAGATAAAATGCAAGTTAACAGTAAGCAGGGCCTAGGAAAATGAAGACAATAGTCCTACAATACAGTAAATATCTAGCATTGTTGCTCACTTCTTGAATTGTTCCTGCAGATATATTCTACAATGAATATCCTTTTGCAGCTTTCTAGATCCAGATAGACTCTTTCAAATAGTATTGGTGGATCCTAAAACCTGCCTCTAAGTATTGCTTGATAAAAAAAAACTTCATGAAATTCATAAGGTCACCATAGGCTGACAGGCGATTTACAGTGATATAAACAAACAGCACCTTATATATTCCAAGTATAGAAAAAGAAGAGGAGGAAAGGCCAATGTATGATATATTTTTGTTCACAAATACAGAATAGTCAAATATAACATGACTGTTATCATCTGAAGCAAATGCACCTTGATCTCCACCACAAACAGCTCGCACACTAGTTTGTAGAAAAAGAATAGTTAAAAGCTCAAGAAAATGAACAATGAAACAAATATGCAAAAATAACCTTGCACTATATACCTTGCTTATCTATCTATCTATCTATCTATCTATCTATCTATTAGGTTTGGTTGATCCACTTCGTTAATTTCTTACCTCGTTATTAATTCGTTAAATAATTACCTTTAGAAGCGATATCGACGCGTTTTGGCAACCCGGAAGTGTTTTTGCCATATTCAAACAACTGTTTGCATACATTTAAGCATGAAAAAGTGGGATTGGTTTGCAAAGATTGTGGGAGTAAGACTTCCAACAAGTCCTCAATTTCAAAAGCTTGTTTTAAAGGGATTTTTTTAAAAAATAAAAAATAACAACAAACAATAAACAATAAATTCATTCATACATCACTACTGTATTCATTATTATGCCATTCTAAAACTTTTGACCTTGAAGTAATTGTGAAGCAACCACTCAAAACATTTTTTACAAAGCAATATAATAAACAATGAATGAATCTAATAGTGCTTATTTATGTTTTTATCTATTTGTTTATATCTATTTGTTACTCATTCATGGAGAGGTGAAAGTTGTCTTTGTGCAGCAAAAAATTCCTGGAAGAGGTGATTCTATTTTCTCTGATATCCTGGATGCTCCAACATTCCAAGGTAAGCTCAGGAAGAGTGATCATAAATCTGATACTCAGCAGTAGTGCAAAATGGAGAAGGGGGGGGGGGAGAGCAGAAATCTTGCACATGATTAAAAACACCTTTATGATACTTACATAGATATTATAACTGCCAACATTACATGGATGAAAACTGTTAGGGAATTCTCTCAAAATACAGAGCATCCAAAAATACAAACAGGATACTTAATTGAGCAGTCAGCTCACAGCAAGCGGAAAGGTGAAGTGTTGTGTGGCTGCAAAAGATTGAGCTTAGCAGGCTGTTCTGGAACAACTGTTCCAGGAGCTCCAGATTTATTTGCTGTGTTTATATGTTTGTGTGCAAACCCATGCTTGGGATTTTGCAGCAGGGGGTTTCCTGTTATAATTTGCATTTATAGGGTAAGCCACCTGCCAATTATAGTTAGGTTCCCTGGTCCCGCCCCTTCTTGAGTTTTTGGAGGGAAGGAGCCATTTTTCAGTCAGTCACACAAGGAAGCCAGTCTATAGGACGCAGATGAGCTAGTCCCGTAGGAAAGGCTTCATTCCTCAAAACCTTCCGGGGAAATAGAAACAGCCATCCGGGGTCCATCCAGCGACCATCCAGGGGTCATCCAGTGACCATCCAGTTCCAGGGATACGGAAGGAAAAGGTCCCAAAGGCTCTGGCTGAGAGCTCATAGCCTCTCAGCCTCACAGCACCAGTGAGGAAAACAGACCTGAAGTTCCCACTAGACAGCATCGTAGAACCACAGAACTCCAGCTGCTATATCTTCAAGCCTCAGCCGGTAAGGTCTGCTCGATACCCAGACGCACGTGGATTTCGGTAGCAGCACCCACGCCGACTAGGCATAGATAGAAAGCGGCCTGGGAGGGATTATAAAGAGTTCTTCCTTATGCTGAGATAGTACAGTTAAACCAAGTTAGTGCCAGTCTCTTAAAGACTAGAATAGTAAAGCCTCGAAGTATTGTTGAAGATTTGTTCCTTAATAAAGACTTTGTTGTACTTTTAAAGACTCTAAAGCCCATTACTTCTGGAAGTCTCTAACAATCTCTCTTCGGGCACCCCGGCTTCCCACTGGGTTTAAAGTGTGCGTCCTGTAGAATAAAGACATTTTGTTCGGACCCAGTGGCGACAGAACACAGGCAAAGATGCACAATTCAATCTTTAAAGTTACAATATTTAAAAATAAGAAGTACACTTCTTGATAGGAAGGAATTTGGTCTAAGCCTCTCTTTAACTTCATAACTTCTAAGTTCCAAAACAAGAGGGAAAACTTCTAAAACCTACATCTCTTCAAGCACACAGAGTACAGAGAGGTCAGAATTCAAGGATGGAGAAAGCAGATGTCTTAAGCAAAGGAATGCAACCTGAAGAGTATCCATTGTACACCACTAATCAGGATGGGAGCAGGAGAAGGAGACAGAGAACAAAGAGATACATTCCAAGTGACATTCAGGATTTGGGGCGAAGGGATTCCCTCAGCCTATTCTAAAGCTAACTAACTGTTCCCCATTGAGGACTGCAGGCTTGGACAATGTGGGATTGAATACCAGCAAAAACTTGGACATATGACCCAGATACATCAAAGTATGGTCAAAATACTGGTAGTCATGAAGAAGAACCCCAACTAGGAAAAACTGCAGTAGCTTGCTATTGTTTGAACTTACTTGGAGAGCAAGATTTTCCTCTATCTTTTCCTCTCCCTTCTGTTGAATTAACTGAGCACCAGCTAGCTTTGCACCTTTAACTCAGACAGGATCTACACTGTAAAATAATACAGTTTGAACTGCATTATATGATCAGTGTAGACTCTTATAATGCATTTTACACTTAACATATAAAGCATTGTATGGCATGTAAATAAAATAATAATAAAATAAAACTTTATTTGTACCCTGCCCCATTTCCCAACAAGGGACTCGGAGCAGTTTGCAAATATAAACATAATAAACAATCCAATTAACAACATAACCAATTACACAATCAAAAGTAACACAAGACAGTGTAGATTCATATAACCCAGTTCAATGCAATTAAACTGCATTCTGAAACCGCATTATATGGCAGTATAGAAGGGTCCTCAGTTTGCATCAACTGAAACAAGTCAAGGGCACAGAGAAAAAGCAGATGGAGAAAGAAACTTAGGGCTCTTCCAACAGCCATATCACTCAGAATATCAAGGTAGGAAATCCCATGATATCTGAGTCCACACTGCCATATATTCCAGAAAATGTGGAATTTTATCCAGTTGTGTGGAAGAGGATAAGAGATTTTTAAAAGCAACTTAAAAGTGTGATTAATTGGGATATCTAGGGATCCTCGAGAGTGCAGGCTAAGCTACAATGCAGTTTTTTGAACCTGGAATGAGTCAGGATTTCAGCTTGGTTTTCCAGAGTTCAGCAGAGATTCAATCTTTTGGGAATCATCCTGTTCTTGTTGTCTTTCTCCACAGGCAGTTTGCCCAGCCTCAGCTGCTGACTTTTGTGAAATGAATTGTCACCTCTCTGGATCTTCTCTGAAGAATGATCCACTTCTGAGTTGAGCAAGATGCCAACACTTGTTCCATAAGTTGCTCTGTGTCTTCAGCCAGTAATAAGTGGGGGAAAGCCCTTGGGTCACTCTAAAACTGGCAGTGACAATCTTCTTTATGTCATAACTCACCCTCTGAAATCTGATGCAGAGAAGTTGGATCCTGTGGGCTTCCTTGCTCCAGATGATGGTGCCCTCCTCAAATTTGTCAAGCTGATAGATGAAGCAACTGAAGGACTCTCTCACCTGAAGAATTTAATGGGTGCTGAGGAGATGCTCCGGTTTTAAGAGAGGGATAGCTAAAAGGCTAGCACAGTGGTGCTCAGCCTGTGGGTCCTCAGATGTTTTGGCCTTCAACTCCCAGAAATCCTAACAGCTGGTAAACTCTTGGAGTAGTAGGCCGAAACACCTGGGGACCCACAGGTTGAGAACCACTGGCCTAGCATATATTCTAGAGGTGTGCACTATGCCAAAAATCTGCTTTGTTTGTGTTTACGAAATTTAAGTGACCCTTGTTTTGATTCTGAAGTGTTCTACTTGGGATTCATTGCACTTAGTAATTGTGAACTGAATCCATCATTTTATTTGCTCAGCCATGACATTGCTTTTAATTGTTTGTATAATGTTATTTGATTTTATGTTTATTGATATTTGGTATTGCTTGTTTTTCAATGCTTATTTTAACCTGTTTTGTTGGGCATGTCCCTTTGTAAGCTGCCCCAAGTCCCTTCGGGGAGATGGAAGTGGGGTATAAAAATAAAGTTATTATTATTTATTATTATTTGAAAAATTCGTATGGGATCTGTGTCATATCTACGTTTACAAACCTGAACAATCCCTAAAAGAGTTCTCATGATGGCTAAACATGGTCCGTCATATGTTGAACATATCATGAGGTAATGTAAACAATTGGGAAACATGATAATGCTTGATAAAGTGAGAAGAAATAAGAAAAGAAGGAGAGTCCACTTCCGGTCAAGGAGGTCATGGTACTGAGCTTGCAAGAGTAGTTGTTGATTAGGGATCTTGAAGGTCTGTCATTCATAGAAGCATCACAAGTTGAAACTGACAACAAATAACAATGAATTCTTTACAGCAGGGGTGAGAATTTTGTAGTTCTTGGGCCACATGGGACCCAAGGAACACTTCATGTGGCTCTTCAAACCAATTCCATACCAACCTCAAATTAAAATTTAACGTTTTCCCCCAAAATGGTATTCAAGATGGGTTACAATATAAAACAAATATAATACAGTTAAAAACATATAAAAATGAACATTAAGGACTTCATCACATGGAGATCCAGAAGCCGGGGGAGAGTGGGGAAAACTGGGGCAGCATTCTGTTTCGTCCCCTTACCATCATGGGTCATGGGCTGTTATCCCACAATGTTTCCCTGCTGTCTCCAGCTTGTTTATGCCTATCTTGCTATTTGTTTTGTTTTGTTTTTACAGCAGCCACACATAGGGTGACATTTTCAAAGAGATATAAGCATGAATCCTAGATCCAGGATTTACTGCCAGTTCGAATTCCATCAGTGTATATGGATTTTTCTCTCTTGTTTCTACTGAATTTTCATTTACATTTTAAAGACCATTCTTCCACTTTATAAAAATGCTTTTAGAGCTCTTTGCAGTCTTTATTTGTCCCCAGCACCCTAAATAATTCATTGTCTTCACAAATGTGACCACCTTACTTTGGACCTCTAATGAATGACCACCTTATTCAAGACCTTCTTCTGCCAGCAGGCATTTGGGGAAGAATAAGGGCATGCTGCTGGGGAAGTGTGAGTGGGATTCTTGGGGGAGTGGGCAGTGTTGATATTTATAGACTATTTAAGTGCATTTATTATATTTAAATCTATCTTTTTATCTTAATCCACACTGTATTATTTAATTGGATTTAATTTTTGTATTGCTCCAGATGACTTTCCAAACTATGAACAAAGTGTGGGATTGTTAGCCACCTTGAGTCCTGATGGGGAGAAGGGTGGGATATAAATAAAGTAATAATCATAATCATAATGTCAGATTTTGTATCAAGAGTCCATACATAAGCATATATTCATAGAAGATTACATTTTCTTTTGTGAGAATTATGTGTGTTGTCCTATATTCTAATACTGCTCCACAACTTTGTTTTTAAAGTAATTTAGTGGATGGGTGAGTGTACAAGGAGACAGGAAACCTTTGCATTCACTTAATAGGTTTTACATATTTCCCTTTTTTATTTTAATGCAGTGTAGTCTGTGTTTTTACTGTTTTGCAAAAATGTACCTGCAAATGAGTGAAATTAAGAATGACTTTTCACCACTGAGCCTTCTTCCAACCTTGAAAATAGTCCTGGCTTCCATAATAATAATAATAATAATAATAATAATAGAACAACAACAACATTTTATCTGTATTCTGCCCTATTTCCCCAAGGGGACTCAGGGCAGATTCCAGCATATAAAGAGATATTCAGTGCCTTGAAACAATGAAACACAAACACACAGATAAAGGTAAAGGCTTCCCCTTTCATCTCTGGCTCTGGGGATTGGTGCTCATTCAAAAGCAACTGGTGAGTTAGTTGTCAGCCCTGCTTTAGAAATGCTATATGCAAAGGCTCTTTTCTTTGAACCTTCCTGTTGCTTTTCTGCTGTCTGGATCTTTATTCTGGTAAAGCCTTCTCCCTTTGGCCTTAATACATGGCAATATAGCTTTCTTGTGGAATTGATCCAGAATGGCAAAGAAACAAACATCAGGATTTATTTCTATGATATTCAACTTGACTACAAAGAAAGGTATGCTAGTTGTATGGTATTGTGGTTTCAGTGAAAACTAGGGTTGTGTCTACATGGGTCAGTAAATTTGCAATTAGTCTATACACACATACAGCTGAGCTGGCTGAGACACTGCACTGCTGCATCGGCCCTGCTGGAGTGTCACCTTACTCTATATTGCCGCCACTGCTCCTAATCAGACACAAAGCTCCGTGCGAGCTCCTGGCTATTGACACCAGCAGAGGCACTTATGTGACCAGGAAGAAGGAGGAGACTGGTGTCTCCAACTTCTGTGTCCATCTGAGAATGGTGGTGACACAGACATGATTCATCCCCTCTTCTCTGTGATGAGGAATACAGGGCATGGATGATAGCACCAGTGACCTGTCTGGACAGTGGGCTGATATGAATTGGACATAATCCAGTTGTCCACATTGCAGCTTAACCATGGGTTACTCTTGAGTTTCCAGCTAACTCCAGATTATCACCCAACTTTGCCTGCAGTAGAGCAAAGCCGGTTTAACCAAGGGAAAGCTGTGATATTCACCAGCAGTAGGAGAACATTCAGCAGACATCCAGGAGTCAATTCAGGATGAGTTCAGGTTTTCTTACCCATGTGAACTTGCCCTAAGACACTGATAGACCAAGGTTCAAACCTCTACTCAGCCATGGAAACACTGGGTGACCTTTGAACAATCTTCTCATGAGAACTCGTTAATAAGTTTGCCTGATTTGCCATAAGTCAGAAATGACTTGAAGATACACAAAACCAGCATGAGACATTTACTAATGAAAATAGATGTGTTCTGTAGGTGAGCTGTATTATTTCAGTGAAGCAAGCTTGATTTGGTTTTATTGTGTTTGTTTGTTTGTTTGTAAAGCATGTGAGGGAGCTTTTCTTTCCTGATTGTTTTTTTAATCAAATGGCAAAGACCAATGTGTTGTGTTAGCTGAACCTCCCACTTGCACTGAAAGGAAGTTATAATTTGAATGCAACATGAAATGCTTTCACCAAATGTGTTTCAGGGAACATATACTGCAGCTCAGCCTTGTGGATAATTGAGTTCTGTAACAAAGCTTGTTTCAGGGAAAGAATTTGTTTCAAGAAGAAATTCTTGCTTGTTTAATTTAAATTTTATGCTATTTCTTAGTAGCTGTTGTCAACAGCATAGGCATTATGGGGTCTAATTCCTCCCTAGTGCAACAGGCTTGATTACAACATGCTTGCATAGGCATTTGATTTGCACCAATATGTAGCTTACACATTTAATAACCACAGAATGAAAGAGTATTTATTCAAAGTGATATGGGTTTCATGGCTGACTAGGGACGATGTAAGAGGTGGCCTTCCAAGAACAAGTGATTCTAAACTGCAACAGATATCTCCTCTTTTGTTCAAAACATAAACAAACCCAACATATTTTATCTCCTTAAACTGTAAGTCTGTTAGATTTCTGGTATTTTTCTCATTCATTTCATGTTCAACTTTGAAGTGCAATTGAAGGGGGGGGGGGAGTAATCCATACTACGATAATATATGGGAATAAAATGTATGGGAATACAGGAATCACATTGGGAGGACCATGAGCCCTTCCCCACAGCCCTATATCCCAAGGCAGGAAATCCCACATTGTCTGAGTGTGGCCTTAGATAAACCAATTCAAAGCAGATATTGTGGGATTTTCTGCCTTGATATTCTGGGATATAGGGCTGTGTGAAAGGGCCCAAAGTGGGGATGTGAGATGGGCAAGACAAATAATCCAGAATGTGAAGCAATTCCTCTCTTTGAAACAAATTTGTGGGCTGTCTAGCCTTTGTTGATATTTATTTCTTTATTTATATCCCATATTTTTTCCCAATTTCAAACTCAAAGCATCTTGAAGCAGTTAAAGCAAACACAGGGTGCATCTACACTCTAGAAATCATGCAGATTGATTCCACTTTAACTGCCATGGCTCAATGCGATGGAATCCTGGGAGTTGCAGGCACTGGCACTCTTTGGCAGAGAAGGCTAGAGTCCTTGTGAATCTATGGGTCCTTCTACACAGCCATATAACCCAGAATAACTAGGCAGACAATCCACAATATATGCTTTGAACTGGGTTATCTGAGTCCACACTGTCATATAACCTAGTTCAATGTAGATTTTATACAGTTGTGGGAAAGGGGCCTATGATTCCATAACCATGGTGGTTAAGTGGTGACAAACTGTATTATTTTTGCAGTGTAGATGCACCTATAGACAAACAGTCACCTCATACTAAATGTAAGGTTGTAACTAAACTATCAATAAAATTAAAATGTGCTAAGCAATCAGTTTTCAAAGGCCTGTTGAAGCAGGAAAAATGTTCACATCTGTAGAAAGATAGCAAAGAACCCTCTTCTAACTTTGGTTGGAAGGGGGTTTCAGGCTGAACCCATATAATGGCTATATTTCATCTGCAATCTGCAGTATCCTGTCTCAGATCGACCCCAGTAAATTCATGCTGACCCATTTTAATCCAATACCAAATATGCCTTGAAAGCCACACTGAAAATGGAGTTTGAATTACATGAATTGCATGAGGTCAGGAGAGATATTTTCATTAATCTCAGCTGCATACTCTTAGAAGTAGATAATGCCAAAAGTGCATGTCCAGCTTTCTGACTGGCCAATGTATCCCCATCCCCTAAAAATACATTGGACCACATAGGTGCAGCCACAGTAGCTAACGCAAAAACTTCTCTCACAAGCTATGGAGATAAATATTTATGAACACCCCCCCCCCCCCCCCCACTCAATGTCGCTGTTTAGATACCAGACAAGATATTAACTTCTAATCTTGAACTGGGAGTTAACAACACAGTTTTCCCTACTGGACATCATCTCAGTATAAAAAGACATTTCTTTATGTTCGCTGTCCTCAATTATTTTAGGTCCTGGCATGTAGGCGAATATGCATATTTCTATATAAATCCAAATTGATTGTGGATGTATTTATTTAACTCAACACACATATAGGATAGAGAGTTGGTCAGTTATGCAAGGACAGAAGGAAAGGGTTTCAGTATCATAATCATTGGATAAGTGAAGACCAATTCTGTTTGTTTTTTTAAAAGGACGAGGGGAATTGTAGGTTTTTCGGGCTTTATGGCCATGTTCTGGAAGCATTATCTCCTGATGTTTCTCCTGCATCTATGGCAAGCATGCTCAGAGGTTGTGAAAGCCTTCAACAATACAAGGAAGAGGGGAACATTAAACACCTAAAATATGCGTGCTGGTTCCTCTTGTCTTTGAATGGAATTCTCTTGGAAGTCACATTAGCACAATTGCCTTTTGGACATTTTAGAAGGAAGCATTCAGTTCCTTGTACAATTTGTTTCAAAACTAGGCTGTGTAATAGCAGCTAGAAACTCTATCATAAACAGCCACTCTTTAGCTTTAGAGGCATCATGGATTGCTGTCTCACGCTGCAAAAATCAGTACCTTTCCAAAAATGGTGTTTTCCCCCTCAAATGGCTTTATAAATAAATCAGCTTATAGTTTAAAACTAGTCTATTTTACATTACAGTTACAGGACAGTTATTTCATAAATAGGTCACCTTTGATTGAATGGACTATTGTCCAACTGTTTTGCATTGCTTGCAGAAAAAGGAACATAAGTTATGAGATAGACCTAAGGCACAAGAACATGTCAAGGTGATGTATATGGATGCTGCAAAGTGTTATTTCTTCAAATATGGAGGTGAAAGGGGGAGGTTCTGGACTAAAAGAATACGATGTTTCGATATTTTTGGACTGCTTGGTATGAAACGGGATTGCTAATTTGCATGCATACTGTCCCTGTTGTTTAAAGGTATAATGAAAAAATAAGTCTAATATCTAGCTTCCCTCCCATTTTTCAAACTATACATTATCAGTTTTCCGACTCAACAATTTTTTTCCAACTGCACACCCAGAAACAAGCAAACAAATAAAGCTGTAGGTGTGATGCAGATGCACTCCATAACTGTATAGTCATTCTAAAATGTGAATCAGTTAAATTGATTGAGCCAGGCCTTGGCTGTTGTTTCATTACTGTTGCTATTGTCTTAAAAGTGTGCCATTCTGAGAGCACAAAAGGTCATGTGCTTACCCTGAAAAATCCACAATGACTCCACTCCTCAAAGGGAGGAAAGGAGAGTTGTCCTTTTGCGTGATTTGTGAACACTTTGTTTGGTTTAAATATTATGTTTCCTTGGAGAAAATGTTGGCAGCACTTGAAATAAGAAATGTTAATTAATGAAGGAGGCACTTAATTTAGTCTTAATAGGATAATCCTTTGCAGTGTTACATAAATGCTAATTGAATACTAAGAACATATTAGTGGGGAATTAGCTGCTATGAGAGAGAGGCATATATTTTATGGCATTGTTTTGCAATGGCAGTAGCATCTTGCATCTTGTGCATGGTGGACACAGAAGAGCCGTTTCATGGTGGTGTGAGGTAAAAGCATTCAAAATGAGTTAGATATTTGTAGCACAGCAGTGTTTCAATAATTAAACCATTTGCAAATAGTTTCAGCTCCTTGATCTGTTGAGTGCTATTGCAGAAGGCAATTTATTTATTTATTTATTTTACAACATTTGTATCCCACCCATATCAGCCCAAAGGTGACCCAGGACAGTGTACAAGTCGGCAACAATTAGATGCCATATATAAAAATGCTTCCACTTTTCTCTCCCACACTTTTAAAATGGTGCCTTCTTTCCTCCAATCCCTTGCCTGTCATGTGTCCTTGCATTGCCATGGCTTAATTTGTGGAATAATATATTCAGCAAAGAAAAGAGAGTGATTAGCCACTTTGATATTACAGTATTGAAGTAAGGCATACACCAGATATTCCTGAGCAGGTAGTGCTGGAGTTTTACAGATTTCCTTTGTATGTAAACTCCACTTAAGTCTGTAAGACTTATCTCTCAGAAACTCGAGATAGAAAGTAATTATTTTTCTTTAGCAGTATTGGTTTTTGCATATAGAGAGGGAGGCAAGTTGGATTAATTAATCGACAAATTCTCATCATATTAAGCAGATAAGATTTTTTGCATGAAAAGTAGTAGCTCTTTCTTTATCCAAAGAGGCTTTATAAATCCAGTGTGATCCCCATTCCATTGAATGGATACCCATAGTTTCATTTATCCATTTTTCGAGAAATCTTTCTCAAACTCTGCTCCTCCAGGTGTTCTGGTCTTTAGCTCCCATAATTTCTAACAACTGGTAAGGTGGCTTGGATTTCTAGGAGTTGAAGTCCAAAACAACTGGAGGAGCAGAGTTTGAGAAATACTGTTTTCTAGGTTCTCCAAAGCAACTCTATTGTATCCTTATGATGAACAATCTTCATTTCAGTAAGGTTTGCTAATATCCAAGGTTTTGTATATCCATGTGATGTCTGGGTACACATTCCTCATAGAAATGGAGGCCATACTATATTGCTTGTGTAAGAAATTTACATTACTGGGTTGTTGTGAGTTTTCCGGGCTGTGTGGCCATGTTCCAGAAGCATTCTCTCCTGATGTTTTGCTCAAATCTATGGCAGGCATCCTGTGGGTGAGCCATCAAGAGAGAATGCTTCTGGAACATGGCCATACAGCTCAGAAAACTCACAGCAAACCTGTGATTCCAGCCATGAAAGCCTTCAACAACACATCAAACTTATGTTATATGCTGCTTTGAGTCCTATATTGGGATAAAATGGGATATAAATTATATTTGTACATACATATAATGCAAAGATTCTTGGCCTGATTTTATCCCTTCTTTTGGTATTCAAGGAAGGGTCAATCTGACAATTTTAAATATTCAATTTTTCAAAATCTTAAGTTTGTTCCATTTTGCTGTTTAAAAAAATGCATGCACATATGCGCACACCATTTTCTCCTTTGAAATCACACATGTTGTGAAGCTATTTACCTGAAAATTTTGCCCCAAAGGGCAGATAACCTTAATTTATAAAACAGCATTGAAAAAAAGGGTTCAGTAAACCTCCCATATCTTTCTTGCTGTGACTGAGTTGACAGAGCTCTGTGAATAGTTTGGTCTTGAAGGAAGGAAGGAAGGAAGGAAGGAAGGAAGGAAGGAAGGAAGGAAGGAAGGAAGGAAGGAAGGGAAATGCTTCTAGCATTGTTCCTAGTGAAGATTGTAGATACATGTGGCAATATTTTAATTCTAGCAACATTGATCTCAAATTCCCTTGCATCACAGAAGTCCCCATGGTGGTGCAGTGGGTTAAACAGCTGAATTGCTGAATTTGCTGACCAAAAGGTTGGCAGTTCAAATCCGGGGAGAGGGGTGAGCTCCTGCTATTAGGCCCAGTTTCTGCCAACCTAGCAGTTCAAAAACATGCAAATGTGAGTAGATCAATAGGTACCACTTCTGCAGGAAGATAATGGTGCTCTATGCATTCATGCCAGCCACATGACTTTGGGGGTGTCTATGGACAACACCAGCTCTTCAGCTTAGAAATGGAAATGAGCACCACCCTCCAGAGTCAGAGACGACTAGACTTAATGTCAAGGAGGAGAAACCTTTACCTTTATCTTTACCATATGGGTCACACTGACTTTCAAGCAAACAGTGACACAGGGACTGAGGTCTTTTTTGACCAGTTTAAACTAATTCCAGATCAATCCTTTATTTAAAAATTTAAGAAGCAGAATGTGTTCGGCAATAAAGAAAGTCTTCCTTTATGGAATGGTCAATCAGCATTTTGAACACTGGTTGGCTCTTTGGACGTTGCATTGCCTTATTCCTCACCATTGACTATAATGACTTGATTATTACATCTTTGTATGCAAAAATGAACAATTGCTATAGTTTTCTCTCTGTTGTAGGAAATCGAATATTCTCTTCAGTATTCTATTTGAACCATCCCAAAGTACTGTCAGGAAAAGCTGGTTTTTATCAGAAAATATGTTTAGTATATAGAAAATATGTCATTTTGTGTGTGCAGGAAAGCCATGTTTTTTCCACATAATAATTCTTCCAAAACATTTAAGGATGCTTAGATACCAATAATCTATTTTATTTTTCCTAGCAGGATTTCCCAACTGATAGGAAATGATAAGAAAGCAATTTTCCAACCTAGAATCAAAGAATTGTGACTATTTATTCCGCCCCTGGCTTGGACTGAGGAAAGCTGCACCCAATCAACATGATACGAGCCACACCTTCCCCATCCCTGGTGTAGAATCAGCTATCACAGAGAGACAAGGAAACCTTACAAATATTCCAAGCAGATTGTACAAGGATGGTGCTTACAGTTTACAAGTCAAGATTTTAAACATTCATGAACTCTGAAAAGGATACAGAACGTCTTTTTTGTGACAGTAGCTATCCATAAATTAAACACAGAGGGGGAGGGGAAAATTATCTTGGAAGACAAGTTTCTTGCTCATTTCCATATACCATCCCACACAGCAGTCAATGCAAGCCAATGCTGAGAAGGGATCATTAGATGAGATGGAGAAGATTTTGACCTTGAACGGCCTTTCCTACAGATCCATCACCATGCATTATAGAGGGCCCTATATTTTTATTTTTCTCCCCCTCCTGCATAAAAGAATCTACCACCTTATATTAGTATGAGATTTATTGCTGCTTGCTCAATTTCAATGCAGCAGAACCCAAGAGATAAAACTCTCAAATTAGTCAGAGAGCAACTTGTTTTCAAGAAATAATTAATGTGTTTCCAAACATAGAATAATTCTTCACTAGGGGAAATTTAGGCTTGAATGATGCCTTTTTTCCCAGTGATTCAGGCCATGCAATAAAATAATTGTACAATTAGTGCTAAATAATCTAAATGCTCACTCTCTCAAATACCCTGCCCACTCTCTCCCCTTCTTTTTTTCAACTTCCATCTCATGGGATGTTTATCTGACCTGTAGGCGATGTTTTACTTCTGATACAAGCTGAGGTGCATCGCTTTCTTAGTAAATCTCAGTGTTTCTTTGGAGCTGGCTTTGACAAGTGCACTTTTTCAGCTGGCACATCCCATGGACAGTGGGCAGAAGTAATCCTCCCATGTACATTCAGAATTCATCATTGTTGCCACCATCATCTTTACACACACCTTCATAATGGAGAATTTACCAGCAGCTTTGAGACAATCATCACAATTGTTTCAGTATTTGTATACACATGGTTTTATATAATAAAATTTCAGTGACTTGAGTGTTGGACTGAAAAACAAGGGTTTGAAGATTTGCTCGCCTATGGAAATCTACTGGGTGACCTGCACAAGTGACACCCTCTCAGCCTCAGAGGCTTCCAAAAGAAAATTCCTTTGAACAACTGTTTAGGAAGGGACATTTAAAATTCTAAAACAAATAGCTCCACTGCCATACCAGACAATGAATCTCAGGATTCTAGAGAATGCATAAATGGTAATTAAAGCAGATTATACTGTTATGAAAGATGCTCTGGAAGACCACACAATGTGATATTTCCCTCATGCTCGATAAATGCTTCAGTATGTTCTGAAAGTGGGTGTGAGTACATTTATAACTTTTAAAGTAATTGTTTTTCATTTCTCTATTATCTGAAACAAAGTTGAGTATTACCTGGACAAATCTGACTTTTCTTTTACTTTTAGTATTCTTGGAAATGTTTTGGAAGCTTCTACTGCTTGAGCTATGGATTAATAGTACTCACTAGACCAGTGGTTCTCAACCTTCCTAATGCTGCAATCCTTTTACCATTTTACTACAGTTCCTCATGTTGTGGTGACCCGCAAGCATAAAATTATTTTTGTTGCTACTTCATAACTTCATCCCTTAGGACTGTCCCTGCTTGTGTGACGATGTTTTTTTCAGATTACAGGCCATCCCAGAGTTACAAACAACTCCTAGTTAAGAATGGGGCTGAGACAACAGGGAGAGAGGGGAATCTATCCTTCAGAAGGGAAGTTCACTCCTGAAAGGGTTATCAAAGGGAAAAGTCTCTCCACTGAAGCTTTATCTCCAATCTTTGTTTCCAATTTTTTGGGATGGAAAGTGAGGTGACATCTTCTGAACAGGGGCATTGACAGCAAAACAAACCCCACTGGGGTGTTAACTCTTCCCTATGCTGGGTTGCTGTGAGTTTTCCAAGCTGTATGGCTATGTTCCAGAAGCATTCTCTCCTGATGTTTTGCCCACATCTATGGCAGGCATCCTCAGAGATTTAGGAATCTATTGGAAAACTAGGCAAGTAAGGTTTATATATCTGTGGAATGTCCAGAATGGGAAAAAGAACTCTTGTCTGCTTGAGGCAAGTTTGAATGTTGCAATTGGCCACTATGATTAGCATTTAATAGCCTTGCTGCTTCAAAGCCTGGCTGATTTCTGCCTGGGGGAATCCTTTGTTTGGAAGTGTTAGGTGGCCCTGACTGATTCGTGTCTGGAATTGATACATTTTGAGTGTTGCTCTTTGCTTGCTATACTGATTTTAGAGTTTTTAAAATACTGGTAGCCAGATGATATGCACAGCTTGCCCCTTCACCAGCTGCTTTGCCAGCTCATCCCTTTGCTGGCCGCTTCTTTGGCTCCCCCCTTTGCTGGCCCCTTTGCTTTGCCTCTGCCTCCAAGCCTCCAAGCACCTCCCTGTGCCGCCGGGTCAGCACAGAGGGGCTCCTCCTCCTCCTCTTCTTCCTCCTCCTTTGGCTTTTCCATGTTTTGCCCTCACTGAAAATGAGTAACATTCATTAATTACCGATGCATCCACACTCCATGTTTCCTGGATCAATATGATGCCATGGTGAGAAAGAAGGTATGTGAGGGTCTCTGTTGGATGCAAGCCACCCAGCCACATTCCATCTTAGAAGAATCATCTTATGCTGGTCATCTGGCTGTCATACATCAGGGAGAGCAGGGACAATGACTTTGAGTTCCTGTTCTTTTTCCATCAGCTCCTGTCTTTGTATGGGAGTGGGGGAAGGGGGCTTGTGCTTCTAGTAGAGAACTTGGAGGAGTCAGTGCCACATGGTCAGCAACATCTGGATAACTGACAAGCAAAGATCCTATTTCTTTGGTAGGGGGGCTTCCTTGCCCAATGAGAAAGGAGGTGAGGGATGTTGTTTCTCCTGTGAGATGGGCTCCTTCTGTGTCTGGGAAGACCTCACAGAGTAGGGAACAAATGGGAGTATAGCTTCAGTCTGATTTTCTGAAGTGCTTGAATGAGGTTTGCACTGCCCTTTGTTTACTGCTAGTGTTCTGAAAATCTTAGCGGACTCACTGTCAGAATATCTTACAGAGAAATCAGTATAGTGAACTGATAATTTCCTGTGGCTCTTTTTCTTAGGGAGGACCTTTGAAGAGCAGCTGTACTGGGCTCATGATGGATTTCCATATCACTATTAGCATTAGTTGACTGTGCAATCATATTTTAAAACTAGGCTAATTAATTTTCAGATTGCTGAGTTCTGTCTGAATTTTGAAATAAAGGAACCTTTTGACAGTGGGTGGCAGGTTTATGATACCTAATTGCAGCATTTGTGCTGTCTTCCAGTGATGAGGTCACAGACAAATAAATCTTTAAAGGCCCTAGTAAAGGAATGTCTGAGCCACAAAAAGTATTTCAATTGAGTCGGATGATTAAGAATTGAAGAATTGTGAAAGGTCAAAAGTATACATTTGGCACTTTCATGACTTGCAGATAGTGATGGTCTTTTAGATCGATCTGTATTGCTAGTGTAATAATTGGGATAACTAGGTTAGAATATGTTGCCTGTTGTTCAATTTGCAGACATTTTAGTGAATTTGTAGTAAAAGCTGGGTGGTTTTTTTTTGTAAGACACAGGGATAGCTTTTTGCTTGAACTAGTGATTTACAGAGGTTGATAAGCAAGCTCCAGAGCTGACTTCTGTGCCCATGTGGCACAGTACAGCTGTCTTGTTAACCTTTTAGGAGGAATGCTGATCAAGCTATCTTTGGAAGTTTTCCACCTTGTCCTCAATATCATTTAGCTGGTGCAGAATAAGGATCACAGTTTCTGTCAAGAGCAAACATATCTTGTGGCAAAGTTGAGTGATGTATTTTTGGGAGGAGCCAGGTGAATGACCAGAGAGGTTATCTCCATTACTTACCTGCTTCTGGAGAGTGTCCTGGGCTGGACAATCGGAGGGCATGTGTATGGGGTGGGGGAGGTGGAAGGACAGTCTTGTTATTGCTAGATTTATGGTAGAAGACTTGGGAGATTTGTTACAATTTTTTGTCTTCTCTGCAGATGGAAGATAGGAGTCAATTCTAAACTATTTTTCGGTTTTGGATTATTTGTGGGTCCCTGTTTCATTGCAGTCTGGGTTCTTTTCTTGTCTCTGAGGCCCTATCATCCACACAGCTGAATAAAATCCCACATTTTCTGCTTTGAACTGGAATATATGGCAGTGTGGACTCAGATAACCCAGTTCAAAGCAGATATTGAGATATTTCCTGCCTTGATATTCTGGGTTATATGGCTGTGTAGAAGGGCCCTGGGAGGCATTTTGGGCTGTGGTCTTGGGTGAGCTGGAATGAGGCTGATTTCCATTCAGGATCTTAGTTTAGGAGCTGCTAGTTATTCACTATCTTGGTTCTATGCTGACACATAATGCAGCTCTGAACCAGTCTGAAACATAGTGGTTCATAGCTGTACTATAGACACATAGGAGGCTGACATCAGCCTTTGTGGTGGGACAGTAGCCCCCGCCATCCACCTGTGCTGAAACTAATTCAGTATGGCTCGGAATGGGGCAGGATCCTACCCTCTCCCCCCCCCCCCCCCCCAGCACCCCAAATTACCCTCCTGCTCCCCCAGAAGTCACCTTGATCAGTCGCATGGTATCAATCAGAAAACACATAGTCCTGAACTCTGGTATGTGTTGATTATCTGTCTTTGGAAGATGGGGTTTGGGGCACTAAGGGGCAGGAGAAACAGCCACCTCCCCTTCCCAGGGTGCCTCATCTCAGGGAGTGCATGATGGCTGTGGGCAGGGACAGCGATTCTCTATGCCACATAAGGGTACAGGATCTGTGTCTCCATTGCCTCAACATGGGGGAAAATTCTGAATCTTGGAGCAGGATCCAAAACATTAAAAATAAACAGGATACAAATGCATTAGCATTTTCATTTGGGACTTTTGAGTAAAGTGCACCCCCCCCCCCAAAAAAATAGACAATAATATGGTCAAAACTTCTCTAAATGTATTTTTAAAAGATGCACTTTTGCTAAGGTTGACATGAAGCTAATCTGTGTGGCTTATGCCTTACATGTTAGTTATACATTTCCTATCTTGGAAATACGCAAATCAGTGGTTCAAATGCTTGCCTCAAATACAGGGACATTGCTGCTGAATTCTCCTCTGTTTCAGGAAGTCCTGCCTCCCAGACTCTTACCTCCCACAGATCCACTTACCATCCTTTCTCCTCATTCTGTATGGTATCTAAAGATGAAAATAAAGCCGCTCTTTCTCGTGATGGCACTTGGCAAGCAGCTACAGCTGTGAGATAGTTGTCAGGACAACTGGGAAATGCAATTGTACTACCAAATGAACCCCAAAGACCACAACTGTTTTATAACCCTGAGACTCCTTTAGCTCTCACAGCACTGAACTGACATCACCCCATATTCATAAAATTCTAACTTTTGAAAGGAAAAAGTTTGTCACAACACATTTATAATTTATTAAATGACTGTGGATAGAAATTGAATTGCTGTATTGAATGAATATGGAAGGAATGTTTGGAGGATGGCCAATTTGACTAGCACTGAGTTTTCATATAATTTGTTTTTGGCATTAGACTCATAGAATAATTATGAATTCAATTTCAAATTCAAGTTAATAATTACACAGGTTTAAAGATATTCAGGTTGAAATCATCTGAAATCTGTCATAGCAGCAATAACATCTTGGTGGATTTTCTTTTTATTGCAATACTAAGAAATTATGAGCAAGACATAGAAAGATGAAGCAGCCTAAGGCTGCAGCATGATTGGTTTATGACACAGGATATTTGGAACTGTGGAAATTATTAAGTTTATATCGCTGTCCTTACCTTCTAGAATGGGGTGTCTAACACATTTTCATTGAGGGCCACATTAGTCAAATTTATTTATTTACTATATTTATATCCCACCCTTCTCATCCAAAAGGGGGCTCAGAGCAGCTTACAAGTGGCAACAATTCAATGCCACATAAACAGACATACAAATGAAAAACTGTTGGGTTTCACCCCTGACTGCACCAGTCTCCAGTCCTCAATGAGTAGGTAGACTAGATAGGATTCGAGTTAGGGATTCCTTCCCCAAATCCCTATGCATGTTTCTCCCAGAAGGAGCTCTGTCTTCACTTTTCTTCCTTGCCACTATCTCCTCCCCCCTTTGAAGATGTAGCAATGTGATCTCTCTGCAGGCCCGTAGCCAGGATTTCGTTTTGGCGGTGGTGAATTTTTTCAGGGGGGGTTTCGGGGGGTCTGAGTTTTTTGGGGGGGGGGGGCTGAGTCTGAGTGAAAGAGGGTCTAGCCTAGCAAACCTTTTGTATCATTACCCCAATACCCCCATGCATAAGGGATATATTGAGTATGGTGATCAGATCATGATATGAATAAACGTAACAGTTTAAATAATGCACCAGTAAGGCCTTTTCATGAACCACCTTGAGAATTTGGGGGGGGGGGGGGGGGCTGAAGCCCCTCAAGCCCCCCCCCCCCCCCCCCCCCCCCGGCTACATGCCTGGATCTCTGTGAGGGATGAGGTAACTTCCTCTTTAAAGGAATTTTTATTGCTCTGGGTTTGGCCATGTGGTCATTCTCCATTTTGGCCCTTCCTCTTCCTGCCCTTGTCTTCCTTTGAGTAAGGACACATCTTGCCTTTTCTCCATGCAAGATGTAGCTGCATTGATATTTTTTGTTATTTTATCCTTTTACGTTCCTTAGTAGGCTAGTTAGCTCCAAGACCTTTTTCTATCTAGAATGATTTCTTTTTGCTTTAGTAAACATATATTTTTGGAACCTAAAGTTGTGACTCTTGCAATCCTGATCCATCCTCTTGAATGGAAACTTATCCTGGCTCACTACATGCAAGCTTCTGCTAGTTATGAACTGTGCTTCTGGCATTCTGCCATATATTTGTGGAATCACCCCAAGTGATTCCACAAATTCAAACCACACTGTCCTTCAAATGTCTGTTGAATCCATGGACAGAGAATCCATGGATACAGAGGGCCAACTCAATATATAAATATTTTGCATAGTGGTTGGCACTCTATTTTTTTTTTACCCCATTTGGATCCCCAGATGTTAGTACATGACAATTTATTTATTTATTTATTTACTTTACTTGTATACCGCAGTTTCTCAGCCCAACAGGCGACTCAACGTGGTTTACAACAAGAATAAGAATCAATCAACGATATACAATTTAAAACCATAAAAGCATAATATGCAATATTGACACAACAATAGACAACACAATGCATCTCATAACTAGAGTCGTGATCCAATCCGTCGTCCAAATTTCCATTCCTGTAATCATCACATTCATTGCACTGTTTAACCGAATGCCCGTTCAAACATCCAAGTTTTTAATCTTCTTCGGAACACCATTAGCGAGGGGGCTGATCTTACCTCCATAGGAAGGGCGTTCCACAGCCGGGGGGCCACCACAGAAAAGGCCCTGTCTCTCGTCCCCACCAGCCGCACCTGATAGGCAGAGATACGTTCGGATAGGTAACTTGGGCCAAAACCGTTTAGGGCTTTATAGGCCAACGCCAGCACTTTGAATTGAGCCCGGTAGCAAATCGGCAGCCAGTGGAGCTGGTGCAGCAGAGGAGTTGTATGCTCCCTGCGCTCCGCTCCTGTTAGTATCATGGCTGCCGAGCGTTGGACTAGCTGGAGCTTCCGAGCTGTCTTCAAAGGCAACCCCACGTAGAGAGCGTTGCAGTAGTCTAGACGGGATGTAACCAGAGCGTGGACTACCGTGGCCAAGTCAGACTTCCCAAGGTACGGGCGCAGTTGGCGCACAAGTTTTAACTGTGCAAATGCTCCCCTGGGCACTGCCGAAACCTGAGGTTCCAGGCTCAGCGATGAGTCCAGGATCACACCCAAACTGCAAACCTGCGTCTTCAGGGGGAGTGCGACCCCATCCAACACAGGCTGTAACCCTATACCCTGTTCGGCCTTACGACTAACCAGGAGTACCTCTGTCTTGTCTGGATTCAATTTCAATTTGTTCGCCCTCATCCAGACCGTCACAGCGGCCAAGCACCGGTTCAGGACCTCGACAGCCTCCTTAGTAGCAGGTGGAAAGGAGTGACAGAGTTGGACATCATCCGCGTACAGATGACATCGCACTCCGAAACTCCGGATGATCTCTCCCAGCGGCTTCATGTATATGTTAAACAACATGGGAGACAGTATTGAACCCTGAGGAACCCCACAAGACAAAGGTTGTGGGGTTGAACAGGAGTCTCCCAGTAACACCTTCTGAGACCGACCCTCAAGGAATGAGCGGAGCCACTGTAAAACAGTACCTCCAAGACCCATCCCCGCGAGGCGTCCCAGAAGGATACTGTGGTCGACGGTATCGAAGGCCGCTGAGAGGTCCAGCAGCACCAACAGGGACACACTCCCCCTGTCGAGCTCCCGGCGCAGATCATCCACTAAGGCGACCAAGGCTGTCTCGGTACCATGTCCTGGCCTAAAGCCAGACTGTGCCGGATCCAGATAATCAGTGTCTACCAAGAATGCCTGGAGTTGTGAGGCCACTACACATTCCAGGACTTTGCCCAAAAAGGGGAGATTGGAAACAGGCCGATAGTTGACGAATTGAGTGGGGTCCAGTGATGGTTTTTTCAACAGCGGTTTTATTACAGCTTGTTTTAAGCTGGCTGGAATTTTGCCTTCCCGAAGGGAGGCATTAACCACCACCTTCACCCACTCGGCCAATCCCCCTCTGGCCTCCTTCAGAAGCCAGGATGGGCAGGGGTCTAGGATGCATGTGGTAGCCCTCATTCCTCCAAGCACCTTGTCCACATCCTCGGGTTTCACCAATTGAAATGAATCCATCAAAACTGGACAAGCAGATGCTCGTGTTACATCCTCAGAGACTGCCGTTAATATGGTATCCTTTGTCTGCGAAGAACTGAGCAAAGGCTTCACAGCGAGCTGCCGAGTCATCAGGGCACCCATCCTGCGTGGTGGGTTTTAAAAGGCCTCTGACAACTCGGAACAGTTCAGCCGGACGGTTCTTTGCAGACGCAATAGTGGCTGCAAAGAAAGTCATTGCGGCTTTTATTGCCGCGGCATATGCCCTTAGAAAGGACACAAACCGTGTTCGATTTGGCTTGCTCGGATCCGAACGCCACACACTCTCTAGTTCCCTCTTCCTTCGCTTCAACGCTGCAAGCTCCTCAGTGAACCAAGGGGCTGGTTTAGCTCGGCTACTTGAGAGGGGACGTTCTGGAGCGATCGTGTCTATTGCCCTAGCCATCTCCCCATTCCAGAGAGCGACCAGGGCATCAACAGGATCACCAACCGAGGTGGCGGGAAATTCCCCAAGAGCCATCAGGAATCCATCCGGATCCATAAGCCTCCTGGGGCGGACCAGCTTAATGGGTCCTCCACCTCTGCAGAGGTTGGGGGGTGCAGTGAGTCTAAAACTGACCAGGTGGTGGTCGGTCCATGGCAACAGAGAGATGGACAACTCCTCAACACTGCTACCTTCCTCCCATCCCTGGCAGAAAACCAAGTCCAATGTGTGTCCTGCACTGTGGGTGGGGCCAGATACCTGTTGGGACAGCCCCATGGTTGCCATGGTAGACATGAAGTCCTGAGCCGCTCCCGATAGAGCGGCCTCGGCATGGACATTGAAGTCCCCCAGCACAAGCAGCCGTTGGGACTCCGATGTCAGGTCCGAGACCACCCCCGCTAGCTCAGGCAGGGAGACTGTAGTGCAGCGAGGTGGACGGTACACTAACAGAATCCCTATTCTGTCCCAGTCACCCACCCTCAGGTGGACGCATTCAAAATTTGTTGACTGCGGGATGGGGCCCCTGGTCAGAGGGATGGAATCTCTATAGACCACTGCAACCCCGCCTCCCCGCCCTCCGGATCTCGGTTGATGCTGCACAGAGAAACCTGGCGGGCAAAGCTGGGTTAAATTCACACCTCCAGCTTCATCCAGCCAGGTGTCTGTGATGCACGCCAGATCTGCCCGTTCATCCAGGATTAAATCCTGGATGAAAGCTGTTTTGCCATTGACAGATCTGGCATTCAATAGCACTACCTTCAATTCGGAGGGACTGCCATCCTGGTTACACCAACTTACCACATCAGGGGACCGATTTGGGATTACTAATGTCGATCCATGAACCCTAGGCCGAATTAAAGGTCTCCCTTTCCCGTATCTCCCCCTCCCCACCACGACTTCTATGGGGGCTCCTCAGCTGACGGAACACCCTCCCTCCTCCATGACGCAATCAACATCCATAACTTCAACCCATGCTTCACTGCTGATTATTTGATTTGTTGCAGGTTCAATTCGCCATGGTTTTTCCTTCCATTCATTTCTTACCCCGACTATGCTATTTCCAGAGCTCTCTAGTCCGCTCCACTCCTTATCTATACCACAGTCAGTTAGCAGAAGGGTTAACAAGTACCAGTACCAGGGAATGGGTAACAGCATGGGTGATAGATGTTGAAAAACTGTCAATAAAACACTGTCAATAAACTTTACCCAAAGATCTTAAAGTGCAAGCATGTAATTATATCAACCTTACAGATGGTAAAAATATTATTAAAGTGCAGTAGACTTATCACATTGACTCTAAAGTGCTAGAATAAAGTGCGTCATGGAGGAACTACTACTTCAAGCGCTAGAGGACCAATCCCTAATTTAAAGTGCTGAAGCTGGGCAAGTTGGCGGACCAATTCAGTGCAAACGTAATAAGTTAAAGTGCTGGTAAATTAAAGTGCTGGAGTTATGGAAATTAGCAGCACCATTCAGAATGTTGGTAAAGATTATTATTGCATACAATTACAGGACAATGGACGACAAAAAGAATCAATGGATGGTTGTTCTTGGTCTTAGACCTTCCGGGGATAAGATTAATGTCTGCGGTGATGGTCTTCAGCACAGGCGGACAGCACGATGGTAAGGATGGACAACACAGATGGTCAACACAGCAATTTGGTCATCACAAACGGTCGACACACGTGGATGGTTAGATGGATTTAATCCGGGAGATGGTAGAGATGATGAATAGTGTCCCAGGGATGGCGGGTGGTTAGATGTTGATTGTGAGGATGATAGTACACAACCTGGGGAGTAGACTCTGTCTCGGGTGGCCACCAGTAATTAGATGGAAAGAGCAACAACTCCAATCACTTTTGATTATCCACCAAGTAGACTGGGGATAATGGGAATTGTAACCCAACAGCACTTGTGACTTTCAGGTTGAGGAAAGGTTAAAGGCAATTTTAAAGTCAGACATCATAGCCACAAGCCTTGTACTTAAATTCAAGCTGCACTAACCTGGCAAAACAGAACAAACAGCAGCCTTCCAGGTGTTACTGTATCACAACACCCATCAGCTCTTGCCATTATGTGTAATGATGAGGAATACAGAAGTTGTATTCCAGCATCCGGAGGGCCACATAAAATGACATGGTGGATCGGATTGGGCCAACAGGTCTTGGATTTGACACTTGTGCTCTAGACAGTCCCTCAAGTCCAATGATGTATTGGGTACCAAAGGGGACCATTTTCTGCCCAAGATTCAATAAGCCCATTAACAAACAGCAGAACTCCCTATATATGCTTTAGGTGCTTCTGGGTGCTTAATAATAAATAATTCACTATGTGTCTAACACACACTAAACCACATCCCGCCTCTCAAAGTCCAATTCGTAACCAATTCTACCAGGTTACATTCTGGGATAAGTGCCAAAATGGCATAGGAAAATAGGAAAATTACTTATGTTTTAATAAGCAGCAGCAGCAGCAGCAGCAGCAGCAGCAGAAGAAGAAGAAGAAGAAGAAGAAGAAGAAGAAGAAGAAGAAGAAGAAGAACTCAAAATTGAACTGCAAAGGATCTGGCATAAACTAGTACAGGTTGTCCCAGTGGTAATCGGCACATTGGGTGCCATGCCAAAAGACCTCAGACAGCATTTGGAAACAATAAACATTGACAAAATCACCATCTGTCAACTGCAAAAGGCCACCTTACTTGGATCTGTGTGCATCATTCGAAAATACATCGCACAGTCCTAGACGCTTGGGAAGTGTTTGACCTGTGATTTTGTAATACAAAATCCAGTATATATATCTTGTTTGCTGTGACATACTGTGTTTTGGTGTCAATAAAATAATAATAATAATAATAATAATAATAATAATAATAATAATAATAATATCTGCTGGAGTTTGGTTCCTCAATCTTCTGTGGATACCAACTTTTGTGGATGCTCAGGTCCCATTATATATGCAGACAGCCCCCCAGTTACATACATATGACTTACATACAACTCATATTTAAGAATGGAAACAGGAAATGGGAGGAAATCTACCCCTAAGAAGGGAAATTCACTCCTGAAAGTTATCATGGGAAAGGTGTCTTTACTGGAACTTTATCACCAATCCTTGTTTCTATGACAACCCAAAATTTTCACAATCCAATTCTCACAGGGACAGAATGTGAGGGGCACAGTCACCAAAACAAACACCACAGGGGTGTTAACCCTTCCCAATACTATCCAAAACAAAACAAATATTTGGTAGGAATTACACTTTAAAAATGTACCCGTTCCCACTTATATACAAATTCAACTTATGAACAAATCTACAGAACCTATCTTGTTCATAACCTGGGTTCTGTAACAGCATAATAAAATGGCATCCCTTATATAAAATGGCAAAATCATAGTTTGCTTTTTAGACTTTTAAAAAGTATTGTCAAGCTATGGATGATTGAATCCATACTACTACATCCATGAATGGGGAAGACTAACTGAAATAGGAAGTTAACAAAAAAAAAAAAACAAGAAAAGAAAAGAAAAGAAAGCCTCTATATGGCCCTTTTTTGTTACCAGCAATGCTTGTCCCAAGGTGAGATCAAAAGTGCCAGTGAAATAACAAATACACCAACTAGAAAATAGAATTGGCATTTATATCCTTTCACGCTCCCCCCCCCCCCCACTCCCCACCAGGTTAGCATATGCCCATATCTGTGCTTGCCCATCTCAATTTGGAACTGGCTACAAAAGCTAAATTCCCCTACATATTGGTCTTGCATAGACTGGGGAATATGGGCATGGAATTCTGGAATAGCAGTACTGGATTTGTGGAACAGCACTATTGTTGACAGATTTGTATCTGTGATATTTTATATGATTCTCTTTTACATGTGTCCAGGATTTGCCTCAAGCCTGAACCATTTGCCTCTGTCACTTAAATATAATCAGGATGAATTATGCAGCTCAGCAGAAGGTGGTTATTTAACTGTTGTTCTAAAAGCAGGTGCAGGAAAACTGGAGGGGGATATGTGAGGTATGGAGACCTGTTTCATTTGTAATTCAGATCCTGCAATCTGGGAGTGTTTAGGTGACAGACTGGGCAGACTGCATGTAATTAATCTACTGGGCTCAACAACCATGGTACTCTTAGGCATTGGTTTTGCCAAAAGATTTAGATCATTTTGGCTGACATGTTTAGATGTATTGGCTTTATTCTGAGATAAAACTGCAAATGGCATCGATGGAAAGGCTCACAGCAGTAAGACGTGACTCGCTGATTTGTTAGGGGCTCTAATGATTGTTTAATTTAACAGCATGCATAATAAAATTGAGATGATGGTTCCACACGAGGCTTTCTGCCTTTGCACTGATAATTCTGTCTGTAAAATTTGCTTAATGGTATAAAAGGATTGATTCATGCAAGATCGAATCACATGATCAAATCACAAGACCAGTCCTGTATTTCTAGGACAACATCTTCTAGTTTTAGATCTGTTCTTGAATTTGGTTATGGGACAAGGGGAGTACCTAGCTTTGTCCTCTTCATCGTAGTTTTTATGTGGAAAGCAGTGGAAGGCAGCTACTGACACACAGAGAATCCACTGCTATTTTTGTACACAGTTTTTAAAGTGCTGTCCATGGTCCTTAACACAATTTAAGGCTACATGCTAAGTTTTTCTATCCTATTGATATATGGAAGCCACCAGGTGCCACAACTGAAAAGTGACACGTTTAAAGAGGATGTTTCCTGTTGACATGGAAGGCATCTCTATGTAAAAGGAGAGACTGGAAAAATCTGGAATCTTTCTCACGAGGAGACTTCATGCATGGAACATCCCACTCTTACATATGAGGAAACCAACAATAGAAAGGTCAAGGTTTACTGCTTCCCACTTTGTGTGTTCATCATTCAAATTTGGTAAGTAATACCTGAAGAGAGCTCAGTTGTAGAAATTACACAGGTGAAGTAGTAACATATGCTCTCATCTGGGAAAAAGTTTGTTACTGATCATGAAGCAGTTAACTCTAAATGGCACTGAAACAGGGTCAGTCTCCCTTGCCGGATCAAAGAACTGCATTTACTTTCTTTGCAGCCACTTCACACTGAAGGCTCAGAGTCATAATTTGAGGTTGATTAGCAGGTATTTTGAGCTCTTTCTTTCCTTCTGGTGAGTTTCTAGGCAGGAATAAGCCACCATCACAACAATAATAGCATCAAAAGGAAACTGTGGGTCCACAATGCATGGTTTTTCACTTTAAGTACATTGCATTTTTATTATTCTAGTTACCATCCAATTCACAGTCCACAACAGTGGTTTCAACCTGTGGGTCCCCAGATATTTTGGCCTACAACTCCCAGAAATCCCAGCTAGTTTACTAGCTGTTAGGATTTCTGGGAGCTGAAGGCCAAAATATCTGGGGACCCACAAGTTGAGAACCACTGGTCTACAAAATTATGCAGAACAGTCCAACAGAGAAAATTAAGGTGGGACTGAAAGGGGCCTACACGTATTAAAGCTCATCCCATTCAATTGTAGATGTTTAAAAACTGCTGTCTTAAGGGTGGGCACTGTATTGCATGCTCAGACCAAAAGCAGGGCTTGTCATTAATATAAGACTTAGATTAATATCCACAGAATACTAAAATCAAAATAAAATCCTTGAATACCTGTCTCATTTCTATTCGGAGCTCCCAACCCACTCCCTCACCACCATCCAGCCTTATTTCCATGCAATTATAATTAAGCAGGACAGGAACATAGAAATCAGTTCTTGGTAATGAGAAATCAATATCTTAGTATTGATGTTTGGGCAGCTACAGCAACAATTAAGAATCTAAAAACTGACAAAACAGGTCAGATGAAAGTCTAATCTTGTCTGTTCACACAGTGGTCAATCAGATTTGCATTGGAAGCCCACAGACCCAATATGAATGCAATAGCCCCCCCCCCCCCCCCCAGTTTTGCTTCTCAAAAACTAATAGGAAAAGAGAAATTGTATTTCTGGTAGTAGCAGAAATATATATTCATCATGGCTAGTAGCAACAGAAAGCTCACTCTTCCATGTCCAATCCTATTGTAAAGCCTTCCAAAATCACAGCCAATTGCTCATGGCAACAACTCCCACAATTTGACTATGTAGTATGTGAAGAAGTAAATCTTTTTATTTATCCTGAATATCCTATGATTCAGCTTTTGTCAATGAGATTGAGTAGGCTTTGTCTGCATGACAAATATCTAGTTACTACCTGGAAATAAATTCAACTGAACATACTAGGCCTCCTTTATGATTATACATGTACAGGAATTAACTGTTAAAACTGATCTTCCACTCAACAACAAAAACAGGGGACCAAAATATTTCTGTGAGTTGCATAAGATACTCATATGGAAAAGAAAAGAAAAGAAAAGTGAGAATGAGGAATCCAAATATTAAAAAGTGTTTTCCAAGTGTGTGAAATTTTAAAATATGGTTGGAAAGAATGGCATACTCTGATTGTAACAGTTTTGATAAACTTGTTCAGTCGTTGCTCTTTCTTTGAAGAATGTCCAGCATTGTACATGTCGTAAATATAATGAGCTGCTGAAAGAATAATTTCATCATAAATGTATATTTTGAGGGTTTTCAGCTGCTAACCAGCATATTTTCATCCAATCATAGGAACACCTCTTTATTAATAATGGAGACTGGAAATTTGAATTCCTCAAAATCCAAAAAGCAAACCAGAGCTTTCTCAGGGGAAGATAATGTTGGTGGTTGTAATTCTTTTTTACTTGCAAAAATTCATCTTCACCCTGAAATACAACTGAAATAAAACAGCTGGTTTTGAAATGGATGAAATGGCTGGAAAATTGTCTGGCACAATCCAATAGACCCCTCCAGTTACTCAAGAAGAATTTTTTCATTGGATAGTTTTAAATTTGTAGCCTCATGTGATAAATTACCAATATTTTCATTTCATCCTTATCTGTAGTAAGGCTGCACAAGCATATAGAGGATCTTATCACAAGAAGCATGTAATTCCACAATAAGTCACATGTTCACCAAAACCATATATTTACCTACATAAGCACCCTCATTACCACACTTTTCTCTATTCATACAATTTTACTGATTCGTTTTGGCCCCATGCTCACACTCCTACGTATCCTCATAACCACAATTTGGGAATAATTAAGGGGAGGTGAGGAATAGGGAGAGGAGGAGAATTCCACTCCCTAACATCAAATCACTGGCAGCATGCCAGCATAGCTGTTTAATGGGCCCATCACACAGGAACATTGTAGGATTTGCCATTATTGACGGGTTTTGCCAATCAATATTGAGGGTTGGATTAATCATGGTGAAGAGGCAGACTGGCAAAGGGCTGCACTTAACATTTTGTTTCAATGCCAGTTTGTGTCCCTCATGTGATAAAATCAGAGAGAGCTCATGGCAGTGGAAGATTTCACTGTAGATCTCCAAAATCAAGGATGGACAAAATACAGTGAACAGGCCACATGTGGCCCACAGTATCCCAATTCATAGCACATGAAGTTCTCAATGGCTCCAGGCCCCTCCTCAAAATTTAAAATATTTATTTTAGATGATTTTATACTTCAACATTCAATGCTTACCCAAGCAACGCTTTCTTGGCAACTCAAGCATCAGTGGGGTGAGGCCTGCCAAGCTTCATGTGATGGTGCTTGGCAGGCCCTGTTCCCAAAGTGCTGCAAAAGGACAATTTGTTCCAGTATGATGAGGTGGGTTAGTAGATACATTTGACTTCAAAGGAATTTACACAAGCTTAAACTTCACAAATTCCATTTGATTTGCTAGAACCCCAGTTGGGATTAAGAACAGGATCTAGACTTTTGTGTCCATCTACCAATCATTCCCATTCCAGCATTTGTTCTGAAACATTTATACAAGTCCAACCTTTCTCTATCAAGGAGAGGGGCAAATTTTCTTTCTAAATGCAAAGGGAAATAATATGCTAACATGGCATTCTAGCAGTGTCCAAGTAAAGAGTAAGAAAGATGTCATGTAAGGCCAGGTTTGCTGAGTGGCCTTAAGAGGGAGGAAGATTAGGATAGCAGCAGTAATGGACAGTGAAAAGCAAAGAAGTCCCAAAGCAGACCCTCTGGAGTCATAAATATCAGGGATGATTGGGTAATCAGGCAGAAACTTGGGGGTCATTCAGAAAGCAATTAAATACTGTCTCAAGGGAAACAGTGCATTAGACAAAAGGATACATTTTGAACCTTTCTATTTCCTGCTATCGTTAATAAGCTTTTGCAAATATGTCTTAGCCAGCAGCTGGCCTCCAGGAATTTCAAAGAAATAAAGAACTTTGATAGCAGGTAAGAATTAAGGTGGGAGGAATTCATACTGTTTTGATAGTGAATAGGATAGCAAACTGCATATAGAGGGGCTGATTCTGGTAAAGTCGAGTGTTTAATTGGATGTCCCTGTCCTGATTCAAAGGTATAGCTGAACAAGTCTTGTGTATTTCTTGATGATGAAATCGTGTTGGTGATGGAACCAGCTTTGAGCTCAGAAAACCAAGAGCCAAGTGGTACATACAACACAATCTTCCTTGTACCATTAGAGTCCTGGTCCAGGAATACATTTCTCTGAATACTCTAATAGTGGTTATTGCTAAACTTTTGGAAGATGTGCCTAGTTTGTTTTCTTTTGACATGTTCTGGATACCTTCTTATAGAATGTTTGTATCATTTTAGACAACTGCCCCACTAACTGACACCCTCCAGATAACTGGGCTCCAGCTCCCATTTTCCTCAGCCAATGCCTTGGAAAAATAAGACTTGCTATCACATTGATCTGGAAGGCACGCATTTGGAGGGAAAGGTTCTGGCCATCAAAAAATAAAATTAGGCCAGTAGATAGAAGGTTCAACCTAGCTTAAAGGAATGGCTAGAACATCAGTGTGATAAACAGAGATACTATTTTTTTTCTCAAAAGGAGCAATACAGTCAGTCTTCCACATTCATGGGAGTTAGGGGCACAGGACCCCCATGAAAGTGAAAAATCACAAAAAAGAAAAAGTATGTTTTTACCTGAGATAATAGCTCTTTAGGAATTTCTAGATTTTCAAACATGGCTCTATAACTAACTTTTGCTGGAAGCTGACCACAGAATTGCATAGAAAGATCTTTAGATTCCTGGAGATGTTCTTTCTAGAAATCTCCAGGCTCTCCAACATGACTTGAGAAAGTTGACCATAGTGACACTAGAGAACTTAGAGATTCCTAGTGAGAACATTTTAAATGAGATCCATAGATAATAAAATCCACAAAAGACAAAACTGCAACTGTGGAGGGGCGGACAACTGTAAGCAATTTTAGCAATATTCAAAAACTAACATTTTCTGTAAATAATAAATTTCAAAATGTGAATTTTGTACATAGTAAATCCTAAATTGTGAACTTTCAAAAACTGCAATTTTTGAAACTTATTCACAACTTGAAAATTATTCTGTACAAAATGTGGATAAAGGTAAAGGTTGTCCCCGGACATTAAGTCCAGTCATGTCTGACTCTAGGGTGTGGTGCTCATCTCAATTTCTAAGCTGAAGAGCCGGCGTTGTCCATAGACACCTCCAAGGTCATGTGGCCGGCATGACTGCATGGAGTGCTGTGACCTTCCTGCCGGAGTGGTACCTATTGATCTATTAACATTCTGCATGTTTTTGAACTGCTAGGTTGGCAGAAGCTAGGGCTGACAGCGGAAGCTCATGCCGCTCCCTGGAATCGAACCTGTGACCTTTCGGTCAACAAGCTCAGCAGTTCAGCACTTTAACTCACTGCACCACCGAGAGCAGGAAAAAGCATTTCTGCTATTTCATGCTCCTAAAAATTTTATTTTTTTTGGAACTTATTATGTACAAGATCAAGAAGTACAAGATAATACAAGAAGTACAAATAATATGTCCCAAACTTTGAAGATTCTTATCAGTCCAGGATTCTTCCTGTCAGGGTTTATAATAATTCAAGAAGCATATTTTTCAACTAGTTTTCATCCATAGTGACACATGGATTTAGAAATCAACTGGACTATTGATGCAGATAGGCATGCACAAGGATGGAATCTGGTTCAGAATATATATATATATAGAGAGAGAGAGAGAGAGAGAGAGAGAGAGAGAGAGAGAGTCTGGATGTGATTATGAGCTTTTTCTTAAGAACCAAGTTTCTAGTTCTTATTTATGCTTAGACAAGCTTTAGAAGCTGTTACAATCCTTCTTTTCCTTTTCTCTTGAGTATGACCTCCTGCCCTTGGAAACTGAATCCACCATATTCTTTTGCTTATTCCTTTCTCAGAGCTGTAAAATATTTGAGCTTAGAAGTGGAATAAACTATGTAAATACAAGTACATACATAGACATGCACATACTTAGGTCACCAAAATTAAGGGGTTTAAGGTTCAGAGTTTGGAGGTTTTAAAAAATAGACTTATATCCAACAGTGTTTCCACAAGGCTAATTGCTAATCAGCTTCTTGAGTTTATTATATTTATAATTAAGCAGGCATTTGCTACTGGCATCATGCAGAAACCATGGAACACTTTGTATGCTCCAACCTTGAATAAGATAGTACGGACATTACAGTTTTGTAAGCAGGACTGGAAAGAACAACACAACCTTTGTTGACCCAAATAGAGTGACAGTGCACCAAGGGCAGCTTGCATCTCACTGAAACTATTCAACCACTAAAGACAGAGATGGGTGATTAGATGTGTTCTGTGCTACTGCATGGGAACAGGGGATTAGCTGCTCCTAGATAAGCTAATGATGCCATCAAAGTTCATTATTACTTTGTTTGGAATACAGATTTGTCCAGTTCATAATGCTCCACTGCAGTTCATCTCTGGCTTGACAAGTAAAGCAAACTTAAACAAGATTCAACCCATGTTCAAGTCATTCTTGGGAGGTCGAACTGCTGGGTAGGTGATATGCACAGAGGTTTATTAAATTGTTAAATAGTGTATTCCCACCCAGTACTTCACTGATTGCCATGTGTGCTGTAAAAACACCAGCATTGTCAGTGCCAGTGCTTTTTAACAACACTGATGTGGGAGACCTGAAGGGTTTTCCCCAGTGGCCTAGGACTGGCATTTCTATGTGCCTATGAATTACAACCATTTCCTTCTTTTCTGGATACCCATCGGAGAAAGGCATCCAATAGTTCATAAAGTAGCACTGGTCATCATGAACAGCATGAATCTATACTGACATTTTCCATTCTAGCAGTCTCTAGACTACAACTGGATGCCAATGCTACCTGGGGATGATGAAAGGTATAGTCAAACCCCTTGCAAGCATCAGGTTGGGGAAGATTAGCTCATAGATGGGAATCTTTCTAACCCAACCTGATACTTTAATTGATTGCCATTTTTTTTGTCACGTCAGGAGTGACCTGGTGTGAGAGAATTGGCCGTCTGCAAGGACGTTGCCCAGGGGACGCCCGGATGAGTTGATGTTTTATCATCCTTGTGGGAGGCTTCTTTCATGTCCCTGCATGAGGAGCTGGAGCTGATAGAGGGAACTCATCTGCCTCTTCCCGGATTCGAACCTGCGACCTGTCGGTCTTCAGTCCTGCTGGCACAGGGGTTTAACCCACTGTGCCACCAGGGGCTCCATAAGCAACCTGTAGTGATTGCCATAAGCAACCTGTAGTGAAATATTTATCATTCTTGCTCTGCAAAATATCAGACTGCTGACCAGACCACAGATTACACGGCCATTTGAGTATTTTTTTATTTGAAGCATACATCTTAATTGTATTCACATAATCAGAGCTGCATATAATTTCAGTATTATTTTACTTCTCATGTTAATGTGATAGCAAGAGGAGAATTGAAATCTTGCATTTTATATTTTTAAAAGTAGAACTTTAATAAAATATTAACACACTAAATGAATCTCAATGACATTGTTCTCTGAGCTCCTGTCTGTCAGCTGCAGTTTCTCATGTGGGGACATGAGAGAAGCTTCCTATAGGACGGTAAAACATCCAGGTGTCCCTTGGGCAATATCCTTGCAGACAGACAATTCTCTCATACCAGAAGCAACTTACAGTTTCTCAAGTTGCTCCTGACACACACAAAAAAGCCAGGGGTCCTCAAACTTTTTAAACTGAGGGATAATTTATGGTTCCTTGGACTGTTGGAGGAATAGAGTATAGTTTGAAAAAATGAACAAATTCCTATGCCCACTGCACACATCTTATTTGTAGTGCAAAAAAATTGAAAGAACAATTCAATATTTAAAATGAAGACCAATTTAACCAACAGTATTTCAATGGGAAGTGTGGGGCTAATTTTGACTGATGAGATAGTTGTTCATTAATTAGGATTGTCGTTGTCATTTCAGACTTAGAGCAACACTGAGCCAGGCCCGTAGCCAGGATTTCGTTTCGGGGGGGGGGGGGGGCTAAAAAAATTCAGGGGGGGTTGGGGGGGCTGAGTTTCGGGGGGGGGCTGAGTCTGAGTGAAAGAGGGTCTACCCTAGCAAACCTTTTGTATCATTACCCCAATACCCCCATGCATATGGGATATATTGAGTATGTTGATCAGATCATGATATGAATAAACATAATAGTTTAAATAATGCACCAGTAAGGCCTTTTCGCGAACCACCATGAGAATTTCGGGGGGGGGGGGGCTGAAGCCCCTCAAGCCCCCCCCCCCCCCAGCTACATGCCTGCACTGAGCATAAAGTTTAGGGTGGGACCTGAATAAATGACCTTGGAGGGCTGCATCTAGCCTTCAGGCCTTAGTTTGGGGACCTCTGCTCTATAGGATCTGTGCATATGATGATACAGTTGAGTCTCACTTATCTGACCTTTGCTTATCCAACATTATGTCTTATTCAATGCTCTTATCCTGCACCCCCCTTTCATCCAGTATTTTCCCTTCAGTTAAAGGAGTGCTCTTCAACTCTCTCTCCATTCCCAATAAGTGAAAAGGCAAGACAAGGAGGAGGAGGGGGGAAAGGGGGAAAGAGGCAGGACCAAAAGTGGAAGCATCTTCCCTCCTTCCCTCTGTGATTTCCACACTCCTCTTCTGCATCCAGGCACTTCATGCTGGGCCGCTCTAGCCCTGAGGCATTGCCTTGGCTTAACCCTTTGAGTCCCTGTTGTTAGTATTCTAGGTGTCTAGCACTACATTGGACAGGTAACAGTAGGAGACTCTGTATTATCCGTCATTTTCATGTATCTGCTGGTCTGTTTATGTCAGATAAACAAGGGTCTACTGTACTCCATCAGGCCTTTTGTGTTGTGAATAGAAGGATGAGGATTAATTTGGAATGATTAATTTGGAAGCACTACCTTGCTAGAAGCCCCAACAAGAGGTTCCAAAACCTGCTAGAGCCCTCAGATGCAAGCTCATTTGCATATACAAGTGAAAAATTTGGTTTGCCATTACAGCTGCCACAGGTATTTGAGCTTCTGGTTCTTAGTAGCTTTAAATCATATTACCCCTTCCTTATAGTAGTTGATATACACAATTAATCAGAGGGTGGAATGTGCTGGGTTGGCAGGTGCATTAATGTCTTGAAATGCCTTTCCCTCGTACTTGTGTATCTAAGACAGAACACAGAAAGCAGACAGACTACCATTCCTTCTCTTCCTCCTCCATGGAAGACTGATCGTGGAAACAACTCATGGAGTAGAACCAAAGCCAGGAACAAAATCTTGCAAATTCCCTGGGTGCCTTGCTAACTTCTTGGGATTCTAAGATTTTGGACCTTTCCTGTGACTATTGCAAATCTGAACCAACTTCTATTTTTTTTAAAAAAAATATGCTAAATATTGATCAGTCCATAAACTGATACCACACTCTTAAATGTATTTTTATCCTAGGTAAAGGTTTTTCCCTAACATTAAGTCCAGTCGTGTCTGACTCTGAGTGTAGGTGCTCATCTCCATTTCTAAGCCGAAGAGCTGGCATTGTCCGTTGACACCTCCAAGGTCATATGGCTGGCATGACTGCATGGAGTACCATTACTTTCATGCCGGAGCGGTACCTATTGATCTACTCATGTTTGCATGTTTTCAAACTGCTAGGTTGGCAGAAACTGGGCCTAACAGCAGGAGCTCACGCCGCTCCCCAGATTCAAACCTACCCTTAAGCAACCACTAAATAGCTTTTTTAAAATCTTGAACAGACATTTCCTACTTGCCTTGTCTTTTCTGTGATTTAGATGAGGTGCCATTTTATCCTCTGGCATTTTTACTGGTCATTACTTTTGCTTTTTGGTGGAGGATTGTTTTAGAGATCACCTATAATGTGAAAACAATAATTAAGCATTCCAAAATAGCATCCGTGTCACACATGATATCTAAATCCTGTTATGAAATTAAGCTCTTAAGACTGACATATTTCACAACATGAGCCTCGAAAGGAAGTAAATGGATTCAGAAATTATAAAACAAACCCTATCTCATCTCTCTGTTTTTATTCATTCCTTGATTCTTTCAAAAAGTGTTCATAGTTTAGCCCTCTTTCTCCTCCGTCTTGTGAATGATTGCTGCACCTTTCTTCTCTTCTTCCCCCCATTGTGCGAACAAGTATTTCACTTGCATCGCTGGCCTCAGTGGGGACACCCCGGAGCTGAAATTCAAGGCACTATCTCAAAGGGTGTAGATTCACGGGATGTGCTTCTCTTGAACAGCAATTTGCATATTAACAAAAGAAGCTGGAGTTTTGTAATTTGCATTTAAATAAGCTGCTTTTCAAACCCATGCATTTTTGCAAACATTCTCAAAGCTTTACCTGGGTAAATGAAAAAGCTCAAGGGACCTGCTAGGGATGCAACAAAAAGATGGGAGAAAGATGGGGCTGTAGCTTAGTGGCAGATGTCAGATTTTATATACAGAGGCTCCCAGGTTCAATTACTGACATCTCAATAAAAAGATCAAGCAACAAGTGTGAAAGCTTCTGTGGAGCCGGTACCAATCAAAATGCACATACTGGGGAAGGGGGACAAATAACCTACAGTAACTTGCTATGAGGATATTTTTCCATTTGAAACCTTCCAGGTGAAGCATTTGTTCTGAAATTGTGCTGACTTCATGCACAAAATGTTGAGGGGCAGAGTTTCTAGGGGGCATTTACTTCCATGTTAATCCTTCCTGAGACTGTCCATTTCCCCCCTTACCATGAAGTATATCTTAGAGGAAAAGAAACTGTGAAGCATCATCTAGTTGTTTGGGTAACATCAGGAGCCTTCTTTCTAGAAGAGCAAATGTTCAGATTAATGTGGTGTGTCACACATATCTTGATCATGAACATGTATCTTGGTATGGATAGAACTTAGAAGGCAAACGTAAAAAAGGGATCCAGCTTGGACACCATAGCTGACATCCAAAGCCCCACCTGGAAGTGTTTGCATATAACCCATATGGCTTTATTTTTTTCCTTCCTGCACATAGCTGCAGCAAGACTTTTATTTGCTTATTCTCATGTTTCTGCCACATCTTCCCATGACTTTAAGATTTCATGCTTCCTCCTCCACATGAGGAGGGAGAGAGGAAGATGAGAAGAAGGGGATTGAAGGAGAGATTAAATTAGGCTGAAAAAGACCAAAGATTAAGTTAAGAGAACAAAAGGAGGAAGACAAGACAACACAAGGAGTGACGGGGCAGGAGGGCTGAGAAGTTAGCAGTTGGGAGGAAAAGGGAAAAAAAAGGAAAATCCAGAACCCAAAGTCACACAAATATTTATCAGAGAATGCAGGGTATTGATATCCCTTCAACCTGGAATAAACCAAGAAAAAGAGCTTGGGGGATAGGGGTGGGGATTTTTGGGAAAATCTGTGTGATATAAGAAGGCAGCATGTGTATCTGTGCATGTGTGTATTTTGTGTGTGTGTTGTGTGTGAGAGAGCAAGAAGAACTTCCATGGTAGCATGTACTGCTGACTCTGTCCAGCAATGCAGTCCATGAAGGATTCCCCAGAAACTTAATCTATATAAATAAAAATGTAATGTTCATTTGTGGGATTAACGTAACTCAAAAACCACTAGGTGAATTGACACCATATTTGGACACAATACACCTATCAGGCCAACAAGTGACCATCATTCATAAAAACACTGAAAAAAACAGCCGAAGAGACTTAAAAAGCCAAAAAACAAAACAAAAAACATTACAACAGATGTGCAAAACCACATATATACACAAACACAGCTATACACATATACACAAATATGTACACACATATACACAAATATGTACACACAAAAACCACATATGCACAGACTGGGCCATAGCAACGCATGGCAGGGGACAGCTAATAATAATAATAATAATAATAATAATAATAATAATAATAATAGCACCAACAAGAATAGCAATAATAATAATCTGGGGTATCAAGTGCTTTTAAGAATTTCAGGAGTTGCAGATGTAGGGTCAATAGGCCATATATGGCCCATGAGGCATTCTTTTCCCAACTCCTGCTTTATTGCAACACTATATCCCAAAAGGTCACCTACCCCAAGGCAAATCTTTCATTAGTCTGAATTGTGTTGGCATATGCATTCAAGCCAGCTCTAACTTATGGTTATTCTGTCATTGGTCATTCTTAGAAGATTTTTTCAAAGAAGGTTTTTCAATTGCCTTCCTCTTAAACTGAATGAATGTTATTTGACCAAAATCACCCATTGGGTTTTCAGGACTGAGTAGAGCTCCAATACAACAGGTCTCTCAACCAAATCAAGTTCTGGTCCAACACTGAAATTGTTGCTGAAGACCCCAGATCCCCCCCCCCTTCCAATAAAAGATATTTATGAATTCAACCCAGTGATCTATAGTTTATCCAAGGACACTTTGGGGGGGGGGGTAATGAACTAGAAATGGCCCTCACAATCCTCTGAGACATGACCCTCCAACCCACACACACCCATATCCACTAGGCCTGGGTAACAAAGGAAAAATTTGTTTCTAAAATCGATTCTTTTTTGGGGGTTTTTGCGTTTCGTTATTTAAAATAATTACAAAATTTTCCTTTTAAAAAGTTCGATATTTACGAAATTTCGTAAATGTGAAAAAAATTACAAAACATTAACGAATCGATTTCCGAAACAATAACAAATCGATTCGTTAATGGCGGACGCGACCGCGAAATACGCTAAAAAACCTCCAAAAACTTCTGAAGCTTCCCTCTCCCTCTGTTGCTGACTGTTGGTGTGATATTATAATTTTTTTTCACTAATTAAACAAAAAACTTGCCCCAGACATGCGGAAATAATAACAAAACAACCTCAGAACAATAACGAAACGAATACAATAACAAAATACGAAGCATTTACAAAATGTGTTTAAAAATTCGTTTTTTTAAAAAAATTGCTCCAGAATGGTTCGTTATCGCTTCGTAATCAACAAAATTAACGAATTATTAACGAATTACGAATTAATAAAACGAAACCGCCCAGCCCTAATATCCACACACACAACATGGTTATCTGGCCCATGTTGGCCCACAGCAATGATCCTTCACTCTGCGGAGGAGATTCGCCAGCTGATCACTCAAACTGGCCAGATAGCCACAATGTATCCAAAACACCTCTGTTTGAGTCCAGTCACTCTGTATCTCCCTTTCCTTTGGCAACTATGTATTTCTCCTCACTCCTCTCTCTTCAGTTTATTATTATTATTTATCTTTCTATTTTCCTTTCTGTGCACGTGTGCATAATTGGTTCAGTGAAAATATAATAAATTGCAAATGATCACCCCAGCTGCCGCTCACTCCTGACGAGACCCCCACCATTCACTTCTCCCCCTACTCTCCGCTCGCCCTCTCTCATCAAACATCATACCAAGACTGTATTTTTCCTAGTTCATTATTTTATTATTATATTCTTGCTTCATTGAACTCTGTTAAAATGAAGTGAAATGTACATGAACCCATGAAGTCTAGTAACCTCTTCTGAGTCACTCCAGATTCCACCTTTCATGCCCAGCATGGGAACCTGAGATGGAACATAATGTCTGTGACAAAAGACCTTCCTGGACCTCAAAAGGACCCTTCCTGGACCTCCTGAAACCAGCTGCCTGTCAGTTCCCCTTTGGAGCTCCTTCTCACCCAACAGACAAAAGTCCAAGACAGAGCTGTGATTATGATCCCACCACTGAAACTACATGTTGGGGACCCTTCATCTATCTTCTCGCATAAGGTGATGTCCCATTGTGGACAATGGCATCTACATAATCCTGTCAAATATGCGCTTGGATGTTCCTTTTCCCATCACATTCCATCACTGTACACTCAGAGGTGGGCACAGTCCACAGAGCTCGATCCCTCCCCTGGAATGGCTTTCCAAGTCCATTGGGATCCTTGGGGCTTCCCTGGCAAACAGGGAGGGGATCCCTGGCTGCATCACCGGTGTTCCCAGCCAATCAGAGGAGAAGCTAGCTTGGTCCCACCTCCCGGCCAATCAGAGACCGGGGGGGGGGGGGGGAGCCGTCTTGTCATAGCTAGCCAATCAGGGAAGCGGAAGGAAAATTTCAAAACTAGACCATAGTAGTGAATGGAAATGTATACAGACATAAAAATGTCTGTTTTATAAGCATGCTTTACACTTTGTACTTTGAAGCACCGTGCTGTACAAGTGTTCTTTTTGCACAAATCAAATAAGATCTCTGTTGTTTGCCTTCATCCTGGTGGGTCTCTCCATTCCTGTTTTCTGATTCACTCTCATCTGCGGTTAGCGAAGCTTGCCAGGTGTCCCTCACTTTCCATGCGACATAGAAATCTCCTAAATTTCTGCATCAAAATCACAGCACTGAATTGACTCTCTGTAAATAACATAGCCTTTAGATATGCTCCTCATTGTCAAATCTCCTCTCCATTTACAATGGTGTTTCCCAGCTTTGATCTGACACTTGGCATGTTCTATGGATGCCAGGAGATAATGCATTAAAATGCAGTGATCATAGAAGCTTAAAAACTGTCATGCGGGAGTAAGCCACCTACCTCTCCATTCTGCCAACCAGATGCCCCCAGGAAGGTTTCTCAAGCAGAATGCAATGCTAACAAGCCTGGCCACCTTTTTTGCCAACAGCACAGAGAGAGATGAAAATAATTAAAATTAACGATAGAAATAACGCACCCAAGAGGATTTGGGGGTGATAATTAAGGAATAAGAATTAGCAGCAGTCATAAAAATAGCATTGTTGTCATGGTTAAAGAAGCCTTAAACTGCAGATTGTTCCATGCACTCATTATATGTGCAATTTCATGATTTTTTATTAAAATAATATATCAGAATGTGTATGTGTAGAATAATATAAAGCAAACTGATGGCTCTGTCAAACCCTGAACTTTCATCTCTTGCCAAGCCGAAGCATCTTTGTGACAAATACAACCCTGATTTAGCTGCCTCTTGCCAATTTGTTCATTATTTCCTTTTCTTAGGTCATAGTTACAACACTCTCCATCTCCCATAGGCCCCAGTCTGCTTGGCAGTCATGAGTCTGAACAGTCAGAAGAATCCTTGAATGTTTCCCCACTTGCATAACATCCTCTTAAAACAAGTGCATTCTTGTATCAGAGTCTGGTCATGATTCTTTTTTTAAAAATCTATTGGGATATTCATTACTATCTGTGCAAAGGGATATAGTACACACATACATACACATGCACACACGCACAATAAATGTAGGAATAGCTTTAAATACAAGGAACACTAGTGGCCTTTACAATCCTCCTATGACTAGCTTTATTTTGAAAATAAGAGTATGGATTGAATGAACTCCTCAGAAGAATGTATGGGCCGCATGTTGATTTTGTCAACATCTCCGAACTAAATTTTCGAACATCATTAGTACCAACATGTACAGTCATCAGTGACTCTTGCTTTAACTATTTACCACACAAATAAAGCACATGTAGCCAGATGTTTGGCATGACAGTGTCGTTTGAGATCTTGGAGCCCTCCAGATGTGTCAAGCTCTAAATTATTTCAGTGGAAAAAAAAATGCAAGGATGAAGGCAAAAACTGAGACCTTTATTCACTGATGGCAAAAGTGTATGCCAGGGAACAAGTTAATGCCCAAAGCTGACATGCCTCACAATTACAAACATGGGCATTTTATATAGTTTACATATATTAAAAGTAATGAAAAACTGCAATGATTAGTGCAGTTTAGCTTTTGATTGGCAGTGAAGTCTGGTTGGAATTTCAATAAACTGTCATTAACCTGGAAATCATCTGCTATCTGGTGTATTTGCCCATGCTGGGGGCAGAAGGGTTGGGAAAGAATATGGCTGCATCATGGGGAACAATGGGTACTTGATGTATTTTTCCCTGGGTGGAACCAGATTTGGGGCAATGGGTGCCAAGAGCCCTTGATGCAGTGGTTCTTAACCTATGGGTCAACAGATGTTTTGGCCTTCAACTCCCAGAAATCCTAACAACTGGTAAATTGGCTGGGATTTCTGGGAGTTGTAGGCCAAAGCACCTGGGGACCCACAGGTTGAGAACCACTGCCTTGATGGGTCCCA